>NC_136501.1:20984944-21347444 GCF_053919585.1 Euprymna scolopes
TACAGACTTCGAATTCTGGGAGCCGATTCCTCAGAATCAAGGCGAACAGGGTGGGGCATTAGGTGTAGTGGGGAAGGGAGGAGAGGTCCACAGCTGGCAGGCTGTGTGGGAAAGGTAGGGCGAAAGAGATTCATCGCATTCTTTGAGGAGCGCGTGCAAGAAAGATAGAGAAATAAAGAGAGAGATATTGAAGGAGTGGGAGGGAGAAAAGACTCCTTTCTAACAGACAGCCAGACAAACAGACGGGCAGAAGTAACCGGCCTCGCTAGTAGTACACGTACGCACTTATTTGTAGGTACGTACTCACAACACAAGGCTTACGTGTATCTACCTCGCGGTACAGGTGGATATGAGATTATTACCTGTTTAATTGCAGAGGTAGGCATTCCTTTAGATCTTTTACACGGGTGCATATTTGTGGGTCGGGCAATGCGGCGGCAACTAAGAGCTGGGGGTGAGGATGCCAGTATGTGTTGGTACCAAAGTCCTTCAGTTGGTGTAGTACCACTAGCGCTTCTTCATTGACGTTCGGATTTCAGTTGAAAATTCTTAACACCTTGCTTTATGCCAAATTTGTCATATCTTCAGTAAATAGCCCCTCACAATATTTCTTTGTGCCAGACTTGACGCATTTCCAGTAAATCTCCTCTAAAAGGCTTGCTTTGTGCTAAACTAAGCGCATCTCCAATAAACCACCTCTAAAATGCTTACCTTATACCAAACTTAGCGTATGCTTAATAAAAATCTTGCCTTGTGCCAGAGTTGGTGTACCTCCATTATATCGCTTCTAAACATATCCACTTGTAGTAGACTTGCTATATCTCACTAAATCGACCTGAAAAGCTTGTATGGTACCATATCTGGCCTCTCTCCAGTAAATTACTCTCTAAACTCTTGCCTTGTATCAAACTTGGTGTATCTCCGGTAATGATTTGTCTTGTAGCAGACTTGGCGCATCTCCAATAAATCTCGTAAATGGCGTGTCTCCAGTAAATCACCTTAAAATATTTTATCAAATCATGCTCACACACACACACACACACACACACACACACACACACACACACACACACACACACACACACACAATGACAAATCAATGATTTAAGCATATACATACTTATTATAAACAATTCGTCATTTACAACTAATCGGACACAAGTTGCTATTTTTATCTATACAAAGTGTTCCAGATAAATGTGACATTTTTTTGATATTCTTTAAATTCTGAATCATTGGAAGTATTTAATAGTGACAAAGTTCAAAGGGCGACTGTTTCTGTGTACGCTTAGTGGGTTTGAGAGCTGGAGATAATGGCCACCTGGAAAGCACTGTGATATTCGAAAAGAATGACCTTCCGCGCTATGATGATTCGCACTGGATTAAACAAACATGTTGTTCAATACGCTTTGAATACCTTGAAGGCCCTGAGATGTGAGCTGAAAAATGGCTAGCAGAAACAGGATCATCGCAAGCATACAGATTGTATTCGTATATTCCAGATATGACAAAACCCATGCTTAAAAATCCTATGCGATCCTGTAAAACATTCGCAACATATACTCGTCTAACTATAACGACTATCAACAATTGCCTTTAAGTTGCTTTTTCTTGAACAATCCTTCTGTGAAACACAATACCGTTGGACTGCTTCCCAGCGGACTATAACATGATCGTTTTCAAGTCTAATGTAAATAAGTTCTTGTTGAGCCGTCCTCTTTTATAATTAAATCCAGCTCAAGTTCCACCCTTACTGATCACCTCGGTATTGCTGCTCCATCTATCTGATACTCATTAACCCTTATTCTAGAGTTGGACTCTAGGCCTTCGTAGGCAGTAACTCCGAAGCAAAACAAAAAGAGCAACTCGAACCTTGGCAAGAGAGATGAGCGCCAGAGCGGCGACTATGAAGAAAATGCTGAAGGAGATCATTACGGTGTTGCAGCTTAGTCAGAAGGTGCTATGCTGCATCTCAAGAGCAGCTGCACAGTCCACATAACTGATGGATAGCCTAGAGTTCCAAATTTCCAACAAACTGTGATGTTCTTTGAGTGTGTTTCCAGTGAAGACCACGGCATATCGCCCCACATCTTCTAATATGATTGTCTAAAACTTATTTTTACATGGTAGTACGCCATTTTCAAGATCCGAAGGCCAATATAAAAAAGTTCTTGTTGAGTTGTCCCCTTAAATAATGAAATTATACCCAATTTCCTCCAATAACGATTACTATGCTGTTTTCTCAATGACCACCGTATACTCATTAATCCTTATCCACGAGTGGCTTTCAAGCCTTTATGAACGGTAACTCCCATGTAAAAAAAAATGTGTTTGGTGGTTGGTGAGAAAATACCGTAATGATCAATAGTGGTTGAAATTGGAGAGAATTTGATGATTTGACTTGTTTACATTGGACTTGAAAACAACAATGTTGAAGTTAGCTGGAAAGTAACTCCGAATCAAAACAAAACAGGGCATATATATATATATATATATATATATATATATATATATATATATATATATATATATATATATATATATATATATAGCATAAGTAGTATGTGTTCTCTCCCTCCCCTTCTATTTATGCTGATGAGGAGATGATATTCAGAAATGTTTGACTTATTTCTCGATGATTTTATTTGTAAATACCGAATGAATAAAAGGATCTCGCCTCCGAAACGATCGCACATATACATTTGATCTTGTTATATTTCCTCCTATGAAACCTTGATTGATAATTTCACACACTTTATATATATATATATATATATATATATATATATATATATATATATATATATATATATATATATATATATATATATATATATATATATATATATATATAAAAGTAAAAGTGTCTCTGTGTGTATCTGTGTGTCTGTGTGTCTGTGTACATTTCCCTACGCAATAACTCTGTCAATTTTTAGTCTACAGACTCGAAATTTGATATACAGATCACTGAGATTTTGGAAAATCGATGTGATCGGTTTTTGGCCAGAGATTTCGCAATTAAGGGGTCAAAGTTCAACGATTTGATCTTTGAGAACTCTACCAAAATCCTCTGACAATTTTAGGTCTACGCACTTGAAATTTTAGATATAGGTTCCTTGGACATGGATCTAACTTAATAACTTGATTTGAGCCCAAAACAATAAATTTTAAGGGGTCATAATAGCGGTCAAAGTTAAAAAAAAAATTACCTCTGCGGTCTCTTCCAAAGACAATTTCCGGTCTAAATATTTGAAATTTTACATAAAGGGTATTCAGAGATTGGGTAAGCTTTTTCATCAGTTTGGGTCAAAAATTTTTAGTTACCAATATATAAATGTATGTATGTATGTCTGTTTGCATGTCTGCCTTAAACTTTCAATAGAGGCGACGGATTTTACCAAGATCAGTATCGTTTTAAAGCTAGATCTTTCATACGAGAAATATCGAAAAATTGGCTAAAAATATTAATATCTTTCCCTTCAACTAGGCACTTTTCTACAGGGGGGGGGGGCGCTTTTTTCGCCGATATTTTTTAAAGTTATTCTCTCTTTTAGATTGTCTAGCCTTAATTTTAAGAAAATGTCGCTTCCTCCTTTGCGGTACGGGTTCGAGCCTGCCTTCCTACTACCACTTTTTTTTTTTTGCTCAACATACACATCGAAACACCCGGGCAATGCCGGGCGCCCATGCTAGTATATATAAAAGTGAATGTGTCTGTGTGTCTGTGTACATTTCCATGCGCAATAACTCTGCCAATTTTCAGTCTACAGACTCGAAATTTGATATACAGGTTACTGAGATTTGAAAAAAATCGATGTGATCGGATTTCGGCCAGAAATTTGGCGATTAAGTGGTCAAAGTCTAATGATTTGACTTTTGAAAACTCTACCAAACATCTACGACAATTTTTGTTCTGAACACTTGAAATTTTAGATATAGTTTCCTTGGATATGGATCTAACTTAATAACTTGATTTGAGCCCAAACCAATCAATTTTGAGGGGTCATAATACGGGTCAAAGTTTAAAAAATTGACCGCTTTTTTTTTTTTTTTTGCTCAACATACACCTCCAAATACCCGGGCAACGCCGGGCTGAAATGATAGTATATATATATATATATATATATATATATATATATATATATATATATATATATATATATATATATATATATATATATATATATATAGTTCCACAGGCGGACAGTTCTAGGAAAGAAATGTTGTAAATGGAATGTGAGTTTAGTTTAAGACATAGATAAAGAATATGTGAAATTGCTGACAGTGGTTGTAATTACACGAATGTTTGTTGTGAATGTTTTATCGAAAATTTTAACTCTCTTAGCATTGTTCTAAATTAACCGATTGCAACCCCAGAGAGCGTAATGTAAACATCAGACCAAATATACCACCTGTAACACCAAGGACAGACTGATTGAAAAAATCAAACTGGTATAAACTGTTTTTTAGCTGTATCTCAAAGGACGGCATAAAAGCTGCCTGTTCTAAGTTCACACCCTGCGTCAAGGCCCAGGTTGGCGTCGAGTGAGTCGAATGCAAATGATTCTCTAAGAAATGCGCTTTGAATTTTGAAAAAAAAACAAAACAAAAAAAACATCAATTTTTAGCCAGAATTTGACGGTTTTTCTTTTTTTTTTTTCTCTCCAGCGTGTCAGATTGGTTTCATACAACATAATTTATCCAATCTAAAAGGCTGCTAAATATTTTTAAAAATTGTAAATTTAAATATTAGAAATTTTAATTGCTATTAAAATTGTTTTATTTTTTGTCAGTTAAAACCGGCAAATTATTCCAGATATCATATCACTTATATGTTTTACTCTTATATCTCAAGACGAAACTCTATGTAAAATCGATACATTATCTAAAATAAGTTTTCGACTCAGTTGGCCAGACAAACTAACATGACACCCACACGTTCATGTATTTGATAATTTCGAGAAAAACTCTCTTTTTCAACATGAAAATAAACCAAAATTATGTTGTAAAAATGGAACAAAAATACGAAATCACACCAGCTTATTTGTTTTAATATTAATAGAGCTTCGTTCAGTTAGGTATGTTTTTATAACTATATATTTGTATGCATAGAATTTTCTCCTAAACTAATTACAGGATTATCATGAATTTTAGAAAATACCTACTAGGCGTAAGGGATCGTAATGTAGGCGGTATTTAGATTAATTGAGTTTGAAGCAAAGCGGGCAAAGAGAAGGTGAAAGAAAATTCAGATACCTCCGGTTTTTATACATTTTTAAAATACGTATTACATTTTTTTTACATGGAGGTCACCACTTATCAAGGCCCGGAAGCCACTAGGGGATAAGGGTTATTGCATGTACAGTAATCAATGAGATATTATCGTAGTAATCGTTAGTATTGGAGATTTGATAAAGTGTCTTACTTAAAGAGGCGGATCATCAGGAATTTGTTTATGTTGGACTTGAAGACCTCCTCTAAGTTGTAGTCAGGTGGGAAACAGGAAAACGGAAGAGAGTTCCATAGACGTGCAGTTCTAAGAAAGAAGCTTCGTCCATGGAATCTACGTTTTGATTTAGGCACAGATAAAGAATGTGGGAAAATTGTTGATAGTGGTTTCAGCTAGACGGATATTTATCGTGAAAGATTGGCGAGAGGGGGGACAGAGATTGGAGCTCAGACGAACACTTGCCATGGAAACAACGATAAAACAATGATAGGCTCGCAACGTCTCTTCTGTGGGAGAGAAGTTGCAGGGAAGAGAAAAGGGCATCCCCCACTAAGCCGCGAAGTCTATTTTGTACTCTGTCAAGGCAGGATAGGCTGTTTTAGCAGCTCCTGCCTAGATGTGGCAGCAGTACTCCATCCTTGGACGTACTTGGCGTTTATACAAATAGAGAATTGTATCAGTAGGGAGATATCTTCTGGAGCGGTCGAAGGATCCTACCCTTTTTCCAGCGACCTTGGCAACAGACTTGATGTACGTGTTCCATTTCAGATTAGGAGTAGAGGTCAAACCCAGAGGCTTGTTAAAACATGTAGCCTCCCAAAGACGAGAGCTATCCATTTCAATTGATACCAGATGGGGATCAGAGTGTTGATGATGTAAAGATATGAGTTTGGTTTTAGATGCATTGAAAGTAACCAGCCATTTCTTCCCCCTCGCAATCAGAGGAGAGATAATCAGAGATAACTTTGTCATTTACGACCTTTGATGTGTTGTCGTAGATGGTCGTGTCACCAGTATAGATGTCAACAAATGATTTAAGTATATGTTTTGGTAGATCATTGATGTAGATCAAGAAGAGAGTTGGGCCCATTATGGGCCCCTGTGGACCTCTGATTTTTACCCATCAACCACTACTCTTATGATTTCTACCCATCAACCACTACTCTTATGAGCGTATCAGAGATAAATGATTTAATAATTGAGAAAACATTTCCAGTTATATCGTAGCTGGAAATCTTCTGAAGTAGGCCTTTATTCCATACCTTATCGATGGCATAGACTTCCAGTTTTAATAAAAAAAATTTTTTTTTTTAATACGTGTTAGATATGAATGAATAAATATTCTCCCAAAATTCAGTTTCCTTGGACCATTTTAACTTGGTTGTAAGGAAATGATAAGGATACAATCTTTCAGTTAAGAATTAAAATACGTGAGATTTGCGTTGAACTTGGTCCATAGTCATTCCACAATAATCTATATAATATTTTGCTTGTTCTTCCCTTAGTAAGTCGGTACGTTACGCTTTGAAAAAAGGTCAAATACAATTCTTGAAGGCCAAACTGTTTAAAAAAAACCAACTTCACGAAATTTGGATTTAAAAAAGCAAACCTGATAACAGCGGACAAAAATATGAGATTGTCCTTCCTATGACGTAGCATCGTTTTCGAATATCATTGTAATATATGATCATTGTTGTAAGGGTATGAGGAAAGAAACTCGTAGTAATTTCGACGTTTGGCGGTTCTTCACTGAAGAAAGAAGTCAGCAAAACATTACGTAAAAAAGGAACATTCAAAAGAAACAGGGCAAAACAAAAAAGAATATTGTCTGCCAGGAGGTGCCGGACTGAAGGAGTAAATTAAAGATTGTCTCTCTTACAATTTGATTTTACTATTTATATTTAACTATGTAGCACAATATTACTTTCTGAATATTTATTAGTATTTATTAATTTATCTCATTTGGGTCAGTTCTATATTTAAAATACTATGGACACTATTTTCATATAAATGGCACGTTATTCGTTTTTGTTTTCAATCCCAAACCTAACGTTTTTCGCTATTCAGAAAACTATCAGCTTTATCAGAACATATTTGTTGATTAAATATATTTCTCATTCTGTGGTATCTCCGCGGGTTCTTTTAATTAATAAAAAAACTGTAATTGTTAGAATTATCTCCCTTGCTTAGTTTGGCTAAATTGATCCAAACCGTCATTTTGCTTTTATAAAGTTAATTATTGACTATTAATAATAGATGAATTTAGTTTACATCAATGATCTCCCAAAACACATACTTAAATCATTCGTTGACATCTATGCTGATGACACGACCATCTACAGCAACACATCAAAAGCCGTAAATGACAAAGCTCTCTCTGATACCCTCTCTTCTGATCTTGAGCGCGTCGTTCAGTGGGGGAAGAGATGGCTACTGGTTACTTTTAATGCATCTAAAACCAAGCTCTCTATAAAAGACAAGTACGTCCAAAGATGGAGTACTGCTGCCACATCTGGGTCGGAGCTTCAAAAAACAGCCTATCCTGCCTTGAAAAAGTACAAAATAGACTTCGTGGCTTAGTGGGGGATGCTCTCTTCTCTTCCCTGCAACCTCTCTCCCTCAGAAGAGACCTTGCGAGCCTGTCTTTGTTTTATCGTTATTTCCATGGCAAGTGCTCGTCCGAGCTCCAATCTCTGGTCCCCCCTCGCCAATCCTTCATGATAAACACCCGTCTAGTTAAAACCACTGTCAGTAATTTCTCCCACTCTTTATCTGTGCCTAAATCAAAACGTAGATTCGATGAACATAGCTTTTTCTGAGAAGTGTACGCCTGTGGAACTCTCTTCCGTTTGCCTGTTTCCCACCTGACTACAACTTGGACGTCTTCAAGTCCAACATAAACAAATTCCTGATTAATCGCCCCCTTAAGTAAGACACTTTATCCAATCTCCAATACCAACTATTACTATGATATTATCCCATTGATTACTGTACACAAAATAACCCTTATCCCAGAGTGGCTTACGGGCCTTGATAAGTGGTGATCCCTATGTAAAAAACAATGCGTTTTAACAAAATACTTTTTTTGAAGCGTTACCCTTTTACGTAATACTCTATGGAATTGGTTTTCATTTGAAAGTCAGAATTGTGTTTTCCGTGATAGAAGCGTTGTTTCAATTTTAAAATGAAATACAAATAAAATACGTTTATAAGACAAGTTACGACTGAATATCGTGTAAATAAGCAAATATTTATTTGTTTAAAATTAATTTTTCGCCGAACACCGCAGACGGACAATACGCGGATTCTTTACAAACTGTTTTTTTCTTCAATTTAACATTATGGTGAGGCGGGAAATAGCGAAAGAAAAAAATGTATAAAATTCTGAGAATGGTGTCTCTCGTCGAAATATTAATTTTAAACAAATAAATATTTGTTTGTTTTCATAATATTGCGTTGTAATTTGGCTCATAAACGTATTTTATAGTATTTTATTTTAATATTAACATTTGAATTTTTTTAACACTCCAACCCATAAACAAAAAAAAAAAAACAATAAATAAAAATAAAAAATAACTAAGAAACGAAGTCGATACATTTGATGTCAACGCAGTTAAAAGTTGGGTTCGTCGATTTCAGAGTGGCGACAAAAATGTGAGTGACAAAGCGCCCTCCGAACATTAACGACTGAGGCATCAAAATAGGCTGGCAAAAATGCATTGAGAATAGTGGTAACTATGTAGAAAAATAAATTCTGGAGCACAAAAGATCACGTTATAATGGCACGACTCTCGTTTCTCAAACCTTTTAGTTTTTTATGTTGAAAAAAAAAGGAGGCCTTACTTTTAGAATAACCATCGTAGTTACAGTTTGGTTTTATTGCCTTCCTTTAAACTTCACCCACGAAAGTATTCATACGATCTATTAAAATAAAAACAAACAGAGAACATAAACGCTTGTCACTCATTTATTAAAAACAGTTTTAAAAAATTAGTATCTTAATTAACCGTAACACGAAGCACGGATTTACAGACAGACACATAATCCTTACTAAGATCTATGTACCAGCGATCAGGCATGATTTCCGTTTTGTTGGCATAATAATTACATATCAAGCAGTACCTCTCTATACCATCACACTTGGTTAGCTTGTAAAAGAAAAAAAAGTACATCTAACTCGTACCTGCCCAATCTTGGTGCCTATATCTGAATAACATAGAAACGTATACCTGTGCACGTGCGTCTTATATATATATATATATATATATAGAGAGAGAGAGAGAGAGAGGGGCGTGTTCTTGTGTGTGTCAATGACACTAATTATCTGCTAACCATTAACATGATTAACGCTACCAACAAGATTTTTTTTTTCATTCCACATATTCTTTCTGCGCGTGAATACAGCTAACTCAAATGAACGTAGGCGGTTATGGGCGTAATATGTACACACTAAAGAACTACTTCTTCATTTTTCTATGAATCCCTCTCTCCTTATATATATATATATATATATATATATATATATATATATATATATATATATATATATATACTTAATAAATATATATATTTAATAAATATATATACTTAATAAAAAGAAGTAGATATTTCTCCTATAGAAAAACAAACACTATAGCAATACAAACACAGATACCACATATCTATTCAATATGGTCAGACTACCTACCAATATGTTCTGTATGTTTTCCGGAGATTATCAACCAATTTTATTCAATATCGTAAATTCCTATAATAGTTACGATTCGACTTACTCTCCCAAAGCAGTCATACTTTGAAAAAGTTGGAGGTGATTTCACCCTCTTTAACATATCTACTGTTACGCACCCAGGAGATACCGAGTATTTCTGACATTAGCTTTATAATAACGGTCCACCCGTCGGTGTTTATCTTTTCATTCCGTATGTTTAACATTTCCCCATTTCCTCTGCCATGCAGAAATACTGAACACTCCCTTACACTGACATTATTAAATTCCGAGCAATTTAATTGGCTGCCTAGACCTAAACCGGATTGCTTGAATATTTTTTTACACTGCTTAACAACAAACAACATGGCGTCAGTCAATCAATACTTCGTCTCATAAACACATTTTCTTATATAAGATAAGTTTGATGATTGTCGACCTTACGATTTGTCAGCTTCCTTCAACGATAGGGCTTTTCGAGAATATATTCTCAAATAAAACCCCAAATAAACGCTCTACGCTGATTAGAGTTCCTTCTTATTTTTATTCTTCATCTTCATCTTCGGTATGGGCACGTTCTAAATGTAGAGGGGTTTTGTTTGACGTGAAATAATATTTGGATAAAAAACGTAAAACACAAAAAATAATTGTTGAACTTTGTAGAAGAATAAGTTTTCTTTTTTTTTTTTTGACATTTTGTTATCTATTATATTAATTGACCATTAGATTTTTAAACAAACTACCCACGCAACTACTATTACTACTATCACCACTACTACTACTACTACTACTACTACTACAAATACTTCTTCTTCATCGTCGTCCTCATCGACCACGTCGCGTTCTTAGTGAAGAGAATTTACAATACTTTTATTTGATACAAGTTACTTATTCAAGTAGTTAGTTTTTGACGTTTTGTTGGCTATTCTAATAAATGCACATTGGAGTTAAGATTCGAGAATATATTTTCAAAAACAGTAAACAAATGATCCACGTTTCTTCTTCTTCTTCTTCTTCTTCTTCTTCTTCTTCTTCTTCTTCTTCGTCGTCGTCGTCGTCGGCGGCGGCGGCGGCGGCGTCTGTCATGCCGTGTTCTGAATGTGCAGACTTTACAATCCTTTTTTTTTTTTTTTTTGGACACAAAGTTTTATGTTCCTTTATAATCGTTTTGTTGGCAAATCTAATAAATGCCCATCGCATTTCAGACTGTCCATAATTTTAATGAATCATCTTAGAATAAAAAAATAAAAATAAAAAAAATAATTAAAAAATAAAAAAGAAATAAAAATAAGAAATAAAAAATTAAAAAATGTAAAAAATACGCCAACAATTACAGCTTTTACATTATAGTGACTTTCATTTCCTTCTTAAAATAATGAAGCATCTCTCACCTTTATTCGACCTTTATTCAGCATAAGCATCAATAATTTCCACTTCGGTTACCGATATTTTTTATTTATTTTTTATTTTTGTACGTTGTGCAGATTCTTCTTTGATTGATAAAACAACGATTAGTATTTTCGGTCATTTAGTGCATATTATTCTATATATTATATATTAGTATTATATATTACATACTAGCTGGCCTCCCGGCGTTGCCCAGTCTTAAAATACGCTTAAGCATAATATTTTAATTTATGCAGATTACGTATGTATTATTAAAGAATCAAATCTCTATTGATTATTATATATTACGAGGATTAATTTGCCCGGTGGATTAATTCTCAAAAAAAAAAAAATAAATAAATAAATAATAAATAATAATAAATAAATAAATAAATGAAAAAAAAAATAAAATAAATGAATAAAAAAATAAAATAAAAAATAATAAATAAAATAAATAAATAAAAAATGAAAAAAAAATAATAATAAATAAAATAAATAAATAAAAAAAATAATAATAAATAAAATAAATAAATAAAAGGATGAAAAAATAATAATAATAAATACAATAAATAAATAAAAAAATGAAAAAAATAATAATAAATAAAATAAATAAATAAAAATAATAATAAATAAAACAAATAAATAAAAAAATGAAAAAATCATAATAAATAAATAAAAAATTAAAAGAAATAATAAATAAAATAAATAAATAAAAAAATGAAAAAAAGTTATAAATAAAATAAATAAATAAATACAAAAATGAAAAAAAATAATAAATAAAATAAATAAATAAATAAATGAAAAGAAATAATAATAAAATAAATAAATAAATAAATAAAAAAATGAAAAAATAATAATAAATAAAATAAATAAATAAATAAATAAAATGAAAAAATAATAATGATAATGTCGTTCATCAAATTCCGTCTGTGTTTCTTTACAATATCACGGCAGCTAATATTTGGGCTTGACAATGAATGCCCTGGAAAAGTCACTTATGATTAATGTTTAGTTTTAAAATATTCACACGAAGAAATAATTTGCGGCGATTTTAAATGGTACCTCTTCTTTTATCGTAAATTGAACTCATTAATAGGAAAAAATTAAAATATAATGATGAGGTACACCCAGGCTTGAACAGGGGCTCATTCGATATGCAGTAGAATGCTCTACCACTCAGCTATATCTCCAGATGTCAATAATTCAGTTTTTTTTAAAGAAGACATCATTTGCTAAGGTTTTATTATCTCCCTTGGCCAGTGTAACGTAAAATATTACCCTGTAACAATAATCTTTTTATCTATAAGAAAAAAAACTATTTTTAGGATCGGATTTTTTTGATTTTCGATACTTATCGGATGAATTTTTGTAGAAAACATATTTAAGAACATTGCCAGACATATAAATTACTTTTATGTGAAATTTACAAAAGATAGTCTCAGCTGTTTCAGAAGCTATAATATAATAATAAGTAGTAGAGGGAGAAGTTATACTATTATAATGTATTTATTTGCTTCCCCACCAAAGCAAATTAGGCACAAGGCCGTTTTTAATGTGGGTAAAAACCAGCTCCCCTAAAAGTAGGCAAAAAAGGGGGCACTCTCGTTACCAAAATAATAATTGCCCCAGTATAGAGGGTTTCCCCTCCATTGACTGGTACAAATTATCTTAAGTGCAGCATCTGCAGAACAGATACTACACTTTGATCCCGGCCCGAAGGCCAAGAACAACAGGGTATTTATTTCCTCCCACATCGAGCAAATTAGGCACAAGGCCAATTTTTTATGTAAGGAGTGAAGGGGAAATGGGGACCAACTCCCTGAGGAGTACGGAAGCTGGATAGTGACAATTGGTATGAAGGGTTTATTCTACATGGACCAATAGCTTATATGTGGGGTTGGTATTTATTTGCTCCCCCACTGAGCAAATTAGGCAAATTTTTTTAATGTGAGAAGTGAAGGGGAAATGGGAACCAACTCCCTGGGGAGTAGGGGAGCTGGATAGTGACAATTGGTATGAAGGGTTGCCCCTACATTGACCAAGGTCTTATATGTGGGGTTGCCCCCACATATGATCTTTGCTTGCAGTATCTGCCGGAACAGATGGTATTTATTTGCTCCCCCACCGAGCAAATTAGGCACAAGGCCGATTTTTAATGTGAGGAGTGAAGGGAGGGGGAAGGGAAAAAGGGGACCAGCTCCCGAGAGGTGGGAAATGGGAGCTGGTTAAAGGTCAGGAATGTGGGGTTGCCCCCACATCTGGTCTTTGCTAGTCATAGCTTGCAGCATCTGCCGGAACAGATGGTATTTATTTGCTCCCCCACCGAGCAAATTAGGCACAAGGCCGATTTTTAATGTGAGGAGTGAAGGGGAAATGGGGACCAACTCCCCGGGGAGTAGGGGAGTTGGATAGTGACAATTGGTATGAAGGGTTGCCCCTACATTGACCAAGGTCTTATATGTGAGGTTGCCCACACATATGGTCTTTGCTTGCAGTATCTGCCGGAACAGATTGGATTTATTTGCTCCCCCACCGAGCAAATTAGGCACAAGGCCGATTTTTAATGTGAGGAGTGAAGGGAGGGGGAAGGGAAAAACGGGACCAGCTCCCGAGAGGTGGAAAATGGGAGCTGGTTAAAGGTCAGGCATGTGGGGTTGCCCCCACATCTGGTCTTTGCTAGTCATAGCTTGCAGTATCTGCCGGAACAGATGGTATTTATTTGCTCCCCCACTGAGCAAATTAGGCACAAGGCCGTTTTTAATGTGAGGTAAAAACCAGCTCCCCTAAAAGTAGGCAAAAAGGGGGCACTCTGGTTACCAAAAATAATAATTGTCCCATTATAGAGGGTTTCCCCTCCATTGACTGGTACAAATTATCTTAAGTGCAGCATCTGCCAGAACAGATGGTATTTATTTGCTCCCCCACCGAGCAAATTAGGCACAAGGCCGATTTTTAATGTGAGGAGTGAAGGGAGGGGGAAGGGAAAAAGGGGACCAGCTCCCGAGAGGTGGGAAATGGGAGCCGATTAAAGGTCAGGTATGTGGGGTTGCCCCCACATCTGGTCTTTGCTTGCAGTATCTACCGGAACAGATGGTATTTATTTGCTCCCCCACTGAGCAAATTAGGCACAAGGCCGATTTTTAATGTGAGGAGTGAAGGGGAAATGGGGACCAACTCCCCGGGGAGTAGGGGAGCTGGATAGTGACAATTGGTATGAAGGGTTGCCCCTACATTGACCAAGGTCTTATATGTGGGGTTGCCCCCACATATGGTCTTTGCTTGCAGTATCTGCCGGAACAGATACTACACTTTGAGATATTAAATCTTTTATTCATGTTAAAAAAATACAGAAAAAAATCAACGATGAACAAAAAACTTAGGCACATGGCCAACTCAAAAGGGGGGATTTTGGGGGTCGTTGGTCATCCTTGTCACTCCAGAACTAAACAAAGTCAAAAGTTTCTCCCAGCTAGTATCTTCTTTCACCATAATACCGCATTCACCCTTTCATATTGGGGGACGTCCTAGTAACTCCCAATTTTTAAAACATTTTTTATTGACGTGTAAAAACAAAAGAAGATAACAATAAAATGGTAAAAATAATTCATTTGTGTCGAGGGAGGGGGAAGAAAAAACAAAAGGTGATTAGTAGGACCCTCCCAACCCCGTCTAGTTGATAGACTGCCCGTTCCACTAGGTTTGTAAAAGGAACCTCGCTTCTGCGGGTCAGTCTCTAGGTGGGGATGCCCTCTAGATGGGGGTGAATGGAGAAAAGAAAATTTTGTGGGTAAGGGATGGAGGTTAGTTTGTATTTCTTTTTCTCCAAGATGGGTAAAATTTAGAGGAAGGGGTGAAAACAAACATTGCAGGTAAGAGGGGATGGGGATCTTGGAGGCTTCCTAATCGGGGAGGGATGGAACACACACTCAGCTAGCTGAGAGACTACTTGTTTAATTTAACTTTACAGAACTGCGCGTTCCACACCTAGGCGGGAACACGTATTCAAATCTGGCTCCTCTTCGTACACACAGACTTGTCACATGTATCCATCTTCTGTCAAATGCCGCGCGATGCAGCCTTCTTCTATCACATCTGATCTTCACCCGTAGTTGGTGTTTAAAGAACGCGATCAGATCTTGATCAGAAAAAGACAACACCCCCCGGCAACCTTGCAGACGCGACGTCCAAATCACCATTCTCGCCACGGCCAGAATCGTAACGTAGACCATTTGTCTTTCCCGGTCCCACGGCGGCCTCACGTTGTCCACAACATTGGATACAGTAATTGGGCGAGGATGCTCAGGATCGATGCGAGCCGTCACCCCACTGACATACGACCAATACTGGCGGAGTTCGCGGCAATCGAAAAAAGCGTGATCCGTAGTTTCCACAGCCGTTGTCCCACAACGGGGACAATCAGGCGACTCCAGAAACCCAGAACTGCATTGTATGTTGTTGAGTGGAAGTGCATTTCGGGCCAATCGCCAGGTCAGCAGTCACAAGGTCACTGGACCTTGGTAGTCGTTTTAGCGCGGCTCGGCACTCTTTCATGTAGGCAGATTCTCCCCGCGGCCTGCGACGGCTCTCGATGGAAGGGTCGAGAACGAGGTCGGGGAAGGCGGCAGTAACCACGGGGTGCCACGGTTGGTCCTCCTGCATATAGTGGCTCAGGAAGGCCAGCCTCTCAGCATCTCGATGACACTTCAAGTCCGGCATTCCCAAGCCTCCCTCACACGGACGTTGAATACAGACCTGTCTGCTCACCCAGTGTCTTCCTCTGTCCCAAAGGAGCGAGGACAAGAGTTCGACAAGAGCTTTTAGGTGTTGTGCAGGCAGGGGAAGTACGGCCAGTCGGTAAAGGATGAGAGGAAAGACGTAAGTGGCGCACGCCTCAGCTCTACCCTTTAAGGAAAGTTTCCTAGGAAGCCACGAATTGACTGCAGCCTCCACCTTTGACCGTACCTCCAACCAATTCTTGTCAAGCTGGAGACCCGGTCCGAACCACACGCCGAGGATCCGGACCGGGCCATCTGTCCAGCTGAAGGGCGCAGGGAGGTTTGCGTTGCCACTCCATGCGCCCAACCGCAGTCCTACCGACTTGTTGCGGTTTATCTTGGCCCCTGTAATTCTTTCGTACTGTGTGAGTGCCTCCGACACGACCTCAATGTCTCTGAAGCCCGACACGAAGATCGTGACATCATCGGCGAACGCGGATACCATGGCAGCTGTGCCGCCAGGCAGAGCCATTCCGCGCAGGGCCGAATTTGCCTCTCCATGTCTCAGCTTGCGGAGAAGAGGCTCCAAAGCCAGGACATAAAGCAGGGGCGACAGCAGACAACCCTGACGAACCGACCGAGAGATAACAAAGGGTTTCGAGCGCTTTCCGTTCACTTGCACGACAGCCATGGGCTGTCGATACATTATGGAGATCCACTTGCAAAAGTCCGGTTTAAAACCGGCGGCCTCTAAGACAGATGCCAGGAAACGATGGTCGACCCTATCGAAAGCTTTGGACTGATCTAAGTTTATCAGCGCGGCTTCCGTGTCGTCATCTATTCCCCCCTCTAGGATCATGCGGATCAGGTGCAAGTTGTTCTGAATCGATCTCCCCTTCACAGCGTAGTTCTGTTCCGGTTCAACCAACTCGTCGATAACAACCTGCAGCCGATTCGACAGGACCTTGGCCAAAATCTTCAACTCTGTGTTTAGCAGAGTTATGGGCCTGTAGTCGTCTAACTCTTCCCCTCCATGCCCGTCACCTTTCTTCAGCAATGTGATCACTCCCTTGGTCACCTGCCCTGGGATGGATCCCTGAGCAAACCAATGGTTGAACATATCCGTCAGAAGAGGCAGAAACATGGGCGACAGCCTCAAGTACAGTTCGTATGGCAGACCATCAAGTCCTGGCGATCTGTCACAGCTGACCTGCTTCAGCGCAGTAAAGACCTCCCGCTCCGTCACCCGGCCCTCGCAACTAGCCGCTCTAGCCACCTCGAGGCGGGGAGAGTCGGCCAAATAGTCGCTAAACTCAAGGACCGGAAGATCGGGCTGCTGCGTAAAACGCTCCTCGAAATGTTCTCGAAACCCCTCGCAGATCTCCCGAGTCGATTCCAGGGTGCGTCCATTTGGATGTTTGATTTTTGCAATGTATTTGTCCGAGCCACGCCTAGAAACCTCACGGCGCACGTCTGCATCAGAATTGACTGCTTCGTTGCCTATCTTTCTAAGCCTAGCTCTAACTACTTGGCCTTCGTAACGCTCGCTAGTCTCGCGTAGAAGGTCCTGCTTAGCTAGTTCCTGACTAACCCTATCACCCTCCCCCGTAGCCTGGGCTAGTTTCTGCTCTAGCTTCTTCTTCGTCTTGGCCTTATCTAGTGCGAGGCGCTGGGCATACTTGACGGAGAAGCTTCTGATCTTGGCTTTGAGACCTAACCACCACTTACTCCCGGTAACCGCCCCCACTAGTGCCTTCTTAATCAATTCTCTTAACTGATCTTGGAAGTCTTGTATCTCCAGAAGGGAGGTGTTTAACTTCCAGTACCCCGCTAACTTAGGCCTATTTCCTAGCTTCAGCCGGGCCATAACTAATTTATGGTCCGTCTGGCCTAGCCAAGTGAACGTGGGACAAGATAAGAAGTCTACTTCGCCTCTCCTAACTAACATCCTGTCCAAATAAGTATTTGGATAGGAGGAAACACTATTGGTCCACGTCCACATCTCCCGCCCTGGATGCTCGACCCGAAACCTGTCGACCAGACCGCATCTAGCCATCAGATCAGCCAGGCTGGACTCGCACCTCTCCGATCCTCTAGCTCCGCCTCCTACCTTATCTATGTCGGGGTCTAAGATGGAATTCCAATCCCCCATTAGCACTACCCGCTTCCGACAATCTACAAACGCGTCAAGCTGACTGAAGAATGAGACCCTCTCACGAGCGGTGCTGGGCGCATGAACCGCAATCACCCGAAACACAGAATCTTTTACGGCAACATCGGCCACAACCAGCCTACCCACTGCATCTCTATGGACAACGTCGACCGTCGCCGACAGGGTACGTTTAACCAGCACGGAAACTCCCTTCCCCCGCGGGCTGCCATATGCTGAGAAAACCTCAAAGTCTCGGGCCAGCACCTGACAGTCCACAGAGGAAACGAAATGCGTCTCCTGAATCGCAGCGACATCCACTCCCAGGGACAAGAGGTCGTGCCGGAGGCGAGCCGCCCGGCCCGATGATCTCAAGCCCCTCGCATTCAGACTAGCCAAGTTCAAAGCCATGGTACCTACCTTAAGGTGTGTTACACTCAGCTCCGAAGTCAGCCGGGGAAAGGACACCGACGTTGTGTGCAATGCTCAAGGTGGTCAGGTTTTTCATGTCCTGACCTTCTCTCACAATGCCGCCGACATCCAAAGGGTAAGTCAATTTAAGGGCCCTATAGAGTGACGGATGGACCAACACTGGGACCCTTCCCTTGCATTGTTTTGCGAGTTCCTCAAGGGAAGGGTCATTTTTCCTAATCAGTTCAATTCCCGGACCAGCCCCTTCAGCGGCTTCCAGCATTGTCCACACGTTAGTTTTGCAGGCCTCAGGAAGCCTGACGAAAGTTGTTAGCCGTGGGGCGTCCGGGAAATTAGAGGGGACATTAACGTCTTTTCCCCCTATCTGTTGGCAGTCCAGCAGAGGTTTTAAATTTTTTCTCTGCCGGTGTGGTACGCCCATTGCCACAGACAGGGGGTCTACAGAACAAAGTTCCTCTCTCGTTTCGAGGGCGAGAGTCCCTGTTGGAGTGAGTCCGTAAGTGGGAGAATCTGAAGGGTCTCTCCCCCTCCCGGGTTCATTCTTTTCTTTCTGGGATGGCGGCTCAATTTGCATTGGTGTTGGGACGAGTTTCTGTGTGGTGTCTGGTGTTGGTGTTGGTGCGGTGTCTGGTGCTGGTGTGATGTCTGGTGTTGGTGTTGGTGCGGTGTCTGGTGTTGGTGTTGGTGCAGTGTCTGGTGTTGGTGCAGTGTCTGGTGTTGGTGCGGTGTCTGATGTTGGTGTTCGTGCGGTGTCTGATGTTTGTGTTGGTGTTAGTGCGGTGTCTAGTGTTGGTGCAGTATGTGGTATGGGGGTAGAAGTGGGTTGTGTTGTTGTTAAAGGTGGTGTATGCTCACAGGGAGTGGGGGCTGCCTTTTCTTCCCCTTTCCTTTTCTTTTTTATTCTTTTGAATGAACCGGGGAGTGGTGAGGTTGAGTTCCTCTCCCTCTCACTAGCAGATTCATCCTCAGAGGAGCAGTGTTTTCTTCGCTTGATCCCCGTCTCAATTGGTGTGGGGACCGTTGGTTGTTGCTGCTCCTCTAATTGTTGTTTCTCCGGTTGATGCTGTTGCTTTTCTGGTTGCTGCAGCCGTTTTTGTTGCTGCTGTTCTGGCTGTTGCTGCTGCTGCTGTTTTTGTTGTTGCTGCTGTTTTCGTGGCATTGGTTGTGGAATTGGCCGCGGCAGCTGATGTTGCTGCGGCTGGTTCAACGGCTGGTTTGGCTGCTGCTGCTGTGTCTGCTGCCATGGCTGTTGCTGCGGCTGTTGTGGAGGCTGCTGTTGTTGTTGCTGCCTCGGTTGTTGGGTTGGTTGTGGGACGGTGGCAGATGGGATTGTGGGCTTCCGTTTCCGCCTCATTACCGTGATCCATTCCTCCCCTTTGGCCTCCTGCACAGTTTTGGGTTTCCTCGGTGCTGGGGTTGGTGCTCTGGTTGCAGGAGTTGTGACAGCTTGTTTGGACACTGGTGCTGTCTCAGAGGTTGGGACCGCCTTTAGTGTCACTTGAGTAGGAGTTGACCTTTGAGGGCAGCTCTTGGCCATGTGACCCTGTTTTTGGCAGAACCAGCAGTGCGGACGACGCCCCTCCACTACTACTGTCATAGTTGCCTCCTTAAATGTCAGCTGTGCTGGTATCGCCTGGAAGCCCTCTTTCTTTAGCCTCATGGCCACAGTGTAGCTGCCCAAGTGCATGCCGGTTTTCGACCGCACTGGGGTTATTTTTTCCACCTCGCCGAACTGTGTGAAGAAGGATCCCAGGATTTCTGCTGATATTTGCATAGGTACATTGAATACCTGCACCCGGGTCCTTGTCCTGCCCTGGTATTCGGGCTTTAGTTTTGTTCTCCCATACTTAATTTCCTGTAGGGAGAGTCTCTCCGCATCTTCCTTGGTGGGTAGGAGGATGTCCCACATGGCGTAGCTCCTCTGGTACAGGTATAATACCGGGATGTTTAGCTTGTGTAGGAGCCCTGCCATGTCTTCCTTTTTCATTCCTAGGAGGCGGTTTTCCGGCATATCCGAGATGATGAGGGAGAGCACTCTGTCTTCGATTGCCTCCCAAGCGCCTGGCACTGGTTTAATTTCTGCCCCCTCTATGTATTGTCTGTACTTGGTCAAGTACAAGTCTCTATACTCTTGAGGGGACAGTTGCTTCTCTACAGTCTTCCCCCATGCCGACCCTCTTGTTGGTGTTGGATCTTTGGTGAGGTTGGACTGTTTTTGCTGTTCCTTGGCGGAAGGGTTGCTATTTTGAGGCGCATTTTCCTTTCCGCTTTCCTTTGGGACCGACTCTCCCTGCTCTATACTTCTTCCAGGAAATACTTCCCTTTTTGGGGAGTCGGCCTCCTGGGGAGCATTGTCCTCTTTATTGTCCTCTTTATTGTCCTTGGGAGCTTTTGTCCCTTTTGTTTTGGGGAGGTTTAGGCTGTATGCCCCCTCGTTTTCTTGATTTGCTCCCCTTTTGGGGCAGTAGCCCTCCTGGGGAGCACTGTCTCTCTTATCGTCCTTTGGGGCTACTGCCTCTTGATTTTTGTTGTCAGAGCGGGATGCCCTGTCCAACATTGTTTTTTCTCCCCTTTGTGGGGAGTCGCCCTCTTGGGGAGCACTGTCTCCCTTATCGTCCTTTGGGGCTACTGCCTCTTGATTTTTGTTGTCGGAACGGGATGCCCCGTCCAACATTGTTTTTCCTCCCCTTTGTGGGGAGTCGCCCTCTTGGGGAGCTGCTGGTGAGTTTTCTCCTTTCTGAGGGGCGTCCTTTGGTATAGTGTCCGGGCGGTATGCCCCGTTGCTTTTTGCTTCCCCTGTTGGGGAGTCGTCCTCTTGGGGAGCAGTTTTTCTTGTGGTAGCCCCCTGGCTGGGGGTATCGGTATTGGTGGTCCCCGGGCTGGGGGTGTCCATTTTTGAAAAAAGCTCTCTCTTCCCTGTATAATTCACCAAAATGAGTGACGTGGAGTCGGCGTCCAAAGTGGGAGCCGACTTTGGCGCCAAAAAGAAGTGGCGCCAAAGGCGGCAAGAGGGGAGATAGAACTGAGAGAGGGAGTGGGAAGTTAGTGGAGGGAAGAGAGAAAGTGTTTCCGACCCTCCCTCGCGGGAAGGTCGTAAATTATCAGCTCGGATCCCCCCCTGAGGGGGGAGAGCAGAGAAAGACAGACCAAGTGGGGGTGCGGACAGAACGCTACCCAACAAGCTCGCCGGCCACGAGAATGTGTCGCCAGAACAACACTGCCTATCGCTGTGTATGTATCAGAGAACAGATACTACACTTTGATCTTGTTTATATATTTTATTGAGAAAGAAAAAATTGAACATAAAAAACGTACAAAAAATTCAATTCAACAAAATTAGGCACAAGGCCCTACAAGAAATTGGGAGGGGGAGGGTACAGGGTCTTTTTGACTATGTAACAGATGAGACTTTGAAGTCTTACTCTTGACTGGCAACATTTACCAAAATACCTCAATCACTCTGTGGATCCTAATCTAACTAATAACCCCAGCGTTCAATGTAAAATTTAACTATGTACAATTTGTATATTCATTTCTGTATGTTGTGTGTGCATTTTTTTTTTTTTTTTTTTTTTTTTTGTGTGTGTGTATGTGTGAGAAAATAAAGTTCGATTTCATTAGAAAGAGTTCTTGAATTAATTGGCATAAAATGTTCGTGGAGTGGGAAAAAACTAATGAAAATGTTCATTTCAAAAATAAGGAAAAAACTACTAATGTGTTGTTAGTAAGACCCCCCTGTACTATTCTATGTGGCTAGATCCCCCACTGTTTTCCGGGGAACCGAAAACAAGCAGAGCATCCCTAATGGGGTTTGGGGAAGTGGCCTTAATGGAGGTGGGAGAAAATAAAGCAACGGATGGAGGGGGTAGGAAGGTGACCTCTGAGTAGGGGGATGACCGGGAGCATCAGAAAATAAAGATGAGGAGCAGGGGGGTTGGGCAGACTCAGAGGTTTTCTAATACCAAAAAATAAAATCAGGAACAGGATCTCATTTGTACCACCAGTCAAGAGTTACTTTACTGAACTTATAATGCTAACCTAGGCGGGATGGGTTCCGTAGGACCCAGCACCGCCCATGCCATGCCTAAGGAGGGAACACGTATTGAAACTTGGCTCCTCGACGGATGCACAAACTAGTGCTGTGCACCCACCTCTTGTCAAATTCCACTCTAGGCAACCTCTTCCAATCGCATCTGATCTTTACTTTAAGCAAATGTTTAAAGTAAACGATCAGATCCCGATCAGGAACAGATGTCCCTTCGTGGACCAACTTGAGGCGCGCGATCCAAATGGTCATGCGCGCTACTGCTAGGATCGCCAGGAAAACCAAACTTTCCTCCCTGGGGAACGGCGGCTCCATGTTGTACACAAAAGTTCCTACGTCGAGATCGAGCAGACACTCGGCATCGATGCGAGCTGTTACCCCCTCGACGTACCTTAATAGGGGCTGTATCCGGCTGCAACTAAAAAACGCGTGCTCGATTGTTTCGGGCTCGCGTTCGTCACAGCACGGACAGAAGCGGCTGGTATGTTCTTTATACCGGAAAAGTACGTCGAAGAGGGGCAGCGCATTTCGGACCAGTCGCCAAGTCAGGGAGAATTCCGAGTTATTCAGAATCTCCCGTCCCGGCGCCCAACGCCATTGAGAACGGACAACCTCCATCGACCATCCCATCCGCCTACAAAGTGGATCCTTCGCGGTCCCCTCCACTAAATCCCGATACAGTTTCTTCCTTGGCTGATCGAGGACATTGGTCCCCGGCAAAGCTCTAAGAGCGGTTCGGCATTCGGAGAAGAACTTGGACTCCCCCTTCGGTCTACGACGACCTTCTACCGAAGGGTTGGGTTTGAGATTGGGAAACGAGTTCTCAACCACAGGGACCCAAGGAGCGTCTCCTTCAAGCGAACGACCCAGGAAAGCCAATCTCTCGGCGTTTCTATGACACAAGAGACTGGGCTGACCCAGGCCTCCCTCGCTCGGATTTTGAACACAGACCTCTCTGCAGACATAATGCTTACCCTCGTTCCACAAAAGTGAATCGAGGCGCCCTTGTAAGCGGGTTAGTCGTTCTGCAGGGAGAGGAAGTACAGACAAACGGTAAAGGATGAGCGGAAAGACGTATGTAGCACACGCCTCCGCCCGACCCTTCAAGGACAATTTCCTTCCAATCCAAGTCTTTACTGACGATTTGACCTTAGACTGTACTTCCGACCAATTCTTTTCCAGCTGAAGTCCCGGTCCAAACCAGACACCGAGAATGCGGACCGGTCCATCGGTCCAGCTGAAAATACCTGGAAGCGAGTTTACCCCGGTCCAGGCCCCCAACCGCAGGCCAACAGACTTGCTACGGTTGAAGATGGCCCCTGTTACTTCTTCGTATCGAGCGAGCGCCTCCACCACCGCTTGAACGTCCGTGAGGCAAGACACGAACACGGTGACGTCATCGGCGAACGCGGAAACCCTGGCTCGTGTGCCTCCAGGGAGAGCTATTCCGCGCAGGACTGGTGTAGCCGCCTCGTCCCTTAACTTGCGAAGGAGGGGTTCCAACGCCAGGACATACAACAGAGGCGACAGCGGACAACCCTGTCGCACCGACCGAGAGACAGCAAATGACTCCGACAGCTTACCGTTGATCTGCACCGCTACCGTCGGCCTGTCATACAGAACAAAGATCCACTTGCGGAAGCCCGGATTAAATCCGGCGGCCTCTAGCACAGATCCTAGGAACCGATGGTCGACCCTATCGAATGCCTTGGACTGATCCAAACTGATCAGCGCGGCTTCGGCGTCGTCTTCTGTCCCCTCTATGATCGAGCGTATCAAGTGCAAATTGTCTTGAATCGATCTCCCCTTCACAGCATAAGTCTGGTCCGGTTCGATCAAGTCAGTGATGACAACCTGCAAGCGATTCGCAAGAATCTTTGCCAAAATCTTTAACTCTGTGTTTAGCAGAGTCAAGGGCCTAAAATCATCAAAGTTTTCCCTCCCACCATGCCGTTGACCTTTCCTCAGCAATGTGATCACACCCTTGGTCACCTGTCCAGGGATGGAACCCTGGGCAAACCAATGGTTGAACATATCCTTCAGAATAGGGACCAACATAGGCGACAGCCTCAAGTAAAACTCGTAGGGTAAACCATCAAGCCCCGGGGATTTGTTATAGCCGACCTGCTTCAACGCAGTAATGACCTCATGTTCAGTAATAAGACCATCACAGCTAGCCGCCCGAGCCGCCGTGAGGCGGGGCGAGTCAGCCAAATAGCTGCCAAACTCATCAACCCTGAGTCCGGGTAGTTGGGTGAAGCGCACCGATAGATGCTCCCGAAACCCCTCGCAGATCTCCCGAGTCGATACTAAGGGGTGTCCTTCCAGGTTATGTACTTTACGAATGTACCCATCCGAACCGCGCCTTAAAGCAGCCTTACGCTCAACAGCGTCAACATTCACAGCCTCGTTAGAAACTTTGTTTAACCTAGCCCTAACTACTTGACCTTCATACCGCTCGCTAGCCAAGCGGTTGAGATCTTGTTTAGCTAGTGCTAACTCTAGGGGGTCCCCCCCCTCCACCGCCCGGGTCAGCTTATCCTCTAAACGCTTCTTTGCCTTAGCCTTATCTATCGCGAGGCGTTGGCAATACTGGACAGAGAAGCGCCTAATTTTGGCCTTGAGACTAACCCACCACTTACTCCCTGTAACCGCCCCCACTAAAGCCCGCTGAATTAGCTCAGTGACCTTCAACCGGTAGTCCTCCAGCTCCAACAAGGTGCTGTTGAACTTCCAGTATCCGGCCAGTTTAGGCCTAGCGCTTAAGCTCAAACGGGCCATAACAAGTTTATGGTCCGAGTGTCCTAGCAAGTGGAACGTGGGGCAAGATAGGAAGTCTACATCGCCTCTTCTAACTAACATCCGATCCAAGTAAGTGCTTGGATGGGAAGGCACTACAGGATGCCACGTCCACATCTCCCGCCGCGGATGATCCAGACGAAATCTGTCGACGAGATCGCACGAGGCCATCAGGTCAGACAGACTGCTGTCACACCACGCCGACCCGCTAGTCCCCCCGACCTTATCTATTTTGGGATCAAGGATTGCATTCCAATCCCCCATTAAAACTAACCGTTCCGGATCCACTAAGAAGCCCTCCAACCGTCGAAAAAAGGTTGCCCTCTCTACAGCAGCATTGGGAGCATAAACAGCAACAATCCGAAAAACACTACAATTAACAGCAACATCAACAACAAGCACCCGCCCGTCCTCGCCTGCGTGAACAACATTCACCGACGCTGACAGGGTGCGACTCACTAGCAAGGAGATTCCACGACTATAGGTATTGCCATATGCTGAGTAGACATCGTAATCGTTTACCAGCACCTGACAATCCGCGTCACAAACAAAGTGGGTCTCCTGGATAGCGGCAATATCTACCTTGAGGGACACCAAGTCTCTCACAACGCGCGAGGCCTTGCTTCGACACCTGATGCCCCTCACATTCAATGTAGCCAAGTTCAAAGACATGATCACTTACCTCAAGCACTGTCACAGACGGGTCTGAAATCCTGGGCAGTGAGGACATGGCAGGCCTGGCCAAGGCTGCCGGTAAGTAAATCCGATGAAGGTGATCCATCCTTGGCCACGCCCCCCACGTCCAGGGGAAAGGTTAGTTTGAGTGCCCTGTATAGCGATGGGTGTACATACATGGGGATTCTACCCTCACATTTAAAGAAAATGTTGGTCAGTGAAGGATGGTCCCTATCCACCAGCTGCTGGCCTGGGATCGCATTCTTCGCTGCCTTAATCATTGCCCACATTCCTCCAGTCCTACCGTCCTTGTTGACCCTAACGAAAGTGGTCAACAAGGGAGCGTCCTTGAATTTAGTGGGGTCTGTTACTAGGTCTCCACCGACTTTTTCAAAGTTTTTGAGTTTATTGTACCGGACCTTCTGTTGTCCTTTAAGGTCCGGAGCCGGTTGGAGAGGGTCTGTTTCACAAATCCTGCTTCCTGGCAGGAAGGGGAGCTTTTTGGTCCGTTCAGTGCGGACTTTGGGAGTGGGGGAGGGGACCTCTTTTGGTTGATGGGGAGGCTGAGCGCTTGGGGAGGGGGTAGCCTGCTCGTTTTCTTCTTTTTGGCTCCTGTCACGGGATGAGGGGCGGAAAGAGTTTCTTGGGGCCTTTATAGGAGAGGGGGAAGGTTGTTCGGGTTGCTGGGGTGTTGGGATCACAGGGGGCTCATCCTGTGTTGTTGTTGCGAGGGAGTCCTTCTAATTCTCAGTGGGGGTAGGAGGGTTTGCGCGTGTCTTGCGGCTTTTCCTCCTCCTGGCCCTCCTGATCTCTGTTGCGCTCAGGGCCATAGAGACTGTTGTTGTCTCTTCCTCTGCCTCTGACGCGGCCTCCTCCTCAGATTCTGGTAGTTTCCTCTTGTTTGAGGAGGAGGGTGTCTGTGTGTCCATTTTCTCCGTCTCGCTCTTCGGTTGTTCTTGGTCTTGGGTGACTGTCTGCAAGGATGGCTGTTTGTTGATCTTGCCTTTCTTTACGACCGTCACCCAGCCTGTCGGTGCCTCTGGAGGATTTGCGGCCGGCGCGGGAGCAGCGGCTTGATTTGTTGTCACGCTTGTTCCCGCCGCTTTTGTGGGCTTCTTCCCTCCATTCCTCTTTGGACAGTCCTTCGCCATATGCCCTTGTTGTGTGCACAGCCAGCAATGAGGCCTCCTCCCTTCCACTATAAGGGAGAGTGTCCACTCTCCGAACTTGAGTGTGGCTGGGATGGCGTAGAATCCAGCCTTGTCCAGGACCATCTGTACTTTGTAGTCCCCGGTCATGATGTTTCTTAATCCGCGGACCGGGGTGACTTCCTCTACGTCTCCATACTGGCTTAGGATAGCCCCCAGTTGTTTGGCCTCCATATAGCAGGGGACGTTTAGAGCAGAAACATTTGCTCTCCTCTTGTTCATATAGATGGGTTGGAGCTTTATGTTCCTGCTTTGATGGCAGGTCCTGGACAGCCTGACTGCGTCTTCGGAGGTGGGGAGCAGAACATCCCACTGTGCGTAACTCCTTCTACAGATGTAGTTGGCGGGAATGTTCTGCTCCAGCAACACGTTCATCATGGTGTCCTTGTTGACGCCCGTCAGACCCCTTGTCTTGGTGTCTGAAGTTATCAGCGAGAGCACTCTTTTCTCCAGAACTTCCACTTGACCCGGGAGGGGTTGGATGTTGTTCCCCTGGGTATACTCCTTGTAAGTGGAGTCGAAGAGTGCTCTGTAGTCTTCGGGCGTCAACTTCCCTTGCTGCTCTTTGGGGCCCCATGCCGGTCCTCCATCCTGGTGGGTGTCAGCTGGACTCGGGTTGAGGGGCGTAGCTGGTGTTGTGGGGCTCTCTCCTGTTATGGGCATTTTTGGTTTCGGAACTGGGCCGTTACCAGGCAAAGTAGGCCATTGTGTCCTTGGCGTTGTTTCGTCCTGGCTTGGTTTGCTCTCCGGGCCGCTGTCCTTTCTTATTTTCTTTCTTTGCTGGGTGGCTGTCCCCTTGGGGGATGGAGGTGTCTCCCCTTCTGGTGCCGTGTTCCCAGCTGGAGCCTTGGTGGGTACTGTCAAGGGTGTCTCTCCTTCCAGCTTGCTTTTGTTACCACTGGCCGGAGAGTCACCCTTTTTCCGTATTTGGTCCTCTTGGGGAGTGTTGGGGGGCCAATCACTGTCTTCCCCGCCGAATAGTGAGCAGATGGAGGCTATTACATCTTCGTCCAGCGCCTCGGTTTGGTCCGCGGTGCTGTTTTCCTCCTTTTCTGTTGGGGAGTCGCCCTTTGGGGGAGCGGGGGATGGGTTCCCCGGTCTTCCTCCCTTGGTTCTGCCGTCCTGGGGTGCAGCTGGTTGGCTGGGTTCTGCACTTTCCCCAGCTAGTGAGTTAACGGCAGCTTTTTCCGCTGGGTTGCCCTCGTGGGGAGCGGTTGCAGGTGCTTTTTGGGGGGTCGCCGCGGGCTGCGGCCCTACCCTCCCGCTTTCTTCCAAGGTCGCCACGCGCCGGGGCCCTACCTTGTTTCCTGGCGCCGTCTCGCCGGGAGATGCATCAGCTCCCTCACATAGGGAGTCGTTCGCAGTTGAGATGCTGCGCATTTGGGGTGACGTACCCCTCCTGCCTGGCATCGTGGCGGTTGCACTGGCCGCTGGCGCGGACCAAAGTGTAGTGGGGGAAAAGAAAACCCAGGGAATGGAGGGGGAGGAGGGGGAGGAGCGGACTTTGAAGAAATTAGAGTTTTTGACTTCCCCTCACGGGGATGTCGGGTTAGCAGCTCAGATCCCCCCGCGAGGGGGGAGAGCAGAGAAGAAAGACGCAGTGGGTGCTAGCGGGTCAGAGTGCCGCATCGCAATTAAGAGAGAGAGGGGATAGGCATCCCTGCCCACAGAGGGGAGCAGAAACGAAGCACCCGCCCTACCCCACGTCACCCTACCCACTAACTTACCCCAACGGAAGCGAGAAAGAGAACCCTGTCTGCTCGATCCACTGGGAGAGCAGCGAAGATAGACAAAGTTTGGGCCTGGCAGGTCAGAGTGCTGCTCAGGCAATTAAGTGTTGAGAAATTAGACCATCCCAGTCTCGAGAAGTGAGACCGAAACGAAGAAAAAACAACATGCAAAAACAACAAATGAAAAAAGAAGGTCTCAACTACCAGCGATAGTGGTGTTGGTCCCGAGATTCCAGTCTCCCAAAAGAGGGGATCGGTTACCGGGTCCAAGCTCCCACAAATGTGGAGTCGGTCCTCTAGGTCCTGACTCCCCAAAGGAGGGGGTCGGTCCTAACTAACAAAGGTTAGTACGAAAAAACACCTTAACCTAGCCCGAAAGCCCGGTGGTGGGTCAAGTTTAGTAACTGAGAGAACAGATACTACACTTTGAGATATTAAATCTTTTATTCATGTTAAAAAAATACAGAAAAAAAATCAACGATGAACAAAAAACTTAGGCACATGGCCAACTCAAAAGGGGGGATTTTGGGGGACGTTGGTCATCCTTGTCACTCCAGAACTAAACAAAGTCAAAAGTTTCTCCCAGCTAGTATCTTCTTTCACCATAATACCGCATTCACCCTTTCATATTGGGGGACGTCCTAGTAACTCCCAATTTTTTAAAACATTTTTTATTGACGTGTAAAAACAAAAAAGATAACAATAAAATGGTAACAATAATTCATTTGTGTCGAGGGAGGGGGAAGAAAAAAAAACAAAAGGTGATTAGTAGGACCCTCCCAACCCCGTCTAGTTGATAGACTGCCCGTTCCACTAGGTTTGTAAAAGGAACCTCGCTTCTGCGGGTCAGTCTCTAGGTGGGGATGCCCTCTAGATGGGGGTGAATGGAGAAAAGAAAATTTTGTGGGTAAGGGATGGAGGTTAGTTTGTATTTCTTTTTCTCCAAGATGGGTAAAATTTAGAGGAAGGGGTGAAAACAAAAATTGCAGGTAAGAGGGGATGGGGATCTTGGAGGCTTCCTAATCGGGGAGGGATGGAACACACACTCAGCTAGCTGAGAGACTACTTGTTTAATTTAACTTTACAGAACTGCGCGTTCCACACCTAGGCGGGGAACACGTATTCAAATTTGGCTCCTCTTCGTACACACAGACTTGCCACATGTATCCATCTTCTGTCAAATGCCGCGCGATGCAGCCTTCTTCTATCACATCTGATCTTCACCCGTAGTTGGTGTTTAAAGAACGCGATCAGATCTTGATCAGAAAAAGACAACACCCCCCGGCAACCTTGCAGACGCGACGTCCAAATCACCATTCTCGCCACGGCCAGAATCGTAACGTAGACCATTTGTCTTTCCCGGTCCCACGGCGGCCTCACGTTGTCCACAACATTGGATACAGTAATTGGGCGAGGATGCTCAGGATCGATGCGAGCCGTCACCCCACTGACATACGACCAGTACTGGCGGAGTTCGCGGCAATCGAAGAAAGCGTGATCCGTAGTTTCCACAGCCGTTGTCCCACAACGGGGACAATCAGGCGACTCCAGAAACCCAGAACTGCATTGTATGTTGTTGAGTGGAAGTGCATTTCGGGCCAATCGCCAGGTCAGAGAGAACTCCGAATTGTTCAGATGACTCGAACCTGGCGCCCAGCTCCACGCGGAGCGGATCTCACTCTGCTGCCACCCCAAACGCGCGCATAGCGGGTCGTCAGCGGCCTCCTTCACTAGATCCCTGTGGAGTTCCCTACGGGTAGCAGTCACAAGGTCACTGGACCTTGGTAGTCGTTTTAGCGCGGCTCGGCACTCTTTCATGTAGGCAGATTCTCCCCGCGGCCTGCGACGGCTCTCGATGGAAGGGTCGAGAACGAGGTCGGGGAAGGCGGCAGTAACCACGGGGTGCCACGGTTGGTCCTCCTGCATATAGTGGCTCAGGAAGGCCAGCCTCTCAGCATCTCGATGACACTTCAAGTCCGGCATTCCCAAGCCTCCCTCACACGGACGTTGAATACAGACCTGTCTGCTCACCCAGTGTCTTCCTCTGTCCCAAAGGAGCGAGGACAAGAGTTCGACAAGAGCTTTTAGGTGTTGTGCAGGCAGGGGAAGTACGGCCAGTCGGTAAAGGATGAGAGGAAAGACGTAAGTGGCGCACGCCTCAGCTCTACCCTTTAAGGAAAGTTTCCTAGGAAGCCACGAATTGACTGCAGCCTCCACCTTTGACCGTACCTCCAACCAATTCTTGTCAAGCTGGAGACCCGGTCCGAACCACACGCCGAGGATCCGGACCGGGCCATCTGTCCAGCTGAAGGGCGCAGGGAGGTTTGCGTTGCCACTCCATGCGCCCAACCGCAGTCCTACCGACTTGTTGCGGTTTATCTTGGCCCCTGTAATTCTTTCGTACTGTGTGAGTGCCTCCGACACGACCTCAATGTCTCTGAAGCCCGACACGAAGATCGTGACATCATCGGCGAACGCGGATACCTTAGCAGCTGAGCCGCCAGGCAGAGCCATTCCGCGCAGGGCCGAATTTGCCTCCCCATGTCTCAGCTTGCGGAGAAGAGGCTCCAAAGCCAGGACATAAAGCAGGGGCGACAGCGGACAACCCTGACGAACCGACCGAGAGATAACAAAGGGTTTCGAGCGCTTTCCGTTCACTTGCACGACAGCCATGGGCTGTCGATACATTATGGAGATCCACTTGCAAAAGTCCGGTTTAAAACCGGCGGCCTCTAAGACAGATGCCAGGAAACGATGGTCGACCCTATCGAAAGCTTTGGACTGATCTAAGTTTATCAGCGCGGCTTCCGTGTCGTCATCTATTCCCCCCTCTAGGATCATGCGGATCAGGTGCAAGTTGTTCTGAATCGATCTCCCCTTCACAGCGTAGTTCTGTTCCGGTTCAACCAACTCGTCGATAACAACCTGCAGCCGATTCGACAGGACCTTGGCCAAAATCTTCAACTCTGTGTTTAGCAGAGTTATGGGCCTGTAGTCGTCTAACTCTTCCCCTCCATGCCCGTCACCTTTCTTCAGCAATGTGATCACTCCCTTGGTCACCTGCCCTGGGATGGATCCCTGAGCAAACCAATGGTTGAACATATCCGTCAGAAGAGGCAGAAACATGGGCGACAGCCTCAAGTACAGTTCGTATGGCAGACCATCAAGTCCTGGCGATCTGTCACAGCTGACCTGCTTCAGCGCAGTAAAGACCTCCCGCTCCGTCACCCGGCCCTCGCAACTAGCCGCTCTAGCCGCCTCGAGGCGGGGAGAGTCGGCCAAATAGTCGCTAAACTCAAGGACCGGAAGATCGGGCTGCTGCGTAAAACGCTCCTCGAAATGTTCTCGAAACCCCTCGCAGATCTCCCGAGTCGATTCCAGGGTGCGTCCATTCGGATGTTTGATTTTTGCAATGTATTTGTCCGAGCCACGCCTAGAAACCTCACGGCGCACGTCTGCATCAGAATTGACTGCTTCGTTGCCTATCTTTCTAAGCCTAGCTCTAACTACTTGGCCTTCGTAACGCTTGCTAGTCTCGCGTAGAAGGTCCTGCTTAGCTAGTTCCTGACTAACCCTATCACCCTCCCCCGTAGCCTGGGCTAGTTTCTGCTCTAGCTTCTTCTTCGTCTTGGCCTTATCTAGTGCGAGGCGCTGGGCATACTTGACGGAGAAGCTTCTGATCTTGGCTTTGAGACCTAACCACCACTTACTCCCGGTAACCGCCCCCACTAGTGCCTTTTTAATCAATTCTCTTAACTGATCTTGGAAGTCTTGTATCTCCAGAAGGGAGGTGTTTAACTTCCAGTACCCCGCTAACTTAGGCCTATTTCCTAGCTTCAGCCGGGCCATAACTAATTTATGGTCCGTCTGGCCTAGCCAAGTGAACGTGGGACAAGATAAGAAGTCTACTTCGCCTCTCCTAACTAACATCCTGTCCAAATAAGTATTTGGATAGGAGGAAACACTATTGGTCCACGTCCACATCTCCCGCCCTGGATGCTCGACCCGAAACCTGTCGACCAGACCGCATCTAGCCATCAGATCAGCCAGGCTGGACTCGCACCTCTCCGATCCTCTAGCTCCGCCTCCTACCTTATCTATGTCGGGGTCTAAGATGGAATTCCAATCCCCCATTAGCACTACCCGCTTCCGACAATCTACAAACGCGTCAAGCTGACTGAAGAATGAGACCCTCTCACGAGCGGTGCTGGGCGCATGAACCGCAATCACCCGAAACACAGAATCTTTTACGGCAACATCGGCCACAACCAGCCTACCCACTGCATCTCTATGGACAACGTCGACCGTCGCCGACAGGGTACGTTTAACCAGCACGGAAACTCCCTTCCCCCGCGGGCTGCCATATGCTGAGAAAACCTCAAAGTCTCAGGCCAGCACCTGACAGTCCACAGAGGAAACGAAATGCGTCTCCTGAATCGCAGCGACATCCACTCCCAGGGACAAGAGGTCGTGCCGGAGGCGAGCCGCCCGGCCCGATGATCTCAAGCCCCTCGCATTCAGACTAGCCAAATTCAAAGCCATGGTACCTACCTTAAGGTGTGTTACACTCAGCTCCGAAGTCAGCCGGGGAAAGGACACCGACGTTGTGTGCAATGCTCAAGGTGGTCAGGTTTTTCATGTCCTGACCTTCTCTCACAATGCCGCCGACATCCAAAGGGTAAGTCAATTTAAGGGCCCTATAGAGTGACGGATGGACCAACACTGGGACCCTTCCCTTGCATTGTTTTGCGAGTTCCTCAAGGGAAGGGTCATTTTTCCTAATCAGTTCAATTCCCGGACCAGCCCCTTCAGCGGCTTCCAGCATTGTCCACACGTTGGTTTTGCAGGCCTCAGGAAGCCTGACGAAAGTTGTTAGCCGTGGGGCGTCCGGGAAATTAGAGGGGACATTAACGTCTTTTCCCCCTATCTGTTGGCAGTCCAGCAGAGGTTTTAAATTTTTTCTCTGCCGGTGTGGTACGCCCATTGCCACAGACAGGGGGTCTACAGAACAAAGTTCCTCTCTCGTTTCGAGGGCGAGAGTCCCTGTTGGAGTGAGTCCGTAAGTGGGAGAATCTGAAGGGTCTCTCCCCCTCCCGGGTTCATTCTTTTCTTTCTGGGATGGCGGCTCAATTTGCATTGGTGTGGGGACGAGTGTCTGTGTGGTGTCTGGTGTTGGTGTTGGTGCGGTGTCTGGTGTTGGTGTTGGTGCAGTGTCTGGTGTTGGTGCAGTGTCTGGTGTTGGTGCAGTGTCTGGTGTTGGTGCGGTGTCTGATGTTGGTGTTGGTGTTGGTGCGGTGTCTGATGTTGGTGTTGGTGTTAGTGCGGTGTCTAGTGTTGGTGCAGTATGTGGTATGGGGGTGGAAGTGGGTTGTGTTGTTGTTAGAGGTGGTGTATGCTCACAGGGAGTGGGGGCTGCCTTTTCTTCCCCTTTCCTTTTCTTTTTTATTCTTTTGAATGAACCGGGGAGTGGTGAGGTTGAGTTCCTCTCCCTCTCACTAGCAGATTCATCCTCAGAGGAGCAGTGTTTTCTTCGCTTGATCCCCGTCTCAATTGGTGTGGGGACCGTTGGTTGTTGCTGCTCCTCTAATTGTTGTTTCTCCGGTTGATGCTGTTGCTTTTCTGGTTGCTGCAGCCGTTTTTGTTGCTGCTGTTCTGGCTGTTGCTGCTGCTGCTGTTTTTGTTGTTGCTGCTGTTTTCGTGGCATTGGTTGTGGAATTGGCCGCGGCAGCTGATGTTGTTGCTGCGGCTGGTTCAACGGCTGGTTTGGCTGCTGCTGCTGTGTCTGCTGCCATGGCTGTTGCTGCGGCTGTTGTGGAGGCTGCTGTTGTTGTTGCTGCCTCGGTTGTTGGGTTGGTTGTGGGACGGTGGCAGATGGGATTGTGGGCTTCCGTTTCCGCCTCATTACTGTGATCCATTCCTCCCCTTTGGGCTCCTGCACAGTTTTGGGTTTCCTCGGTGCTGGGGTTGGTGCTCTGGTTGCAGGAGTTGTGACAGCCTGTTTGGACACTGGTGCTGTCTCAGAGGTTGGGACCGCCTTTAGTGTCACTTGAGTAGGATTTGACCTTTGAGGGCAGCTCTTGGCCATGTGACCCTGTTTTTGGCAAAACCAGCAGTGCGGAGTACGCCCCTCCACTACTACTGTCATAGTTGCCTCCTTAAATGTCAGCTGTGCTGGTATCGCCTGGAAGCCTTCTTTCTTTAGCCTCATGGCCACAGTGTAGCTGCCCAAGTGCATGCCGGTTTTCGACCGCACTGGGGTTATTTTTTCCACCTCGCCGAACTGTGTGAAGAAGGATCCCAGGATTTCTGCTGATATTTGCATAGGTACATTGAATACCTGCACCCGGGTCCTTGTCCTGCCCTGGTATTCGGGCTTTAGTTTTGTTCTCCCATACTTAATTTCCTGTAGGGAGAGTCTCTCCGCATCTTCCTTGGTGGGTAGGAGGATGTCCCACATGGCGTAGCTCCTCTGGTACAGGTATAATACCGGGATGTTTAGCTTGTGTAGGAGCCCTGCCATGTCTTCCTTTTTCATCCCTAGGAGGCGGTTTTCCGGCATATCCGAGATGATGAGGGAGAGCACTCTGTCTTCGATTGCCTCCCAAGCGCCTGGCACTGGTTTAATTTCTGCCCCCTCTATGTATTGTCTGTACTTGGTCAAGTACAAGTCTCTATACTCTTGAGGGGCAGTTGCTTCTCTACAGTCTTCCCCCATGCCGACCCTCTTGTTGGTGTTGGATCTTTGGTGAGGTTGGACTGTTTTTGCTGTTCCTTGGCGGAAGGGTTGCTATTTTGAGGGGCATTTTCCTTTCCGCTTTCCTTTGGGACCGACTCTCCCTGCTCTATACTTCTTCCAGGAAATACTTCCCTTTTTGGGGAGTCGGCCTCCTGGGGAGCATTGTCCTCTTTATTGTCTTTGGGAGCTTTTGCCCCTTTTGTTTTGGGGAGGTTTAGGCTGTATGCCCCCTCGTTTTCTTGATTTGCTCCCCTTTTGGGGCAGTAGCCCTCCTGGGGAGCACTGTCTCTCTTATCGTTCTTTGGGGCTACTGCCTCTTGATTTTTGTTGTCAGAGCGGGATGCCCTGTCCAACATTGTTCTTTCTCCCCTTTGTGGGGAGTCGCCCTCTTGGGGAGCACTGTCTCCCTTATCGTCCTTTGGGGCTACTGCCTCTTGATTTTTGTTGTCGGAACGGGATGCCCCGTCCAACATTGTTTTTCCTCCCCTTTGTGGGGAGTCGCCCTCTTGGGGAGCTGCTGGTGAGTTTTCTCCTTTCTGAGGGGCGTCCTTTGGTTTAGTGTCCGGGCGGTATGCCCCGTTGCTTTTTGCTTCCCCTGTTGGGGAGTCGTCCTCTTGGGGAGCAGTTTTTCTTGTGGTAGCCCCCTGGCTGGGGGTATCGGTATTGGTGGTCCCCGGGCTGGGGGTGTCCATTTTTGAAAGAAGCTCTCTCTTCCCTGTATAATTCACCAAAATGAGTGACGTGGAGTCGACGTCCAAATTGGGAGCCGACTTTGGCGCCAAAAAGAAGTGGCGCCAAAGGCGGCAAGAGGGGAGATAGAACTGAGAGAGGGAGTGGGAAGTTAGTGGAGGGAAGAGAGAAAGTGTTTCCGACCCTCCCTCGCGGGAAGGTCGTAAATTATCAGCTCGGATCCCCCCCGTGGGGGAGGGGGGAGAGCAGAGAAAGACAGACAAAGTGGGGGTGCGGACAGAACGCTACCCAACAAGCTCGCCGGCCACGAGAATGTGTCGCCAGAACAACACTGACTATCGCTGTGTATGTATCAGAGAACAGATACTACACTTTGATCTTGTTTATATATTTTATTGAGAAAGAAAAAATTGAACATAAAAAACGTACAAAAAATTCAATTCAACAAAATTAGGCACAAGGCCCTTCAAGAAATTGGGAGGGGGAGGGTACAGGGTCTTTTTGACTACGTAACAGATGAGACTTTGAAGTCTTACTCTTGACTGGCAACATTTACCAAAATACCTCAATCACTCTGTGGATCCTAATCTAACTAATAACCCCAGCGTTCAATGTAAAATTTAACTATGTACAATTTGTATATTCATTTCTGTATGTTGTGTGTGCATTTTTTTTTTTTTTTTTTTTTTTTTTGTGTGTGTATGTGTGAGAAAATAAAGTTCGAAAGGCCAAGAACAACAGAAAAAAGGCAAGCCTCTTTTCTAAGTTATACTATTATATATTACATATTTTCCTTTATTCACACAAACATGATTCATCCATTATTTTTTGATTTTTATAAATAAGAAAATTAAAACAAATGAATTCTTATTATTACTGTTTACATATTAACACGCCTTTTCATTATATTTGTGTGGAAAGTTTACATCGTATTTTCATTTGCAATAAGACGTTCTAATACATAATAAATACCTAAAGAAATAGTCGCTGAGATTTGAAAATTATAAAATTGCCAAAAAAAAAAAAAAAAAAGTGGTACATCTATATATGGATATATCTATACTCGTAGCCAAATTAAATATGGAAATGCTCTTATCTTTGGTTCTATGGGACAGAAGTATATGAAAATTTGCAGGCTTTTTGAAGATTATACTACTATTCTATGGTAATTTTTTTTAATGATAATTGGTAAAAAAGAACCTATATTTTCAAACCAATAAAATATGCCCAAATTTGCCTACATTTGTATATATAGTGTCCTAGCAAGCCAGCTTTAGTTTTGCTGCTTTGGGGTGAATTTTGCTTAGGGTTTTTTCCTTGGTTGTCTCCTTTGTGGTCTTGGCAGGCCACTTATATATATATATATATATATATATATATATATATATATATATATATATATATCACCATTTTTTATAAGTTCGAAATCTCTGCGGCTATTGATCAGAATTTTATGCATGAAAGCTCGTTCGAAAGGTAATGACCTGAATTGTGTTGTGACCTATGTGACATCTGCCTTACGGTGACACATTAAGGAGATCATCCACCATCAAGAGCCTAGTTTTGGCACTTTTTACAGCCATAAAATTTGTTTTCCTAGTTTTGCATTTAAATTACAAAATATTTAATATTTCCACAAAACTTCTGGCCTTGATGGAGGGGAGTCTAAAACTTGCTGTTATGGTTTCAAATGATCTGAAATAACAGCAAGGGGAGACTTGATTCCAAATATTTCTCATATGCTATATCTCCCATCTTTGGTTTTCATACATAAAGTAAATTTCAGTGTATAAAGATTATTTGATATTGGAGATATTCATAATCGTACCCTATTTCCATAATCGTACCCTATTTCCAAAAAAGGGAAGATATAACATATGACAAATATTTCGAATCGTCTTCCCTTGCCGTAATTTCAGATCATTTCAAACCATAGCAGAAAATTTTTGTCTCCCCTCCATACAGGCCAGAGGTTTTACGAATATACATATATATATATATTACATAGGCGTCACTATTTATCAAGGCCGATATGCCACTCAAGGATAAGGGTTAAAGAGTGTACAGCAGTCAAAAGAACAATAATAGTAATCATTATTATTAGAAGTTCGGTAAATTTGTTAACTTAAGTGGAACGGCTCATCAGAAACTTGTTCACGTTGGACTTGAAGACAACCATATTATAGACAGCTGGAAAGCAGAAGACAATTCCACAGGCGTGCAGTTCTAAGAAAGAAAGCTTTGTTCATATATATATATATATATATATATATATATATATATATATATATATATATATATATATTTTTTACTATAATAATTAAATACCTGCAGACACTAGTGTTTCATCCTTTCGGGAATCTTCAGTGCAGGGTGTCACGATTACTACCAGTCGAACGATTCGAACCCCGTATCACGAGACATCTCTGGCTCGATTAGCGGAGACCTAATCCATTCGGCTACCATTAACCGCTTGAAATAACGTTGAATTTTAAACATCTTAATTTTAAGTGTTCATTTACGCCAGACAGACAGTGATCTAATCGTTATACGATGATCTACGCATAAGAGCTAAATTGACCGACTTTTAATTCAACTGAAAGTGCTCAACGATAAGAAACGAATTTCTTAAAGGGGTGTGTGTGTGTGTGTGAATTTAGGCAGCATTTTTTCTCTTAAGCATATTTCATTTAATAAAATACACTTTTTTTGCGTAGCAATTCTATTTCCAGTCCATTCCAACTGAATAACAGTCTTCACTTCTGGTAGGATATGGCTGAGCCATATTTATTATAAGTATTTTCCAATCCTCCAGGATTCGTCGTTATAGTTTTTAACAATTTTCATACTTTTTATTTTTTTTTCTTTCTTTTGTTATGTTTTATTTTTGCAAGAGTTAATTATTTTATTTTTCAATGAAAAAATAAAATAATTAACCAACGAGAAAAAAATAATTAGCCAAAGAAAGAAAAATAAAAGGTTTAAAGATTGTTCAAAACTAGTGAGATTAATCTATCCCTAACGATGGATCCTGAAGGATTGGAAAGTACTCGGACTTACGATAAATATGGTGATTACATCATCCAGTTCCTGCCAGATGTGAAGACTGTTATTTGGAAGTTGGAAAGGATCGGAAATAAAATTAATAGACAAAAAACATCTATTTTATTTAATTTAATTATATATATATATATATATATATATATATATATATATATATATATATATATATATATATATATATATAGTAATCCACATGCAGTACTGTTTCGCTGTATCACAACTCATCAGTACGGCTAGACAAGTAACTACCTCAAGCCAGTATGGAAACCCGATCGCCCAAACGACAGTCGGAGCTTCTTACCGCTGTGCTATACGGACCCTGTCATGGGGGAGTGCATTAACAATGTTTTGGCATTGTCCAAATACCTAAGCTCAATTTGTTTACACAAAGAGCATCGCTTCACACGCTAATAGTAATTTGTATATCACTTCCCAAATGCTCCGAAACAGCTCAATAGTAAACAGCTGATGATCCCCGTTTTCTATTTTACAATTTGAGTTAAGGTTTCTACCTTACCTTTTTCTTGCACGGGTATAATTAATTCACTTCTATGATTTTGAATTTTCTACCGGTAAGTTAGTATCTAAAAAAATTTCAACTTCTTCATTCTATTATATATATTTTATAAAACACTTCCACTTTTTTTTTAATACACACATATATATATATATATATATATATATATATATATATGTGTGTGTGTGTATATACTCCTATCAATTTGTTTTTGTGTATTAATATTAAAAACCCTTTTTTTTTCTATTTATTTAAAAATAAAATACAACTGTTATATATGGGTCGTGGAATTGTATCCATCTGCAAAAGGTCTAGCTAATTTGTATATTTTTTTAAACATTCATTTTAATTAACTAACTATTAGTTTTTTCGCTTTTCTGATGGGATAATCATCATTAGTTAACTATTACGTGTAATTATATTCATGCAGATATTCTACAACTTGCGTAATATTTGCGTAAAAAGGTTACAGTAAACACAAACTTTTTTATATATATATATATTTATGTATGCGTATATATATATATATCTTTTTCTTCTTCTTTCTTCTATCTATCTTTCTTCTTCTTCTATCTTCTATCTTCTTCTTCTATCTTCTCTTCTCTCTATATAAATAAAATGAACTCATTTTTTCTCGTCTGATTTTGACATTAATAGGATTAAAAATCAAGATATTTCATGCAAATATAATATGCACAAACGGCAGAACAATATCTGAGGTGTGTTATAGGCTTATTATTTCTCAAATTCCTCGATAATCTTAGATTTCTATACTTTTTCTGCTGAGAAGTCACGGCCAAAATCGGTTAAGATCAATGGAAGTGGTAAAATATTTTCTCTCTAATAAATTCCTCCTCCCCCTGCCACCACTTAACACCGTTTGGGGATCGTTCACAAGGAACAGTTGAGACGAGAACACCGGTTTGGCTTCGTAGTTCTTTCATGTCAAGTTATTTAAAATCACTAAACTAAGCTGCAGAGCTCTGTGGCGTAGTGGTTAGCGTGCTGGACAATTCACATTATATTTTCACGTTCGCGCCGACCTACCGTAGTTGTTTTTTTTTTTTTTTTTTTTTTTTTCCTAAACAACTGGAATGGACTTTTCTTGGTGGCCGAACTGTTAACGTTGCAGATGGTTTTTTTTTTTCACACTTTATTTTCCTACTTTTACTCATGACTCCGGGTTTGATCCTTCCTACTTACCTACCATAACATTTTTTAAAACTCCCCCCCCGTCCCGGAAACAAACACTCGGGCAACGCCGGGTACCCCCGCTAGTATGTATATATATATATATATATATATATATATATATATATATATATATATATTAATTTTGCCTACCAAACTACCGTTCAAGGTTCAGGTAACAATGGAATCGTTTAATTAGTAAGAACACAAAAATAGCCATCGACATTCAGAAACATTATTTCTTTCTTACAAGGGAGTACTTATCAAGGCCCGAAAGTCATTCGAGGATAAAGGTCAGTGAGTATAATATGGTGACTGGGATAACAACGTAGTGATTGCTAGTGGTCGAAATTGAATAGCATTTTATAATTTTAGGGAGCAACACAATAAAAATTTGTTTCCATTGGACTTGAAGACGACTAGTTGGAAAACAGTTCCACGGTACAGAGTTCCACAAGAGGGCAGTTCTAGGAAATAAACTTTGTTCATATAAATTGCATTTAGATTTACGCACATATACAGTTTAGACCAAAATTGGCTTAATAGTTTGCTAGAGATCTTTTGAACTTTGACCCCTTGGAAGCCAAATTTTCAGAAAAAAAAACGATTATAAAGCTTGCCCTACGTCTGAATACACTTTATATAAAATTTCAAGCCACACGAACTCAGTATATTAAATATAAGTCTGTCTCTCTCTCTCTCTCTCTCTCTCTCTCTATATATATATATATATATATATATATATATATATATATATATATATATATATCATGTTTTTCCTACCCATGAACAAAACGATACGTAACCTTAAAGATGTCCATATTTTTTATTTCTCCTTTGTAAGCGTAAATCTCTCGATAATGCTTTGAAAAACGAGAGCAAAACCGGTCAGTTGACTCCCCGCCCCTTTATTTTTTTTTCTCTTCTTATCTGACCTCCGACTATAACCCAAGCCGATGTCTCACAAGTACTTCCGATTTGTTGGCTGTCATGGCCCTCGTGAGCTGAATCATTGTTTGCTGTGGAAATAATATATATATATATATATATATATATATATATATATATATATATATATATATATTAGTTAAAGATATTTTTTCCAAATTCTAAGAATCGTTTTAGATAGATAGGGAAACAAGAACAACATGCCGCACATTTCTGTAAACACGCGTACGCGCGAAATCACGGCTCAATCTGGCATGCTTCCTGTACAAAGAAAAATGGAGAGGGGCATATTTTTGTGAGGAAAGGGATTTTTTACATCAAAGAACATAACAGCAAAAAATAAGGGTAGATATTGTTGTATTACTAGTAGTAGGAGGAGGAGGAGGAGACAATGACAGCAAGATAAAAAAGGAAAAGGTAGAAATAAAAGGAAGAGGAGCGAAATCAACAAGAACATGTAGAAAGTGAAGAATCAGAATCAGAAAAAAGATAATAAGAATAAAGAAAAGAAAAGAAAAGAAGAAGATAAAAGCGAAGAGTAAGGAAGAAGAAAGGAATAAAAGAAGAAGAAATTGCCATATCTGCTGCTAGGGTGGGCTCTCTCCGCCATGCTAGAAACAGCTATCGTTGCACTAACTCTATTAAATCTTGAAATGTTTCTTACACACATATATATATATATATATATATATATATATATATATATATATATATATATATATATATAGTAAAAATGGTAATTAGTAAAGACCCGAAGAGAGTACTCAATACTATTGCAGAGCAAATATATGTTTTATTTTTTATTACCGTTTTATCTGTTTGGTTACATATGTTTCGGAAAACACACGCGCGAGCGCGCACACACACGCACGCGCGCACGCACACACGCACACTCGCGTGCGTGTATATGTGTGTATGACTACTTCATTTAATCACATAAATTGATATACGAATGTAAAAATTTATGCGTAAACTTTAAGTATTTACTTCAACAGTGATCAACTTCTCTTTTCGCGAGAGTGGTGAATTAGTAGCAACAGCAGTCGCAGAAGCGACGTGGTTGCTATGGAAAACAGTCATAAAAATCGTCGCTCTCCTCCTTACGTTTTTTTTTTTAATGATTTGTAACACCAGAAAATTCATCATAACTTTTGTTTTACTGAACGATAATTGAAAATCTTTTTTAACAATTTTGCTGAGAAGGTGATCTATATACTGTAATAATTGGTTGAACTTTGGTCGAAAAATGAGTGAGTGGTGAAGCTTTAAAGCAGTTCTAAATGACTAAATCTGCCATATATATATATATATATATATATATATATATATATACACTTGTGCCCGATATTATTCATACCCCTCCTTGAAAATTGAGTTTATTAGGTGTAACTTTGTAAGAATTTATTGTTTACGTCCATATTGATACATATTCTTAATAAACCTCTTCTGATCATTTTCGTCATTTTAAAATCTCGGGATACTTGTAATAAAAGAAATATACAGCTATTTATAAAATCTGCAATGTTCAAAAATAATCATACCCCCTTATTTTTTCAGTATTAATCGAGTTTCTGACTGTTTGTTTCCTGTTTGATTCTTATTTTGAATGCTTTTATACAACCTTTGATTAATTTCATTTCGTTTTTTGCATTTTTCAGAAATTAAAATGATGTCAACTGAAAACCAATAAAAGAATAAAAATTATTAGAATGGAGAAGAAAAAAGAGCTTAGTAATGATCTTAGGACTAAAATTGTGAATTCACATAAGGATGGTTTAGGTTACAAGTCAATTTCCAAGAAATTTGAGGTCCCTACAGCAACAGTACAGAGCATCATCAAAAAATTCCAGAGCCACCACACAACGGACAACTTGATTGGTAGAGGAAGGAAAAGGAAACTGTCTGCTAGAGCCACCAGGAATATTGTAAGCAGTGGTAATGCAAATCCAACCACCACTACTAAGGACATTTTAGAAAATCTGGAGTCTTCTGGCATAAAAATATCAAGGCAAACATTGCAAAGGACTCTGCATGAAAATGGTCTGAAAGGAAGAAGACCAAGAAGGACTCCATTGCACACCGGAAAACACCTTGCAGCACGTCTAAAGTTTGCTAGGACCCATGTGAATTCTTCAGAGTCCGTTTTCTCAAGTATTTTGTGGACTGACGAAACAAAAATTGAATTGTTTGGCCATATGGATGCTTCTTACGTTTGGAGGAAGAAAGGAGAAGCTTACAATCCAAAGAACACCATACCCACGGTGAAACATGGTGGTGGTAGCCTAATGTTTTGGGGCTCCTTTTCGGCTAGTGGTCCAGGTAGTTTGGTCAAGATAGATGGAACCATGAAGAAAGAGCAATATTTGGAGATACTCCAGAAAAACATTAGACAGGATGCGAAGAAGCTCCATTTAGGACCAAACTGGGTCCTTCAACAGGATAATGATCCAAAACATACTGCCAAAATAGTCAAGAAATGGTTTGAGGATAATCAAATTAATATTTTGGAATGGCCTAGCCAGAGTCCCGACCTGAACCCTATCGAAAACCTCTGGCACATATTGAAAACTGAGGTTAAAAAGCGGAAACCTAGAAATTTGAGGGATTTGGAGAACTACTGCATTGAAGAATGGTCAAAAATCAGTGTTGATGCTTGTAAAAACCTTGTTGATAAATATCCAAAACGGTTACAGGCAGTTATTAAGAATAAAGGGCATGCTATTGACTATTAGTAAGAGAGGTATGAATAATTTTGAACTAGTGCCATTATTGTTTTTCTTTGTATACTGTTTCAAACTTGCATAATTTATTTATTTGTTGAGTTTAAATTAAATGCTTATGCTTGATTTATTGTTTGAAATCCCTTTAGTGTTGTCTACCTTCTGGTTTGAGCAATATTCTTATAGAAATCTCAAAGATCCGAGGGGTATGAATAATATCGGGCACAAGTGTATATATATATATATATATATAAACATATATATATAAATAAAAGCGGGAAATTTGAAAGAAAGCTTAGATCATGAATAAAATGCGTGATTGCTATTTTTTGATTGGTTCTTTTGTGAAGTTACCCTTCGAAACGCCATACGAGCTTTGATTTCAAGGTTAAGACGTCGCAATGAAGTGCATGGACGACATTTTGAGTATCCACGAGTATAATATAACATTTGTCTTTGAAAAACTTTTCAAAAATTATTCTTTGTAAAAATAAATCGTTGTTTGACAAATTTCCCGCTTTTCTAGCGACCACCCTATATATATGTACAGTCCTGTTTCGTTGTATCACAACTCATCAGTGCCGCTAGACCAGCATCTCTCCCAAGCCAAGGATTGAACCTGGAACCGTCGTGTTGACAGTTGGCGGTTCTCCCACTCGACCATGGAATTGACACCCGGAAATAACTCGTCGGAATGTCTATTTAAATAGACACCCGCCACCACTTTTATAGTGCTCAAATCGCATGTTCGTAAACAAACAAACAACGAGCTTCGCATTTTATGGGACGATTCTAATGTTTTTCCCGATTCCGTACTAAATTACCGATTCCGATTCTTTATAAATCTCTAATTATTTGTGAGGTTGTTATTTTCCACGATTTTCATAAAAACACATGTAAAATATTCAGATATTTTCCTAAACGTAAAAATTTACTTGTGGGAAAGATCTACCGATTTTAGCTTTACTTACTGACGGTTTAAAATCAATAAATATTTATTATTTTATCATTATTGCTAGCAATGGAAGATTTTGCTTTAAAAAATCAAATAAAAAAGACAATTAAAAGAATCGTTTTGGCATCGAAAAATAGGCATCAATTTTTTCAATTCCGATACCGATTCCGATACCTCCAAATCTTCCGATTTTTCTGATTCCTGATTCCGATTAATCGTCCCAACACACACACACACATATATATATATATATATATATATATATATATATATATATATATATATATATATATATATATATATATCCACACCAGAGAGTATCCCATGTTTTTACAGAGCCACAATTCGCCATCGATTATTAATGTTCACACATCTGGGTTGGTGCATCTACGACTAGTCTCTTTCTTTTACACATGATTCAAACAAGAGTTTCATCACTATCGATAATATCGTCCTGCACTATCAGCCAAGCTCTAACCCCAGTCCCATCGCCGCAATGTTGCATCCTTGTGCCTGTTTTACAAGTACTTTAATAGCATGTGCCCTGATGAACTCACAGAACTTGTGTCCTTGTCGACGTATATATTCTCGACTAACCCAACAAGCAGCAGCAAAATCCCACTTCTTCACTGTTGGGATTTCTAGAAGCTGGAATATCTTCTATTTTAGTTTCTTCCTTCAGCTTGCTAAACTATGGCATTCCCTCTCTGGGTCTTGTCTTTCTTTCTTTTTTTTTGTGAAAGAGTAAGAAATAAAGAGTAACAAGAAAAACACAAGGGCACGAAGAAGAGAAAGAAAGACGAGAAAAAAGAAAAAGAGGAAAAGAGGGAAAAAGGAGTAGACAAAAGAGAAGAAGAAGAAGAAGAAGAAGAAGAAGAAGAAACACAAGGAAGAAGACGGAAAACAGAAGAACGGAAAACAATAATCTTTCTTCTTCACTTCTCTTCAGTCTCCTCCTCCTCCTCCTCCTCCTCCTCCTTCTCCTCCTCCTCCTACTACTACTACTCCTTCTCCCCTTCCTCTTTCTTTTAAGAATAAGAGCAAGATGTGGTTGCAAAAATGAACAAACAAGCAGATGAATAAGAAGAAAGAGGGGAAGTAAAAGAGAGGAGGAAAGGAGGGATTGATGATATTGTATGAAGTAATAAAATAAAGTCTTAAAAAAAAGAAAAACGAAAAAAAAGCCACTAAAAAATAACAAAATCGGAGGTAAAGAAACGGAAGAGGAAGTACGAAAGTGTGGCGGAGGTGTAGTCATTCCACATAAAACAACCACAAGAAGAACGGAACCAACAGCAGCAACAATATCAAGAAAAAAAACAAGGAAAATAAAAAAGATAAAGAAAAGAAAATGAAAAGATGATGGAGTGCAAAAACAAAGGAAAGATGGCCAATAGCAATTGAAAGATTAAGCGAAACATTTTAGACCACAAAAGACGGTGAGGGTTATAATAAAAAATATAAAGAAAATAAAAAGCTGTATGACTTTAGTCAAGAAGAATAAGAATAGGAATAATAAGAATAAGAATAAGAATGAGAATAAGAATAGGAATGAGAATAAGAATAGGAATGAGAATAAGAATAGTAATACAATAATGAATAAGAATATAATACGAATACGAATAAGAATACAAAGCAGAAGAATAATTGAATAAGAAAAGGAATAAGTGGTATAAAAATAAGTACGAAGACATCATTCAATATACAAGGGGAATTCTTCAGTATAAAGTCTTCTAATGTAGATAGAAACTTACTTTTTTTTTTCAACGTTGTCTCCGGACAATGTCACACACTTTTTCCATCTGTCTATCAGCTTCCGTATTCCTTCAGCCCAAAAATCATTGGACTGATGTCTCATAATACTTTTAACTTCATCGTCACTTTCAAACTTCTTGCCTCTCGTGAACGCTTTCAAGGGATCAAACAGGTGAAAGTCCGAAAGGGTAAGGTGTGATCTGTAAAGAGGATGAGGGAGCAGTTCCCAACCTAGTTAGTTGATTGATGGTCTGCACTGTTTGGGCTGCTGTCTGATGCCTTGCGTTGTCATAATGCAAGATGACTCCTTTCGACTGATGACCGTTGCGTTTGTTCTTTATGTCTTTCTTAACCTGCCTCAGCAGTTCCCAGTAGTTGGCACTGTTCACAGTACTTCCTTTCTCAAAGAATTAAATGGTGATTGGTTCTTGGATATTTCAAAAAACTGTAAGCATCATCTTCATTGACCGCTGGGACTTGAACTACTTCATTGGAGAGCCTACGTGCTTACATTCCATGGACAGCAGTTTGAACCCAGACTCATACTGCTAAATCCATGTCTCGTCACATGTTACCACCTTCTTCAGAAACTCATCCTCATCTTTCTCATAGGAAGAGAGACACTATTGGGACAACTCAACCTTGCTCTGTATGTGCTCTGCTCTTAGAGAATCTGTGTCTGCAAGTATTAAATTCAACTCCTGTGATCCCGTTTCTTTTCTACAGCCTTTTTACTCTTCAGAAGAAATGTAAGAAGCCTCTCTCTACTGTATAGTTTTTTTTTATGGTAGATGTTCGACTGAGCTTCAATCTCTGCTTCATTCCTGTAAAACATTAACAGCAATAACGTCTTGCTATCACGATCATCATCATCATATCATATGAATCCGAAGATTCTATTGTTGGTATTGGTTTCCCCGATATTTTTCTAGTTAGGATTATTTCAAGAAAGACTTACAGAGAAGACCACATGAAGGTTGCGAACATCATAAGTGAAAGCGATTTTTGTGGAACGGACTGGATTTGAACTTGGAACATCCAGGTCGTCAGTTCGCGTTGTTAACCACTTGACCACCGTCACCTCCCGTGGTAATATGTAAACACAGCGGCCTAGAAAGAAAATGGCGGCTGAGTTTGAGTTTTATGTTAAAACTGCAACTGAAACAAATTTTTATTCCACATATAAAGTATAAAAAATAATTGTTTGTAAGGAAAGTTTGCTTCGTCCAAAAAAAGATTTTTTTTTTTTGTATTGAACGATGAAAACCATCTTTTGAGACATTTCCATCTCCAACCATCAACTGACTGCGAATAACGGTTCAATGCGCATGGTAAGTTACAGATTTTACACCTCCAAGAATTGGCTTTTAACCGATGCTTGGCAATCAAATCATTGCGAAATTGTTATTTCTTAAGTCCGCATAAAATAATTGCCAAAAACACCATTTACAAGACTTGTTGAACGCTTTCTAAGAACTCGGCTGCCATTTCCTTTCTAGGCCGCTGTGTTTACACATCACCACTACCGCTATTCCTTTCTTGCTCTGAGTATGTAAAACTAAACAGAACCTCCACGAACTTCCCAACTGTGGAATATAATATCATGATGCTGCTTTCCAACAGACTACACCATGCTTGTTTCAAGATCCAATGTTAAACAACATTGGTCGACCTGCTCTCTTACGTCATCAAATCCAACCATTGTTTCCAATCGTCTCGTAATATTATTCATCACTAAACTGATAATCTTATTACTATTTAAAGAGGGTAGAAAGTGGATCTTGGGTTTACTTTTAGTAGCCACGTAATTCTTGCTTTCCTTATTTTGTTCTTTAGTCCTCATATTCCAAGGGAGATATTTCTGACAAAGAGTGAAGAATTGCTGTTTCCCGAATCAGAATGTATTGCATTTAAAACATATCGTTGGCAAGTTTTTTGAGCTTAGAATTGGTGTCTTTTATCTTCATACATCAAGTGGCTTCATGTTTTGTCTAAAGCAATCTAAAAAAAAAACGCTCTTACCCTCGAGTTGCCTTTGTCAGGGTTGACTCATTAATAAACCAAAGCACGGTGAAATGTATTAATGAAGCTATCACTTAGCGGCTTTTATTTGATCACACTGTACGACCCCACGTTACTTTGCCGGTAAACTTGAAGTAGTGGCTAAAGCGAACTTCTTTATAAAAACGAATTCCATTGTGCATATGCATTGCTTATAGCTTATGGCTGGCTTAACAAGAGGAATCAAGGGGAAGAAGATTCCGTGCAAAAAAAAAAAAAAGGTTTCGGGGGAGAAGAAAAGACAAATACAAGACTGAAAAAGGAACAAAAAAGAAAATAACATTTTCTGCTTTCTTTGTGATTTTTTTTCTGATTTTTTTCTGATTTATTTCTGATTTATTTCTGATTTATTTCGGTGAATTACTTTGCATTCTTTTTAACATGCATCAGGATCTTTAGTCATCAAGCGAGAAAACAAATGGAGACTCTACTCTAGTGTGTGTGTGTGGGTATATATATATATAATTACTGCAATAATATTTTTTATATACCTACACACACTAGTGTTTCACCTTTCGGGAATCACCAGTGCATATATATATATATATATATATATATATATATATATATATATATATATATATATATATATATATATATATATATATATATATATATATATATATAGTAAGTTAGAAAATATATATGGCAATTAAACTACACAGAATATTCCGCGTTTCATCCACACTAGGATAAGCCTGGCGAATCCTAGTGTGGATAAAACGCAGAATATTCTGTGTAGCTTAATTGCCATATATATTTTTCTAACTTACTACCTAGCTTTACCTATGTATTGAGCACTGTTGAAGTAAATACTTAGTTTACGCATAAAATTATACTTTCGTATATTAAGTTATGTGATTAAATGAAGTAGTCATATATATATATATATATATATATATATATATATATATATATATATATATATATATATATATATATATATATATACAGGGTGTCCGTAAAGTTACTATACAGTCTTACAAGTTACTATACAGACACCCTGTAATATATTAACAGTACAGTAAGATATTGTATTAAAGTAGTTATTTGTAACAAAAGAAATAAAAAGAAAAAAACACCTTTATGTTTATAAAAGTCTCAGAAAATACACGTGTTACATCCGAAAAGACTGTAACAATCAAGGCAAACAATTTCTATGACAAATATTCAAATTGGAGGCCTTCAGCTCCAATACATTCTCGACAACTTTGCGCTCTTCCAAAGTTAGCTTGCGTGGTGTGCTTGATTAAATAAACCTGTAAAAAAATAAATATTAACTATTAATACAAATATAATACAATAAAACAATAAGACTGTATAGTAACTTTACGGACACCCTGTATATATATAATTATTTTTAACTATAATTATTATAAATATTTTTAATTTTTATTTTTAGCAGGGAGACTCGCCGTTGGCCTGGATCAATGAATATTTCATGCTCTCATATTTCTATTGTCATCGAAATCAGTGATATTGCTCATTTTTCAATAAAATCAGTTGATCCTTACTCTAGATGGAGGACCCTTGCAGTGCACCGGGAGGAAGCTTCACATGCCTCCCTGCAGTGACTTAGTCCACAATATATTGTAATCTACATTGCACTACATTGCACTATACTCTACTGTTTATTTTATAAAATTATTTTTTTATGTATAATTGCTTGAATTAAAGTTTCATGGTTCAATTCTGCTCTAAACAGAAACATTCATTTCTGACGCGCTCATGTCATAATAAAGAACCTACTGTTGATTTTATATGCCTGGCCTTTCTGCTTGTTCGGTGATAATGGCCTGAATTTAAATTTATATTGAAAAAGTTAAGTATCATTTTGTAATTGTGCTTTAAATAGAAGCATTCATTTTAAACCCGACTCATATCAAAGAACCTTACTGTTGATTTTATATGCCTGGCCTTTCTGCTTGTTCGGTGATAATGGCCTGAATTTAAATTTATATTGAAAAAGTTAAGTATCATTTTGTAATTGTGCTTTAAATAGAAGCATTCATTTTAAACCCGACTCATATCAAAGAACCTTACTGTTGATTTTATATGCCTGGCCTTTCTGCTTGTTCGGTGATAATGGCCTGAATTTAAATTTATATTGAAAAAGTTAAGTATCATTTTGTAATTGTGCTTTAAATAGAAGCATTCATTTTAAACCCGACTCATATCAAAGAACCTTACTGTTGATTTTATATGCTGAGCTTTTTACTTGTGCGATAATAAAACTTCTCCAATGCACTTGTGATGTCAGGCTGTGCTAGTCAATATTACATCGGATTTTTCGATTATCGATTATTGATATTTATCGCATGCATTCCGATACAAAACCTATCCAAGAACACTGTCAGATACATAAAGTAGATTTGTGTAAAATTTCATAAAATAACATTTGAGAAAGTATCTGCACATTCAACGTGTGATTTTACGATAATTGTGAGAAAATTTAATATATAAACAGCTGTATGTCTGTTTGTCGGTTTCTCAGTCTGTCTATCTGTCTCCGTATTTTCAAACTCAATTTCCTTCGAAACTAAAAGTCGCAGAGTGGCGCTAGAGGCCTTAAATGCTTGATTTTTTTAAGGGCCATTCTTTTATGGGTCTTTAGCCGATTAAAATTGTTTTTAAGGGGTCAAAAATAGGTAAAAATCATTAAACATTTTGTACATTCATCTTAGCTTATTTTTCACTGTTAATTTTTAACACATTCATATACATGTCACATTGGTACAATGTTAACGGCACGAGCTTTGAATGCCACAGTTTTGGTTTCGATTCTAGCTGAGGGCACCTAAATGCTTTTTTTTTACTTTTGAAATCACAAATCTATAATAATACAGGGTGTTCCAAAAGTTTTGGGCACATTTTGACATTAAATATCTCAAGAACTATTAAGGATATAAAAACGTATTTAGTATATTAAGAAAGCTTGTAATCTCAAGGTTTCATGGAATGTTCAAAGATTTTCAATGTGAGCACTATTGGTCACACGACACACATCAAGCCGATAGTCCAATTCTTGCCAAACGCGTCCCAGCATTGCGTTGTCAATGGTTGCAACAGCTTCTGTTATTCGGGCCTTTAGCTCATCCACGTCTCTTGAAATGAGAAGCACATAGACCAACCCCCTCCCACACACAAAAAAATCGCAGGGTGTGAGATCTGGAGATCTTGGATGCACGTTGGACAAGTGTCCAAGATTCAGTTTTTGCAAATTCAAGCTCACAAAAACGCTTTTTCTAGTTGAGTGAACGCCATTACTGTACTTGAAAAGAAATGAAAAAAAAAATCAATAGCAAAATTACAAAATATTTAATGCATTTAGCTTTAAAATGGCACCCCTTTCATCTTACTACCATTGAGAGTTAAGCAGATATGGGGACTTGAAAAGTGTCCAAGATTTTTGAAACACCCTGTATATACGAAATCTGGACAAATTAAAATATATTTAAGAGTATTTTACGCCCGGGAAAAACCGCCCCCTTCCCGCTAGTAACAACTATATCAGAATCGAAATCAGTACTTGTATCGGAATCTAATATATATATATATATATATATATATATATATATATATATATATATATATATATATATATATAACGTACGTTAGGGTAGCAAATTAAAAAAAATTTATCTAAACACTATGATTATTAAAAATGTTATATGTGAAAAATATTGGAATCTAAATCGAAATCTGGCCAGGAATAATATTTCAAGTTTATCAAGCTTCATCAGACGACTGAACCATATCCAATGGCGTAATTTTCTTTGATGCCTTTTCTTATGTTACTATATTTTCGAAATGTCTTCATTATCGTCATCAATAATGTTTTTTTCTGTTGGTGTCAATTTTTGATCATTGTTTTTTTCTTCTTCTCATTCACAGGAGGCCATGAGACTTGCCATCAAACATGGAGACCGTTCTTTACAAGGTCGGTGCCTTTTAACGTTTGCCAAAATCCACCGAGTTAACAACGATTTGGATGTAAGTACACCCCACTCATTGTTGGTTTCAACTATATATATATATATATATATATATATATATATATATATATATATATATATATATTGGATATTTTACCCTTCATCAAACCATCCATTCATGTGAAATCACCTTTTTCTTCCCCCTATTCCCTCTGCTTCACTTTTTGTTATCAAGTAAGATCTATGACTTACTTGTAGTTTCATTAAATACTTTTGCAAGCAAAATCCGATCCCGCATTTTGCTAAATCCTACCCTCTGATGAGAAGGAAATTATTTCTTCGAAACTCCGCGGATTAAGGATTATCAACTTATTTTGTGCTTCCTTTTAAAAATTAAATATGTTTTTAACTCTTTTTCAAATAGTTTTTTAACGTGTTTTATTAACTACTTGTTCTTATATATATATATATATATATATATATATATATATATATATATATATATATATATATATCTGTGTGTGTGTGTGTGTATTTCTGTAGAAATATATTTTCTGATAATATATACCAATCCTTATTTAAGAAGCTCAATGTAATTACACAGGAATATAGTGAATACATGACAAAAAACTATATACAAAAAAAGCTATATACCAAAATTCATGATGTTGACCATCTTATTATTTATTCCTTTAATTCAGTTAACATTTACAATTCTTGACAGTATCTGTTTCGTAGCGCAAAATCAATCACTTAATTATTATATCAATCAGTGAATCTATTTTGCCCTTAACTCATCAGAAGAAATAGTAATAGTCAATCCATCAAAAAGAACATGTCGAATCACACTTTATTTTCTTTTTGATAGGTTGATTGTTACCATTTCTTCTGATGAGTTAAGGGCAAAATTAATTCACTTATTGATATAATAATTAAGTGATTGATTTTGCGCTACGAAACAGATACTGTCAAGAATTGTGTAAGTCAACTGAATTAAAGGAATAAATAATAAGATGGTCAACATCAGGAGTTTTGGAATATAGCTTTTTGTCATTTATTCACTATATATATATATATACATATATACATATATATATATATACATATATATATATATATATATATATATATATATATATATATATACTAGACTACCAGTGACTCGTTGGGTCGGTATATGTTATAGATAGCTATGGAATAGTGAGTATACAGAATTAATGTATAAAAACGCAAACATTAAATGCACGCACGCCCAAAAACAAACATGGCGACCAGTAAAAACCATACGGAATACATTGGATAATAAATGTCTTAACATCATTGCTCTTAGATTAAATGAAAAATCCTTTAAATAAAGGGGGTGTAATCCGTTGAAAAAAATTGAAAAAAAAAAAAGATACAAGGAGGGAGTGTGCATTGTACTTGGCAACCCTAGGTGTGTGTGTGTGCGCGCGCGTGTGTGTGTTTGTGTGTGTGTGAAGGGGTGTATTAAGAGACTTAAAAAATATCGGGAAATAATAATTGAGTAATATTTAAAGGTGAGACCTTTTCAAAGCAAATCTTGGTACTTATGCAGAATTTAGACCAGACTGTCCGCTCGGCTTTGCTTAGAATATGACGTCATGCTTTCGGGTTTGACTGTAATCTGACGTACGACACCGATGAATGCGCGACAGAGGAGCAGACGATCCTTGGGGAAATATTGGAAGAAAATAATCATTAAATTAAATAAACAAAACACCATCAAACAGCGGTTCCTAACAGCCTTATACAAGATGAATATCTCAACCCTGTAATCAGCAGTCAGTTGCGAACGCCAGAAGCTTCTCAACAGTTATCTTTTCGAGTTTATGTGGAGACAGAAATTTGGAAATGATTCTTTCGTCTCCATCTTAAACCATATATCGGAAAGCTACCTGATTCAGTTGGTGAAGTTTCTTTCACATCCCCTGTCGTTTCTCAAACCACTTTAACATTGTTTGATTCGACCGTGAAAAAAAAATCTACCTAATCATAAGAGAATATCCTGGCTGTCTTAATTTTATTTAATTTTTAAAAATCGGCCGCCCAGCCTCACAGGATAAAAACTGTACATAAAAAAAAAGAAAAATAAATTAATCTCTCTCTCTCTCTCTCTCTCTCTCTCTCTCTCTCTATATATATATATATATATATATATATATATATATATATATATATATATATATATATATATATATTATATTTATGTGTATGTGTGTATGGGTGTGTGTGTGTGTGCGTACATATACATGTATATGCGTGTGTGTGTTCTTCGTGATATAAGCGTTGTTTGATTTTAAAAATGTAATATGCATATTATACGTATATATTACGGAGATCACAACCTCATATATATAAATATATATATATATATATATATATATTTCTTTACTCCTAGCCAGTTAGACATAACGGACTACTATTTCAGATCGTATCTAACATGACCCTGTGAGGAGTTGAGCAGCAAGATTCTTGCTCACATAACATTTAAACTTTTACATCTTTACCACAGTAAGAAAACTGGGAATGTATTCCAAAGTATAGCAGTTGGAGGGGAGAAACTATAAGAGTATAAATCTTTCTGACATCTACGGCCTCAACATTGAAGGGGTGAGATTTCGCTGTTTGTCAGATTAGTCGGTAGTATTTATAAGAGTTGTTTCAAAAGTAGAACCTCCTAGTTTTTTAATTAAAAAAAGTTGAAGAACTACAGAAACGGATGTGGTACCATTAAAACGAACGACCTTTTGTGCTCCAGAATATATTTTTCTACATAGTCAACAACATTCTCAATGCATTTTTCTCCAGGAATTCAATAACGTATCTCTTCTTCTAATGCACGTCCATGACAAAAGTTTCAATAGGGAGATGACACTTTCAGGTCATGAATGCATAAGTTTAGTCATCATAACAATGCAATTTGTTATTCCCTTCTGACACTTTCGGACGTAATAAAAAAAATAGGAGGCCCCTTATACTTGTGGTTGAGAAACGCTTGTGACTGTAATATTTGTTAAAAACTTCCTTCTTTCAGTGAAAGTCGACTCAACGCGACAAGAATGAATATCCTACCAGGTACAAGTAAAGTTTCAATGTAAGCTTGGCGTTTATGTAAAATTAAAATCGAATAAATGTTATTCGAAAATAACAGGGAATGATTGTTTTGTAAGATTTTTGGGGGCTGGGGATATTGTCTGTAGCGTGTATAACTCATTACGCGTGTCTCTTTGTAAGTACCTATATATGTAATCGTCATACGTCCAGTGTCCATATATCGTCGTGTTCATAATGTCTTATATGTGTGCTTAACCAAACGTTAAAATACTTTTTTTTCTACCTTTTGGCTTCGTCGCTCGTAGCTGCAAAGCGAACCGCATGCACAAACTTACAAGTCAGAGGCGGGTTTTTTAATTAATGCTTGGTTTATTCTTTCTCAGTCTTAGCGGTTCAACATTCTTTCTTATCGGCCGTTCTTAACTCTTTTTTTTTTTGCATTTCTATCTATAACGCATCCTTGCGCCAGTCTTGACGCGTCTATTTTGTCCATAATCGGAAACCAGACTGACTCGCATGCAAGAGAAAAGATATCTTCCTCTCTTTCTTTCACGCACCGTCTCTCTCTTTCTTTCTTTCTGTTTCCATGTTCTCTTTCGCACATACCCGGATGACCCATTTCAAGCTGCTCTCGTCGATCCCAGCTACACAGTTTGACATACGTTAGCAACTTAACACTTGAACTCTCTGGCACTAACCAACCTTCGCAGCAAAATCACAATTTTCAACAGGTCAGCTTAACAAGGGATAGATTACATATCATTTTCGTTATTTTGTGGTCAACTTTTCAACTATGTGTTTATGTTTATTTTGCAGCGATCAGTGCCACGTTTTGAGTGTGCTCAATCGATAATGGCAGAAATTGGTTGCCGGTTAGGGGAAGCTGAAGCCCTACGGGGGCTGGCACGGACAGCAGCTGCACAGAGAAACTTCCGCGGGGTAAGACAACTATTTTCCTTAAACTTGCACTTACAAAATATTAAGCTATTTTCTTTTTTTACTCAGCTACAGCTTAAAAAGGCATATTGATGGGATAATATCTCATAAGGAGATTTCACACAGGTCATAAAATGTCTCTCCCTGAGAACAACCTGTTGTGTTCCCTGGAAGCTGAGTGACAACAAGTCTCCCTGAATTTCCAGTACTCTCCTCCACGCTTTCAATAACATTTGCAAATGAATTTGCATTATCGCAACAGCCACGTACCACTGATTTTTTGCTAGCATTGGCCATTGGTCTCCACTAGAATTTGAGTGGCAATAAGCCTTCCTAAGGTCCCAGTTCTCTTGGCACTTGTCGACCAGAGGTCAGCGCTCTCTCCTCGGTCCTTCCACCCTTCACGAACCTTCTCAGCTATTTAGCATCATTCTCTTTTGAGGTATAGTGGTGATTAGGTAATGGTAGGAGATGAGGAGGAGATAGTGAGCTTATAGGTATGCAGCTTCGTTGATCTTGGTTCCATTTAACGTTTCATGTTTTGTCTCTGCAGCAGGTTGTCTGGCCCGCGCATGTGGCTCGTGTATTAGTCTTTACATTCAAGGATTTTCCGTAATATTTTAATTATTTTCATTATTGTTATTCATTGTATCTTTCCAGCTATTCCTCTGATTACAATTTATCCTATTCTTTTTTCAAAGTTTTTCGGAATTGTTCTTAGTGCTCCAACTATTATAGATACTATCTTGATTTTTTCATCATCCATATCCCTTTCAGCTCTCTGGCTAGCTCTGTGTATTTGCTTCGTTTCTTCTTTTCTTTGATATTTATCCTGTAGTCACCTGGAACAGCAAAATCTACGATTTGATAGGACTTTTATTTCTTGTTAATTATTACAAAATCCGGTCTTCTTGCTTGGATGGGTTTATCTGTTTGTATGTCCATGTCTCATAGGATTTTGTGATTCTAGTTTTCAAGTACTGTTGCCAGCTTATGTTTGTACCATTTGTCCAATGCGTTCGAGAAGCAGTTGTTTGCACAATTCCCAGTGTACTGCCTTTCCCACTTGGTCGTGTTTGTTCCTGTATTCCTTTTGGGCTAGTTTGCTACATTCACTTACTAAATGGTTTATCGTTTCGTCTCTTTGTCCACAGAGTCTGCGTTTGCTGTTTTCTTGCGTTTTGTCGATCTTTGCTTTGATGTGGTTAGTTCTTATTAAGTTATCCTGTGCTGCAGTTATAAGTATTCAGGTTTACGTGTCCTTTTCGCATCCATGTCCAAATGTTTTCGTTATTCTCATATTTTGTCATCCTTATAAGTCTTCCGCGTAGTTGTTTCTCTTCCCCTGTTTCTTTTCTTGTCTTATTCTTTATCTCTCTATTTTCTGTTTTGTTGACTTTTTCCGTGTCTTTTGCGGCCATAATTTTCCTTTCGGTGTTTGGCATTATATATTTTTCTAGTTTTTTTTGGGGGGTGTCATTCGCACAGTCTTCTGTACAAACCAGTCCTCTCCTGCCGTCTTTCCTTTTCACGTAGAATCTGTCAACATCATCCTTCGGGTGTAATGCCTTGTGCATGTTCATGAGTTTCCTGGTCTTCTGATTGAGCTGTCTCAGTTCTTCTTTGGTCCATCCTATGAACGGTCCAGAGTATCTTACTAGTGATACTGCCCATATTTTTATACCTATTATTAAGTTTCTGTTATATAATTTAGTTTCCAGCGGTTTCCTTGTCCTCCTGAGGTATTCCTTTCCGATTCTCTCTTTCATTTCTACTTCCAGAACTCCCAGGTATTTATAGGCGTCTTTTTCCTTTAGTGCCCTAATCTCCGTTTGGTTGGGTACTTCCATGTCTTTTGTTGACTCCAGTTTTCCATTTCTTATAACTAGTAGTGTGCACTTTTTCATACCAAACTTCATTTGGATATCCTGGCTAAAGATCCTGGTAGCGTTTATTAGTGTCTCTAGTTCATTTTCAGTCCTTGTGAAAAGTTTCAGATCATCCGTGTACATGAGGTGGTTCATTTTTTCCTCCGCATTAGAAAACTTGTATCAAGCTTGGAAGATGCCTCTTTGTATGTTAATTTCTGTTATGTGTTGTCCGTCAGCTGTCATTTCCTGTCTCCTTGTTTTCATCGCATTTTCTAGTATGTTGATGATCCTGCTTGGTATTCTATGCATTTTTAAGCATTCTATTAAGCTTGTTTGGGGGATCCTGTCGTGTGCTTTTTTGTAGTCGATCCATGCCATGGCGAGATTCTTTTTTTTTACCTCCTTCAGGATCTTTTGGTCTTTATATAGTAGATCATGTGTTCCTCTTTTTCCTTTTAGCCATCTTTTCTGTTCTTTGGGAAGAAGTCCTCGATTATTCAAGGAGTGGTAGATTTTTTCACTCAGTTGTTCTGTCAGTATTTTCCATATAGTGAGTAAGCACGTGATCGACCTATTATTGCTGAGGGTGGTTCCTTTTCCCGTGTCCTTCTGTATCAGTGTGGTCTGACTTTTGTCATCCAATCTTGCACGTTTGTTTCCTGTATACATCTTCTCAGGTTTTGAGCTAGCCTTTCATGTAATGTTGTGAATTTTTTTAAACTAGTATGCATGTATCCCGTCGTGTCCTGGTGCTCTCCAGTTTGTCATTTTTCCTATGGTTTTCTTTATGATTTCTTTGCTGATTTCATTCACTGTTCCTTCTTCTATTTGTTGTAACTCTTCTTTCATGTCTTTCAGCCATTCGGCATTTCTATTGTGATCCCATCCATCTTCCTATATCTTACTCCAATAAAGTTTTGTTTCTGATGGGTTTGGTCGTCCTGTTTTTGTTTTTTCTTCGTTCACATTTTGGTAGAATTGGCTTTCATTGTTTTCAAATGTCCTGTTTTGCTTGCACTGTTCAGATTTATATCTCAATCTCCCTTCTTTTGCTTCTATTTTTTGGTTCAGTTCTTCCTGTTTCTTATGCAGCTCCTCCCTTCTAGTTATATTTACAATTTTCCATCTTAGCAACATTGATTTCTTCCAGTTTATCTTTTGAGCTTTTTATGTTTGTTTATTTGGGTTTCTAGCCTTACTTCCTATCCAGGTTTTTTCGATTTATCTTTCCCTGGCTATTTTTCTGATTGGAACTTTATACTTACCATCTTGGCCCCTGCGTAAATTAAATTGTTTAGGTCTGTGATGGACTTGCTTGTAAAATAGATGAAGAGAAGGAGGGTGATATTTGATCAAGAAAAAAAGAAATATTTCCCTGGGACATTTATCAAGAGAAAGAAAATATAATAGATAAAATTGTTCCTTAGGCGGGTTTAATTTCCATTTTGTACTTATGTGGTGATAAGAAGAGGCAAAAATGTCCATGAGAAATAAATATTTCAATGGGAGGAAAAATAAATAAATGTGATAATGAGATTCTTGAGTTTGGCAGAAAAACAATACAGGATCGTTTTCTGGTTGAGTTTTGAAAAACAATTAAAATATTATGGAAACAATGACTTGGGTTCAAAATGTCTGTTTTGGTGTCTGGGAGATGTTGTCATTTGGGTTCACCTGTTGTATTTAACTACCAGGCCATCAAGCCAGTGATAAGTTAGTTAGACAGGTAAATAAATAAATTGAACCTAGGGAGAGATATGGTCACAAAAGAGAAAGAAGAGGTTCACAAGAAAAGAGAAAATGAAAAGAACATAAAATAATGGGATAGAGAAAAAAGAGGTTCAGAGGAAAAAAAAAGAAAAGTAATCTTCAATATGACAGACGATTATAAAAAACGATTGGCTTTTTAGAATTAGAGTCTTTTTGCTGGCTGGCATTGTTGGGACGTGCACATCGCCCTTGCCCCGCCTGGAGGGGTGGGGCAGAAACCTTCATAAGAGCTAAGTTGAAAAGCTCTTGTTCTTAGCTGGGAAATCCACTAGATGAACTTAAGTTATACAACCTGCATCACGAAGCTCGGAGAAAAGAACTCGACTTTAAACAAGTGTAAAATGATTTATAAATAATTATTTTGTTTGGTTTTTACGAAAATGAACCAGAATTTTTCTTTGTTTCTCGATTGCCGGCCTGAATGAAGATGCAGTTTATTTCAGGTATGCCCTGACGCCAGATGATGAAGGAGACATACTGGATCTAGCACGAAGCCAGAGTGACGGCCGAAGTGGACGATGTTGCCACACGGACTTAGGGTCATGCACATTTCGCGTGCTCTGAGTAGCGGAGAGATATTTTCCAGTCACCGGTGAGAGTCTGGTCACCCTTGAGGGGTCCACCACTAGACAAGTAAGAATGTAGCCCTGCTGGGTTGCATCTATGGTCCTGTGAGCTGGGAGCGATGAACACGGCCAGAAGTACATCACATGTATGCTCCCGTAAACCAGGATAGCGACGGATGCGGCTCTTCCCCCGGACTAAGATAGGGGGTTAGGGTTATAATTGTATCTGTTGTGATTTGTGGGAGGAATTATTATTATTATTATTATTATTATTATTATTAATAATAATAATAATAATAATAATAATAATAATAATAATAATAATAATAATAATAATAATCATTTGTTTTCTTTCTTTCTTTCCAGGCGATTGATTTTAATCAAAAAGCTCTTAGTGCGGCACGCGCCATTGGAAGTAAAGTAAGCAAATATACACCATCTTCTTCTTCTTCTTCTTCTTCTTCTTTTTCTTCTTCTTCTTCTTCTTCTTCTTTGATTAAATGCCTTCAAAATTAATACAAACTTCTTTTTGCAGCAATCTTTAGTATCCGGTGCAAACAAAAAGAATTTAAAAAAAAAATATTAAAATATGGCTTTTATTTCTCTTGTTTGCTGACGATCCTGTCACCTCATATGCAAATGAGATGCTTTCAGTTTAAATTTAAAAAACCTGATTTGAATTTGACGTAGCAGGTTTTGACAGGTGTGTCGAGTTTTAGAGTAGGAACGTTTAACAGCAGAGTTTTGAATTTAACATCGGAAATTGTTGGCTGGAAGTGCAACATAATAAACAATCCATCAGTAAAAGTGTAGAATAGTTAACACTTGATTATTTTAACAACGTCTACTACTACTACTACTACTACTACTACTACCACCACCAGTTTATTATTATTATCATTATTATTATTATTATTCTGTATTCACTAGGAGTTCTTACACATTTCAACATTGGAGATTACCTGCTGATAATAATCAGTGATGTTTCCTGAAGTCAATGTGACATCAACTCTCCCCAGATTTCTAGTACATTCCACCTTTTTCGATATCCTTTGCAAATGGCTTTGCGTTATCACAACAGCTGTTTGCCATTGATTTCTCACTGGCAGCGACCATTGGTCTTCATTGAGATTTAGGTAGCAATAAGTTTCCCCAAGATATTCTACTAAAAAATATAATAAATTTATAACTGAAAATACTGCAGCATTAAGAATTCTTTTAAAATTCAATTTTTTTTACAAGGTGGTCACCACTTATCAAGGCCAAGAAGCTACTCAGGGATAAGGGTTATTGTAAGTACAGTGCGTTAGTGTGGAGATTTAATAAAGTGTCTACTTAAGGGGGCGGTTCATCAGGAATTTGTTTACGTTGGACTTGAAGACATCCAAGTTGTAGTCAGGTGGTAAGCAGGCAGACGGAACAGAGTTCCACAGACGTGCAGTTCTAAGAAAAAGCTTTGTTTATGGAATTTACGTTTTGATTTAGGCATAGATAAAGAGTGTGGGAAGTTTTTGACAGTGGATTCAGCTAGACGTTATATAATCAATTCTTAATGCTGCAATATTTTAAGTTATAAATTTATTATATTTTTTACTAGAATATCTTGTCCTTTTCTTTTCCAGTTTTAACAACTAGTGCTTTATTTTCCATGTTTAAGCTTAACCATATTACTTTTCATGCTCGCATTTTTCTATTGTAATAGTAAAAAATAAATAAATAATAAAACCAAATAAAAATAGCAACAGATTGCAAAAAGATATTCCGGTATAATTAGATCTCTCTCTCTCTCTCTCTCTCTCTCTCTCTCTCACACACACACACACACTCTCTCTCTCTCTCTCTTTCTCTCTCCTTCTTATATATATATATATATATATATATATATATATATATATATATATATAGATTGATAAGTAGATAGGTAGATATAACGCTAGGAGAGTTATATATATATAACACTATGAGGGTTTATATATATATATATATATATATATATATATATATATATATATATATATATATATAATAGATAAATAATAAAACAAAAACTAAAATAACAACAGAGTGGAGAAAGGTATTTCGGTATCGTCAGCAACCTTAAAAATAAGTAGCGACACTTCTAAATATAGAAGTTCTTCTAATTTCTCAACTCACACCTGGCATCAAGTCTAAAGAAAGGTTTTTAAACCTCAATCTACAACACAACTACATGTTTTCTGTTTGATTGGGGAAGAATTCAGATTTTGCGAAATGTTTTATCCTCATCATCTTGGGATGCCAAATAACATAAACGTTCTCAACAAATATCCGTTGGTGTTGCTAAGTTTTCCCATCGTTAGGTATGATTTAAAGTTTATAAAAATGGGATATATTTGAAATTTTAAAAAACCCTTCCCATGATTATGGCATTAGAGGTAAACTTAAAGGTTCATAACCGCTTCCATTGTGTTCCCTGGAAAATTGTACATATTAAAATCTGTTTAGTTTCGGCCTTGGTAAATTCTGGAAGGGTTTCTAATATTTTTCTATAAAAAGCAACAAACAGACTGATTATATATATATATATATATATATATATATATATATATATATATAGAGAGAGAGAGAGAGAGAGAGAGAGAGAGAGGGAGGGAGAGAGATATAGAGAGAGGAGAGACAGGAGAGTTATAGAAAGAGAGGACAGAGAGTGGAGAGAGAGGGAAAGAAATAAAAACGAACAAACCGAGTTATGTGTTCATCAACGTTTCGTCTTTATTTCGAGACTTCCTCAGGATGAATGAAATTAAAAAAACAAAAACATCAGTACAAATATTTGAACATTTTCTTGTGAAAACTGTGATGCTGTTCTATTTCAGAAACGGAAAACGACGTTAGAAATTAAAAAGAAAGGGGGGGGGGGCTTTCGTTATTAAAGAGGGAGATTTTTAATAACGTTATACAGCCGTTAGTATATTTTTAAAAGATATGGCGCAGTTAATGTTCTTTCTGCTATATGACGTCATCAAAAAATTTATTAAAAAATTTATTTATTAAAAACTTGAAATTTTAGATGTAAGTTACTTGGACATTTGTCAAACTTTTTCATTTGATTTGAACCCAAAACAATAAATGTTAAGGGTTCAAACTTGGGGTCAAAGTTTTTAAAAAAAAAATTGACCTCTGCGATCTCTACCAACTTTTTTCTATAGTAGTTAAGAAACCCTATTATATAAAAAGGCATTACCATACACATGCACACTTTTTAATATATACATATGAACATAAAGTTATGAACAGTACATAGGGCCCGAACAAAGACGGGCTGAACTGCTAGTACACACACACACACACACACACACACACACACACACACACACATATATATATATATATATATATATATATATATATATGCATGATTTTATATATACACACAAATATATTGATTCAATGAAGTGAAACTGCATGGCAGGTTCTACCATTATACCTTACGTTGCTTCAATGTGATTCTACCCGTTACATCTCTGCAGTGTTCCACCTTCTATACATCTAAATTTCTTTTATATACACATTAAACAATGCTTAAAGCAAACTACTTTTAACTTCTGTAATTTATTTTAATTTACCATTTTTGTTTACTGATTTATTTTTTCAGTTGCTGATGCTTCGATGCCACGACGATTTAAAGAGTCTTTATCAGTGGTTGAACGAACCGGAAAAGTCGCAACTTCATGGACGTTTTGCCCAAGAGTTTGTGCAAGAAATGGAACTTATGTGTGAAGTTTGTGGAGAGATTATTGGTGATATTCGAGCCAGGCTCGATTATTTATCATGTGGACATATTGTTCACACGAGGTAAATTAGACTCATAATCATCACTTTTTTTGTTTTTCTCTCACCCCCAACCCCCCAAATACACATTATCCGAAACCTTTTTGTTCTTTTACTTAGGGGAGGTAGTGTTTGATCAACACTGCTGGGGATCCACGATTTAATATACTGTTTGTTTTTAAATCTCTAAAACAGTATTTCATTAATAAACAACTGATGATCCTAGAAAACGTAGAACTAGTGTTAGTTCAAGAAACATTGTTTCACTTTCACACATGATAAAAGGCTTCTATCGCTCTTGAGATTTGTACAGAACTTGTCAACTAGTAGACAGTCTGCAACAAAAAGAAAATCGGTTTTCATCAAGTGGAAATGGAATCATATCGTCTTTTCTAGGCGACAATGTTATCATTCTAACCTATATATATATATATATATATATATATATATATATATATATATATATATATATATATATAAGAGAGTTACCGCTACCAAAGCTCAAAAGCCACTCAAGGATAAGCGCTAATGAGTGTAAGGTGATCACTAAGACAAACGCTTAATAATTGTTGGATGTGGAAGTTGGGTAGAATTTAAGCGGGCGAGACATCAAAAACTTGTTTACATTGAACATGAAGACGACCATGCTGCAGTCACCTGGAAAACCATATTTTTCCTTTTTATTTTTATTTTAACTTGAATCATCTGACGATAAGGACGTATAATTTTTATCTTGTCAATTGAAACAATTTGTAATGAATTAAGTTAATACACTTGAGATTGTAATTATAAAACACATATTTGGCTCTACTAACGTATTGAGCACTCTTTATCCTTGTTTCTTACCACATTTACCTCTTTTTATATATATATATATATATATATATATATATATATATATAGTAGGACAAACAAGAGTATGAAATGAAGACACAAAACTATATATAGGTAGATATAGAATGGATCATTTATTGAATAATTGAATACAGGCAAAATTTGGGGGATAGAAGGGACTCTTTATGCCAGGGCATTTAGGATTTCCGGGATGGGGTAGGGATGGTTTTGGATGAGAGGGGGATGGGGTAGGGATGTTTTTGAATGAGAGGGGGATGTATTCCTTATTAAACATATCTGGAAAAGTCAAATAAAGCTCAACCAACTTAATGTAAAAGGAAAAGAGAGTGAGAGATATTATTTATAGTATTACGAATTTTATTGAGTTTATATAATTGATAATTCGATAACCGTTCATATCCCAATGAATTTTAAGTGAGAATGAGATGACTTAAATTGTAAGCTTCAAAATTACCATCTTTTGTAATTAAGCATTCATATATTGTTTTAACAAAATCAAGACATCATGTGTGTGTGTGTGTGTGTGTGTGTGTGTGTGTACGTTTGTGAAAGAGAAAGCGAGAGAGAGACAGACAGACAGAGAAGATTCTTAATTGTAAGCGTAATAATTTATTTATGATTTAATTTGTTTGCTTTTTTTTTTCTTTCTGTTGTCCAGGTGTGTCGGCCATCTTTCTCGTTCAACTCTTGGGAGAAACACCAAAAAGCGACCGTGTCCATCCTGCCGACGAAGATCGTTTCTCGACCCCATGTCTTATGGCTGAATAAATGGACTCCCCACACAAAAACCATAACACGTCACACCTAGATCCAACGACCCACCCCACCTACCCTTCCAACAACAACAGAAAAAAAAGCAAAACAAAAACTATCTCGACACAAAACAAAGTCTCATCTTCAGCAAATCTTTCAAATCGCAGACGATCACTTCCTTCTGTTTTTTATTCACACAACCAAACGCAACAGTGAAACTGAGAAAATAAATAATAATATGACGGACTGTTCAGAGATTTTAAAGATAAAACGTGTCTTCAGAAATTATCTTTTTCGACTGATCGAAATATCTCTTGTCAAAAAATACGTTAAGTTTTTTTTTTTTTTGGCCAAATGTGAGAACTTGATACAAACATAGCACCAGTAACATTGGTAGCAAAATTAAAGCTGTTCATAAAAAAAATGTTGTCAATTTTTATCACTGCCATATATGGAAAACTCAATACGTTCAAACTGCAGAAAATTGCATTGAATTAAACTGTACGCATATGAAAAAAAATTTACAATATGAAACTTTTATAAGGAAACTTATTAACTATGTAAAGTAATGGTCAACCCTATGCGAAATCCAGATGATCCTTTAATTGGGCAAATATTATTATTATTATTATTATTATTATTATTATTATTATTATTATTATTATTATTATTATTATATGTTGAAGAACATGTTCGCGTAATTGGGTACTTTTCAATTGTGGACTGGATCAAGTTAAAACTTAAATCTTGATGACGCCACTGTTCAACTTCTGCACAAGTTCAAAATGCAACATGTCTACGGAAGACATGATCTTTCTACGTCATTTTAACACAGTACACGAACATTAAAAAAAATAAAGCATAAAATAAAAAATAAATAATAATAATAATAATAATAATAATAATAACAACAACAACAACAACAACAACAACAGTAGAAAAATTCTAGCTCAATCCAATGGCGGTCGTTGCTAACGAAAACAGCAATAGTAAAAGTCTGCTTCGATCGCGCAAAATGATTTTCGGTGGTTTTTTGATAAAATTAGAGAGTGGTGGAAATCTGAAGAGACTTGTTGTTACTCAGACACTATGGGGTGGGTGGGGGGCAACACCGATTATTGTGAGTGGGCAATTAGTGTGAAAACTCTGAGTGAGTGAGTGAGTGAGTGAGTAATAATAATAATAATAATAATAATAATAATAATAATAATAAATAAATAAATAAATAAATAAATAAAGAGCAAAATCATAATTTGACATAAGAAAATCAAGAACATACACCGTAATTTATATCCAGTGATATTTTAATATGAAATTACGACATATTCGGAATAAAATTAAAGCAAACAAACAAACAAACATGTCAACAAACAAACAAAAACAATTACTATTTATTCTTCATGGTTGTAAAAAAAAATATGAGGATGGAAAATGATAAATGTTTATGCAATTGCATTTGGGTAGCAAAATTTTCCACGTTGCTAGAAATGTTTCGATTCAAACCTGCAATAATGAATGCGTCACAGTTACCAGCATCGATTTTGAAATCAACAAAAACGTTTTATGGGAGTTAATCCACTTAAAGATTACTATCTCTGACAATGGTACGAACGCCCATTTCTACTGGCTCTGCGGAAAAAAAACACAATTTCGTCTCCCACGATTAATTTACAGAGCATTGTTTACAGTAGGTTTGTTATGTGTCTCGCTAGTCAACCAAAGTAGTGTTGATATGCCGCAAGAAACATATCAAATTAAGCATATTTATAATCACTTAATGTTTTCATAAAATAGTATAACGATGAATTCTAATCTAAGTGATGACACCTCTCTCGTGTCAATCATTGAATTCCGACATAAAAAATGGATCAAGTTCAATTTTGTTAGAAAAGAATGGATCAAGTAAATCTATGAATTATAATCTAAGTGATATCACCTCCTACTTCTCTCGTGTCAATCATTGAATTCCGATGTAAACGATGGATCAAGTTCAATTTTGTTAGAAAAGAATGGATCAAGTAAAACTATGAATTCTAATCTAAGTGAAAACACTTCCTTGATTTCTTGTGTCAATCATTGAATTCCAATATAAACGATGGATCAAGTTGAATTTTGTTAGAAAATAATGGATCAAGTCAAACGATGAATTCTAATATAAGTGATGGCATATTTTCTTTTTTTTTTCTCCTGCTAGAAATTGAATTCCAAATAAAAGATGGATCAAGCAAAACGATGAATTCTAACTTAAGATGTGAAACATTTTTAAAAATCATCCCAGACATTAAATTCCAAATAAAGGATGGATGAAGTTTTATTTTGTTAAAAAAAATATATGGATCACGTAAAATAATGTATTCTAATAGAGGAGGTGCAACCTTTCTCTCATGTCAAACATTACTTTCGATATAAAGAATCAATGCAGTTGAATTTTGATACGAAAGAAGTTCAAATTTCAATATGAGAGATTTGTGATATATATATATATATATATATATATATATATATATATATATATATATATATATATATATATATATATATGAATAAAAATAAAAATACCAGCGATGGTTGACATTATGTTGTTTTGAAAAAAGAAAAAACCGATGAATTTATGAAATGATCAACGTTTCATCCCTATTGCAGAGGACATTTTGGATATTAAAAGGAAAAACGCAAATAAAGAAAACGATCATAGACCATACGAAAATTAAAAGGAAACAGTGTTAGAATCCTACCCATATCGGGAAGGAAACTATGTGTGTGTATCTCGGGTAGTAAACTATGTGTGTTTATCTTGGGAAGGAAACTATGTGTGTGTATGTGTGTGTATATATATATATATATATATATATATATATATATATATATATGAAAAATTCTAACATAACTATTTGAAATTATTTCTAATATATGCACAATATGGGCAGATCATTATTGTAGAAGAAAAACTAATAATAAAGAAATGTAAAGTTACATTCTTTATAATATTAATAAATTCAACTAACACAAGAAAGAGTATTATAAAATATAGAAAACACGTGTGAACCTTGATTTGAAGGACGATTTTATGTTTTATAATACACTTTGTTGTAATGTGTGTGAATTTATTAGACTTGTAAAGTGTGTAAATTTATATTTCTTTAGCATTTTCTCGTATATATGTATGTATATATATGTGTATATGTGTGTGTGTGTGTGTGTGTATACGGCATAACCACGTTGGCACACTTGTTCTCTTCAGATCACCGAAGTTAAGCAACGTTGAGCTTGGCTAGTGCCAGATGGGTAACCATTTGAGAATTCTAGGCGCTGTATGTGCATTCCGCTTATCTTGGCATTGTTTCAAGTCATCCTGAACCTCCACTTGCCACTAGTATTCAGAAATGTCAACTCAGGAGAGGTGTGGTTGGAGATTGCGCAACTCTTGCCACAGAAACTTCATGCAAAGGTACCCTTACAGTGGATATCCATAGTCTGTCCAAACTGATGAAAGTTAATATATATATACATATATATATATATATATATATATATATATATATATATATTTATATATATATATAAATATATATATATTTATATATTTATATATATATATATATAAATATATATATATATAAATATATATAAATATATATATATATTTATATATATATAAATATATATATATATAAATATATATATATTTATATATATATATTTATATATATATATATTCTATTTGTTTTATATAAGTAATATTATGCTGCTACACATTCATGAGTATGTTTCGGTCAGTTAGTTTCTTTCTAGTAAATAGAGACCTCTTCAGGCGACACTGCTTATACGGAAGCAAAGTTTGTAATGAAAATCTCAGGTCTTCAGCATCATAGCAAATGTTTATCAGGAGGTTCTGTCACATGTTGTTGAAAATAGGAATAAGGAAGAAGATTTTGTATGTAAAAACGACAAAATATGGGCGTGGATTATAGTCTGTATTGAAATATAGAAATAAAGAGGGAAAGATGCGGGGGTTAAGATTGGTTGGTTGGTTGGGTGTTTTTTTTTACGCCATATCAACCCTTTTCGGGTTATTTAATATCGAATCCAAAGATTTTGAAGAATTTTTTTTTTTTAAAGAATATATTTGTTGTTTTCACGTCGGTTTCTATTCAACCCATAGTTGGGACCTAACAGGTACTACCACTCCGGGTCAGAGTGGACCTGGGAGCAATGGTAATTAAAGGGTGGCTCCACACTCCCCAAAGCCCACAAGCTGGGGCCTCACCACTGGATATAGTTTAATGTCATATCCAGGACTCCCATTGAGGGACTTTTATCCTCTGCAGGGGGGCAGTCGGCGTATTCTAATGCCCCACCGACAGGGCCGCGGGGGGTTAAGAAATCAGAGATAAAGATAATAAAAGATTGTCAATGAAGCCGCTAACATCGTAAACGCCTAAAACATAAAAGTTTTACTGCGTATTGTGTGAAATAGCAGAGGTATATTCGATTAACAATTTTTGGAATATCTATGTCAAAAACAGCTATAACATTAATCTCAATTACTCCGTTATAAACATGACTTTGAATTAACTCGAATTTGTCCTGGTCAGAAAACGAACAACTTACGTTACCTTCTTACATACCCCGTTACCCGAACACCATCACTATATAGATTTGTAAAGAGATTAGAAGATAGGCAAGAAAGAAAATAAATGGAAAAAAAGGACCTTTTGATAATAATTCCCTATGATGCTGAAGACCTGATATTTTCAGAACAAACTTAGCTTTCGTATAAGCAGTATCGCTTGAAGACGTCCCTACTTTCTAGTAACTAGCTGACTGAAACATGCTCATGAATGTGTAGCGACATATTATTGCTTATGTAAAAACAATTAGAAAGTATATCTTGCCCTACTTCGGTATTGAGTGACGTAGGGTAAGTAGGGAATTCATAACCTCGTTAAACTTAATTGGTTGCTTTAACTCTGGAAAAGATTAACGTATTATATATATATATAAAGTATTATATATATATATATATATATATATATATATATATATATATATATAATCATCCACATACAGTACTGTTTCGCTGTTTAATAACTCATCAGTGCGGCTAGACAAGCAACTACCTCAAGTCAGGATCGAAACTCGGCCGCCCAAACGATAGTCGGAGCTTCTAATTGTTGCGCTATTCGGCTGCTGCTATGCAGGTAGTGAATTAACAATCTTTTGACATTGTCCAAATACCTAAGCTCAATTTGTTTACACAACGAGCTTCGCTTAATATACTAATGATAATTTGTATATTACTTCCCAATATGCTTAACCCAACATAGGGAGCATTATAATGTGCAAACGGCGTTCACACGAAAAGGGATCAACTGGAATGCTTCAAAGGAGGAAGTGTCAAGGAAATATTAAATTTACAAGTGGTCCCCAGTATATTCCGTTCAGTGGAGGTGACGATGTTAGCGTTTTGCAGTCTTTGCAGACAGGTGTCGACATCCTCTTTCATATGACGCCTAGTATTCGCAAATGGTCACCAATCTAGTACTCTGTGTTAACGTGATTATCCCGTATAATCTCATCTTATAAAACACACATGCACACACCCGCGCGCGCACACACACACACGCACATACACACGCGCGCACGCACACACACACACACACACACGCACACACACAATTCATTAATGTTTGAATATTCCGTTCTTCTACGAGTAAAATGCAACATTTTTGCAATATCTTTTTTGTTAATAAACGAAACTAAAGCAAGAATGACAAATCATAAATGATAGAGATTAAATGAAATCCAATAAACCTTGACAAAAGGCAATTTGAGAAAAAGGCATTTAATATTCCAAATAGTTTTTAAGTTAAAAAAAGAACCGAAAAAACAAAACAAAAAAAAAAACAATATTTTGTTTAAAAAATAAGCATTTTTTTTCATTTTATTTATTTTTTATTCCCAAACCAGAAGACTTATTTCCATGTGTGAGGTTTTATGTTTAAAGAAAAAAAATAAATTAATGCGAGGTCAAATGAGTGCATGACTAATGGGAAAACATTTATTGCTATCTTCCAAATCAATTCTACTGGATTCCACTCGACTTCGAACACTGCCAAATTTTTTTCTGGTTCCAAAGAAGGTAATATCTTCATACTTGAACCATTCCAACAAAAACTGTCCCAAAGATTACCACGAGTTAAAAGGAATGAAATATTGCCTTAACATTTCTAATGAAAGAGCGAAAAAGTAAAAGTTTACTTTTTTGGGGGGAAAAAAATCAGAATTCTGAATCATTTAAATGATTACGAACATTATTTTGTCTTGTTCTTCTGAATATTTTTTTTTATTTGGATTATCAACGCCAGATTGGCCAAAACCAGATTCGACAAAAATAATATCAAAATGAATCAAATTCTTGCCTTTGGTTAAAGTTACTGCTTCATTCCGAACAAAAAAAAAAGGCATTTTTTATGAATATTATGCAACAATGATCCAGTTTCAAAATTGAGATATACTTATTCTGCAATCGTAATTGACCGACAGACTGTTTACAATATTCTGCAGACAATAAAGAATTCTTAATAAAAGAAAACGAGAGAGACATTCAATGTTGTTCAAAATTGAACTGTTCACATCAAGCGATTTCATTTGAGCCAAGTTCAAAGCTTTGTTTCTATTACCTTATTAAAACTTGTTCAATTATCTGGATCAGTTAGGCTTCAAGAATTCCAGAAAAATCAATCTTTACCTATATTAATCTTCTGATAAAAGAGCATACAGCTCGGGTTTACTATCTGTTCGTATTCAAATACCATGTTCGTCTAAATCAACTTGTGTAGATCCAAAGTTGTCTATTTCATTTTTTCTTATTTTCTGGTGTCTTTGAAACCTAATTGATCCAATGATCTTTCGTATTATTTGGATTCATCGGACTACTGTTCTCATCTTGAGTGTCATTTTCACAAACGTTTCGGTCGATGTAACCTCCGACCTTCTTCAGATGTATCTTGTCGAACTTGGGAATGTTTCTGTCGAACTCGGGAATTTGGACAGAATTCCGACCGGAGCCCTATATTTATTTCACGAGAGTAGTATGTTCTTGTTCTGTCAGCCATGGCTGGATAGAGGTCATAAGTTTGCATTTTTCAATCGCCCACATTGAGAACCTTCAGGAGAATATCACCTTTACAATTATTTTTCTCCACTGCGCAACCTTACAATTGTTTCTCTAACCACTGCGCCACCTTGCGGCACGCGACACTTGAATTAAACCAATGATCTTTATATACTTATATATGTAATTCTCTTCCATTGCACTAACATTGACACAAAATTTACCCTAATCTTAAACATTGGAAACATTTTGCAAAGATGAGTTTAAAGATGCAGCGCTTTAAAAATATTAATGGTGCGTTTTTGAATACATGGCGAATTCATGTGAATTTTTCCGCTCAAGAGGTAACAAGATTACAATTAGGCTGAACAGCGGTTCTTAGTGTTTTACAATTTTTGTTGATTTTGGAGTTTTGAAACAATAGGGCAGTTTTACACGTTGAAATAATCATCGTTTACCATATTCAAGAGGCCATATGATTCTTCTGGCTTCGATGCAAAGAATTCAATTTTTATCAACTGGCGTAACTCATCTTAAAGGATTTTTTTTAATACATTGCATTTTTCTTTGGAGGAAACGCGTGATAGAATGTAGAGGTGGGATTGAGCAGAACCTCTTAACCAAAGTTCAGCATATTACATGTTTTTATCGGACTATTGTTCTCATCTTGAGTGTTATTTGTGCAACGTTTCGTCAGGCGTGTCGGTCATTATCTTGGAAAAGAAAGGAGAAAAGTTATTGGCTCATTAACCCTTATCCTCGAGTGGCCTGCGGGCCTTGATAAGTGGTGACTCCTTTGTAAAAAAATCATTAACTGAAAGATGCGTATCGGGTAAATGAATCTGATAATATATTGGTCATAACTATTCTAACTAAATGTTCGTCCGTTGGAGCGAAGAAGACCCTCTGATTACCCAAGAGATTATGGATTACACGCGTTGGAAGTTTATTTAAAGTGAAGTTGGTTTGTGCAGGGTAAGCCTTACTCTCTCGTTCCAACCAGTCTGATTAAGCGGCAGGGAAGGATCGGGACAGCTGAAGGTCAGATGGAATGCTGCAGCTGCTGAAATTGTCGACGTCCTCTATATACAGTGTCTGGTATTCTCAAATGGTTACCCAACTTGTACTGACCAGATTCAACGATGTTTAATTAGTGATCTAATGAGAACCAGTTTGCCGACGTTATTATGTCGTATATAAAGATTGGACATGTTTAGTATAAGAACGTGTTCAGAACTCAGAATCGGAAATGATCAAATTTAAACCATTTAAACAGACATGATAACCGAAGCAAAATTAGACACATTTCGAAGAGAGCAAACAACTATCAACAATGAAGATCAGTATTTAACAAGGGAATGATTAATTACTTCCATAAGCTACGGAAGAATGCAAAGTATGGATAATTCTTTAAAATAATATTGACTGAATTCCGTGTTTATGGTATTAAAAGTTGAGACTTAAAAAAATCAAAACTTACCGAACGGTGTGTTGAGAAAGAAAAACCGTAGGAAAAAAAAAAGAATCAAATGTAACGAAAAAATTAACAAAAAACAAAAATTTGAAGTACTTTAACAATTAAAAAATATATATATGTTGAAATAGGACTATGGAATTTTGTTCCCGTATTGTTTTGCACGTTATTTTTTATCGAGATAGCTATAAAGGCATAAAAATGTAAATCCATAAAAACGAAGAAAAATGACTTTGTCAAAAAAAAAAAAAAAAAAAAGGAAAGAAAGAAAGAAAAAAAGAGACGAGAATTTTATGGGTTTTTTTTTACGTTGTTTGAGCCGGAGTTTTGTCATCTCAGCACTAAATAATTAAACAAAAATCTACACGATTTTATTGTCTCCCAAAGTTTTATTTTTCATTTCTTCCGGACTTGTCTGATGAACAAAGGTCTCTTATGAGGCGGATATTTTGATTGCAAGGCACATTAAACACATTTTGGAAATACGTTTGGTTTTCTTTTTTTTTTCAGATGATGAACATTATTTGAAAGTGTGGTGTAGCCTGTTTATTCTCATGTGCTATTGTAATAGTTCATAACGATATCAATTAATACAATCGATTTATGAACAGAAATGTGTCGCATTTGAGTCAGAGTTTTCATTAATATTTTGCTATTAACAAATACACTTGATAATCAGAAAAAAATGAAACAATTAAAGTTCTGAATGTTTATATTATTTGCATTGATCGGATTATTCTTCTCATCTTGAATGTTATTTTTGCAATGTTTCTGTCGGATTGTCCTTCGGTCGTCTTAATAGATGTTGGTTGTTGTTTGGAAAAGAAACAAAATTACTGCCCGCGTAGATATTTTTGTATTCTGTGAGTTAGTATCTATTTTATGGTTTTAGTTTAGAATTTGTGAAAAAACTGGTTGACAAAGGGGATCTTTATTAGAGTTTCCTCCTCTTTGTCAACCAATTTTTTCACAAATTCGAAACTAAAACGATAAAATAGATACTAACTCACAGAATATGAAAATATTTACGGGGCCAGTAACTTTTCTCATTTTTTTTCCAAACAACAACAACCAACGTGCCTGAAGACGGCCGAAGGACAATCCGACCGAAACTTTGCAAGAATAATACTCAAGATGAGAAGAATAATTCGATCAATGCAAGTAATATATGAGAAATAATTATATATTATTTTTTAATTTTTATTTTATGTATTTATATTTTATTTTTGAATCCTTTGAGATACGGCTTCATAAGTTGTGTAGTCATTGTTTTGTGGATTGATATGATCATCTTTATAGTTGTTGTTGTTGTTTCACTACGTTTAGGCCAACTCATCCTCGGGCCTTCTTCAGGTAAAAAAGTAAATAAATAAATAATACTATTTGGTACAGGCCCGACAATGGAAGACCAGATAAGAATACAAAATTGGATTTATAAAACAAAAAATCCAACCTTGATCGCCCTTCGTGCCCGTGAATAGAGCTGTTGATTCTCTACAGTTCCAGGTGAGCATTGTCTGGCGATAGCGCTTTCAATCCTATACAAGCACGCCAGAGGATTAGTTGGTCAAAACGGGATGAGACAACAACAACTATGGAAGGCAGTAATTGCTGAGGATACAGTTATAAGACTCCAGTGGTTCTCAACCTTTTTTTTACTCAGTGAACCTCTTTTCACTTCTTTTTATCTTGATGGACCCCTTCATAACTATTGGTCATAAGACAAGCTTCTATTTTTCACTCATATAAATTTGGAGGTTTTAATAATCAAAGAAATATTATATAATTAAGCTTTATTTTTAAATGAAAACTGATTTAATGCAAATAAAGTATTCTACAACAACTATAATAATAATAATAATAATAATAATAATAATAATAATAATAATAATAATAATAATAATCTAAATTAAAGTGATAATAATTCTTTACCAATATCTTGTATTGTATTTTGTTATGTTTTGCCTGTGGACCCCCATAAATATGCTATGGACCCCTAGGATCCATGTGGACCTCAGTTGAGAACCCCTGAGTTAGACAAACTAACTAACTATCTATCTATCTATCTATCTATCTATCTATCTATCTATCTAACAATTTCGCTATGTTCCAAATTTAAAGGTTTTCTTTATCTTAACAATCATTCTTTCAACGCATCAAATTTTGGTACATTTTTTTGCAGGTCTGTTTCGTTTACGCGGAACAATCAATATATGTATTTAAACATCGAATTTTCCTTACGTATACTTATTAGAAAAATCAGAAATTTTCTTAGAAAGAAGGAAGCATGGACAAGTACTATTGAAAATGAAGCATATAGAACTCACATCGTGTGTTTATTTTAGGTCGCAATCTTTGTAAAATAAACAGACATAAACACATGTAATAGCATCCGGACGAACACTCATATCAGATAAATATAAAATAGGTAAACTGATTATACAAATGGCCATCCCATTACCCGACTACTACACACACAAAACACACACAGGCACGCAGTTACAGACACACAAACACACACACACACACACAAACACACACACATGCACGCACACACACTCTGATGTATATATGTGTATATAGATAAATAAAATTTACATTAGTCATGTTCTAAATCCGGATGTGCAATAGAACACCTTTTAAATAGCCTGGAATATGCCTCTAACTTTACTGTGGGTTATTTCTCTGCTTTGCATAATCCGACTCGAGTTATCACTTAAAATGTGGGAACAATATATCGATTTCCGTTGTGTAGACACAAGGAAATTCTTTAATATATATATATATATATATATATATATATATATATATATATATATATATATATATAAATAAGGGGGGTAGTCACCAACAATGTGTATTTTTTAGCATTATTTTATTATTCCGTGTCTTGGCTTTTCATTGAGAATTATGTTTGGATCATTGTAATAATGTTTTTAAATCATTGAAATCGTTTTTACGCGTTTCAGACGTTCTGTGAAGCGTCCTCGTCAGAAATTATTTTCAAATATGTTGAAGATGTAAAAATGGCATTTTCATAGTTAATTTGAAGTGTTTCCAAGGGGTGGAGGCGTGGAAGTGTCTATTATTCATTGGCATGTTCAATGTTTATTACTCTTTTATTGGGCTTGTCGGGTGGGGGCACCCGCTGACCTCGGCTGTAGTCACTCTCGTGTGGTGTTTCTCTCTCTCTCTCACTCTCTCTTTCTGCTTGTGTTTTTCCCCTTTTCCTTTAGGGTAGGGTGTGTGTGTGTGTTTTCTTTTATAGGTTTGAGAATGTGTGTAATGTTTTATAGTATTATGAGATTATTTTCTACCCACATGGGGAGACAAATAAATAGAAATATTAAAAATTCCCCTATACATATTTTTAAATACACCCCTCAATCTAAACAAACATAATATAAAGAACACCCGAAAAGACTGAAACGAAAAATCACAATACTAAAATCCAAGAATCCAAAAAATAAATATCAAAATAGAATGAAAGCACCCCTACCCTTATTTCAGAAGAGCTGGTCCCCCTTCCTCACACATACACATTAGTAACGACCTTGTATCACAGTCACCTTCCTAGGGAAGCAAATAATCTCATAATACTATAAAAAAGTACACACATTCTAAAACCAATAAAAGAAAACACACACACACACACACCCTACCCTAAAGGAAAAGGGGGAAAACACAAGCAGAAAGAGAGAGTGAGAGAGAGAGAAACACCACACGAAAGTGACTACAGCCGAGGTCAGCTGGGGGGGGGGCGACAAGCCCAATAAAAGGGTAATAAAAATTGAACATGTCAATGAATAATAGACACTTTCACGCCTCCACCCCTTGGAAACACTTCAAATTAACTATGAAAATGCCATTTTTACATCTCCAACACATTTGAAAATAATTTCTGGCGAGGACGCTTCACAGAACGTCTGAAACGCGTAAAAACGATTTCAATGATTTAAAAACATTATTACAATGATCCAAACATAATTCTCAATGAAAAACCAAGACACGGAATAATAAAATAATGTTAAAAAATACACATTGTTGGTGACTACCCCCTTATTTAAATATACACCTTTCTTTCGTTGGAATTTCTTAACCCATTTTATATATATACTAGCAAAGATACCTGTGCTTCGCACGGAGCTTTGTTGCGCACTCGGGTACCAAAATCTGTGGGCACCTTTCCAGTAAGTTGATGTTGTAAGAGCAACGATTGCATAAGGTGATTAACATTTTAACTACCTCTTGTAGTGACTGAAATTCAATCAGGAACTTTACAAAACATTTTCATCAAAAAGGAAGGTTACTTGATGTTACATAGTAAATTTTTCATTGAAGTAATTTTCAACTCTTGCTTAAATTTTATCTTGCACATTCAATACTAAAAACTTACCACAATCAGATCATGTCAGTTTTTCCTCATATCCATTTCTCGAACTTTTCACTGAAGAGCCTCAGGGTAAACTACATTTCTGCTGCTTTGATTTGGAGCCAGAATGTAGAGTTTTTCTGAACTTCCTGTCCGGCTGATGGAGACGTAGAACATACCGTGACTGAAGCAGTCTGATGTCAAGTCTACGCCAATGGTGTTAAATGTTTGACCTTGACTTTTGTTTATGCTCATTGCAAAACACACCTTCACAGGAAATTGGAGTCTCCGGAATTTAAATGGAAGTTCTGAGTCCGATGGAACTAAGGGGATCCTTGGCAGTAGAACGGTTTCGCCTTTGTAGGGACCACAGGAAATGATGGCCTCAAGTACATTGGTGTGCAATCTGGTGATAACACATCTGGTTCCGTTTGTTGTTTTTGGCGGTTCCAAGGATCGAAGAATCATGATTGGCGATCCAATTTTGAGATTTAAAATGTGTGGAGGCATTCCAGATATCTTCAAAGAGTTTTAAAACTCCACTGGGTAGTGAACAGCTTCATATTCATTAGTAGCCGAATCAACTGACTTGTATTGCTTTGTGTCTCCTGGAAATTCATCCATTATTGAATTGTTCAAATGATTCACATTGCTGTTTAATGGCGAAATAATAGCCCTCTCAGCAAGCCAATCCGGTGATTTTCCATTGTTTTTCAGGTCTGGGTACATTTGTCTTTCAGTTGCTTCTGATTACCGACACATTTACCAAGCGCAGTTGGAATCTTAATTGTGTCAGGTGAAGAAGTGATAGGAAACTGACCATTACCGATTTGGAGAAGCAATTTTGAGAAGTCTGCTGCAGCTGTGTTATCAGAGATATAGGCTCTCATATTAGTAGTCAGTCTCTTCACTATAACGTGCCTCCAGAGATAGGATTGTTTCAAACTTGCATTGACAATGTTAGCCCTTGTGCCATTTTTAACCACTGGGAGGATTTGACGGAAATCACCGCAAAATAAGGTTGGAATGCCACCCATGGGATTCTTGTTTCCTGTGATGTCTTGCAGTGTTCGGTCAATTGCTTCATAAGCACTCTTGTGCGTCATTGGGGCTTCGTCTACAATGATTGCAGAGGTGTCTCTAATTACATTTGCCAAGGCTGAGTTACCAGTAATTTTGCAAACTGGCTGATCCATTCGATGAGTATCCAAGGGTACTTTAAAAGTGCTGTGAAGAGTGCGGCCATCTTGTAGTAGAGTAGCAGCAATGCCACTGGATTCTGTTGCAAGCACAATCTTTCTCATGGATCTAATCTTTGCAAGGATCAAATTGATTACAAAAGTCTTGCCCGTACCACCTGGAGCATCAAGAAACATCATGTTTTTGTTCATTTCACCTTGTGCTTCCAACATTGCCATGAATGAATTGTAAACTTCTCTTTGAGAATCGGTCAGTTTTTCTTGCATATTTTCTGCTTGTAGGGAAAGTTCTTCAAGATTATAAGTAACTTCACGTTGATACTCTCTCGCGAGTCTTTCATCTCTCCCTTGCGTTGGTGCAGGTAATCCATAGCTTGCCAATGGTTGACCGCACATAAGGAGAACTTTTTCTTCAATTAGACAAAGAGTTTTATTGTAGATGTCCTCATTAAAATCTGCTTCTGGATTGTTAACTTCTTGCCTGTATCTGTGAAGAATGTCTTCAGATATTACATCACGATCTCAAGAGGATTGCTTGGCTCACAGGCTGTTAAAATTATCACAAATAGGCTTCGCAAATTTGAAGGTGATTGAGTGGCACTTGCCTCTCCTACTGCTTGATGCAAGTGATGGTCATTTTCTAGAAGGCCTCGAGCAAGGCACGCTGCTCTGTATGTTTCAAACACCTGACCATTGTATGCTCGCAAATCTTGAAATGAAGTTGGACCAGCAACCTCATTGAGCAACAGGCGTAAGAAATAACACTCCCCTGCTTTTGGACTAATCGTGTAGATTCTCCCAGTGCATGGTGCCTTCCATACATCATCATTTTCAGTACCTTCAACTTGTACCCCACGCATTCTTCTCATCCATTTCTTTGTCGATTTGTTCCAAGTGTAAAACTCAGGGACTTCTACGTATTTGAGACCCCTTGCAAAGTCATCCTCATGGCAGAGTTGAAAAAATGCTGTCAAAGTTGTGGCAGGCGGTGGACCTTGGGCTCGTTCCAGAGCAGTATCAGCTGAGAACATGACACGCTGCCCATTTTCAAGATGAACAGAAAGTTGTACAATTGGGGGGAAATGTTCATGGATGGGATGTTCCAATATCCTCCAGGCCGCCTCTGAACTGCCGACATACTTTGCATTCTGGAACTGCTGGATCTCATCCACAATGTGACTTTGTACTTGGCCTTGTTGGTTAGCTGCTCCATCAGTTCTTTGTAGTTCAAACACTGCTTGATCACATCCTTTATTCACGTATTTGAGGACATATTTGATGCTTTGGATCGAGCTGCAAATTTCTACGTTAATGTGAGCATTGAACTGCTGAAGGAGGACCTTGTTGTACGGAACAATCCACTGGTTTGTTATTTCTTGATTAACATACCGACCATTTCTCTTCATCCTTATTGTACCAGTCTGGCCTCCATCTTCTGGTTTTCTTCGCCTGTACTTGGGGTAAGAGTCTTGGCCTTGCTCGGTACACTGAAGAAATTATTTTGGGTATTTTTTGGAACATTTGTTGTCAATCATACATGGACAATTTGGATTAAATGGTCCACAAGGTCCATGCACCATATGTGCCATCACTTTAGCATGAAGATCAGGATCTTCCTCTTTGTCAGGGATCTCTGCAGATATGCAGAGATCCATTTTTTCTGGTAGAAGTTTGTCCTCTGGGGCCTGCCAGGTGAGGATGTGTGCATGCGGCAGTCCTCTTTTTTGATATTCAATACTGTACAGGAAAGCCCTCAACCTGCCAAATCCTCCCTTTTTAATAAATTCAAGTAACTTTTTTAGCTTCTGCCTGAAAACCCTGGCAACAATATCTGGACGATCCTGAGGGTCTTGCCCTTGAAGACAATTTTCTGTAATTTCTGTCCACTTTGGATTTGTTGTGAACGTGATGAAGAGGTCGGCTCGGCCCATTCGCCGAACATATGCCATGGCATCACTTTGACGCTCAAACATGTATCGAGGGCCTCCTGTATAAGTTGCCGGAAGTACAACTCGTTGACTAAACTGTTCTGGATTCCCATCCTCCCTAAGAATTGAATCTCTCAAGTTGCTATAATTGTCAGCTCTCAGGGTCTGTTGCTCACGCCTCAGGAACTGTAAACGTTCTGTTTCAATCTTGCAGTACACATCCACCAGCCATTGTTGAAATAGCCTTCGGTACCAGAGAAAATAGTTTCCAGGCCGAGTCATTAAATGGTACGAATAAAATTGCTGTTGGGTAACTTTTCGGCCATTGGATGCCTTCATGTAGATGTAAGATGGAGAACCATAGGGGTACATTAACGGGTACATTAAAGTATCGTAGAGGGGATGTAGTTCGGAGATCCGTTTTAATGTATCATTTCTAAAACGCAAGACAATATCCCGGTTAGCTGTTGGTTCATTCTCCATTAATATTCCAATCTCATACGTTGTTGTTGGAGCATTGAATCGCCGTGGATGCTCTTCTTGCGGCCTTCGGTCTTCCCTTATGACAACTTTATGTTCTACCAAGTGTTCTTCTTCAATCCTCTCCTTTGTTGTTTTCAGCTGACAAATGAAGCTGTTGTTCTCATGTAAAAATTCAGTCAGACTTCGGAGAATGTCTCTATTGAGTCTACTGTCACGTCCCCGATTATGTAGTTCCTCTTCCAGACTATCCAAGAAATAGACTTGAATAAACTTTGCTGTTTCATCTTCAGGTGGTAAAAGACTCCCAATCTGGTGGCAAACCTGGCCTCGAATTTTAAAAGAAGTATTCCACCCATGTACTGCCGCAATTTTGTGACCAAATGATGTCATTGCAAAACAATTGTTATAACTGCGTAGATTTTGCAGAAAATCTTTAGAGATGGGATGTTATGATTTAATTTGTTGTTAAGAGTTATCCCCCTTGGGATTGACATTCATAATAAAAGCGCCCTCTGTTTCATTTTCCCGCTCGATCCTTTCAAGAGCGTACGTGTATTTTACAGTTAATAAAACCTTTCTAAAAGGCAATTCTTTACTCTTTACTTACTGATACTATTCACTTCAATTTTATTAACTGTAAAAAAAAAAAAATAATAATAATGGATCGAATCTTACGTCCCGACAGATTCGAGGTGGAACCTACATGCCCTAATTCCGAAAAATCCTATAGGCATTGGAAATTAACCCTCCAGAATTATATCCGCTCACATAATAACGGATTAATCGAAAACACTTCAGATAATTTCTTTGCCTTGATCAATTGTATTTCAGCCTCTGTTTTCGATTTAATAAGCGATAAAACCGACTACGATAGTGCATTAAGAACATTGGACGCCGCTTATTTAAAACCTGAAAATATTGTTTATAATAGATATCGATTGATGACGACGAAGCAACAAACAACACAAAATATAGATGCCTTCATACTACAATTGGAAATGCTTGCCAAAACATGTAACTTCGAAGCGGTTTCTGCTGAAGAAAACAAAAATCAATACATTCGGGAAGCTTTCATCGGTGGAATTTCTTCTTCGTCCATCCGACAACGACTGTTAGAAAAACCCATCCTGACTTTACAAGACACATATGCCACGGCCAGATCTCTTGAACAAGCAGAAAAGCATTCGATAAGCTACGCAAATAACTTTACTGTAGCAGCTACAAATAATCCTTCGGGCTACAATCGTATAGCTGTGACTAAAGAAAATATGCATCCAAAAGGGGTTTGTTTTTTCTGTGGAAAATCACGTCATCCTCGATATTTATGTCCTGCACGAAACGCCGAATGTAAAAAATGCAAAAAAAATGGTCATTGGGCTAAAGTGTGTAAATCTTCTATTTCTAACACTCATACTGCTGTTCTTTATGACGACTCTGACTACCCCTTACCTTCTCTATCCTGACTAGGAACTAACTCCAAAGATGTCACATTCACTCAATGCCAAATTAACGGGCACTTCGTGAACGCTATGGTGGACTCCGGCAGTGTAAAAACATTCATTAATGAAAATACTGCTAAAAAAATTAAACTCTTCATAATACCTAAAAACAAAACTATAGCTCTGGCTGCTTCTGATCAACATGCTAAAATAACTGGCGAAGCTGTCGTGGATTTAATACTGAAAGATAAAACCCATTCTGGAATAACAATTGAAATCATTGAAAACCTTTTCATTGATTTAATAATCGGAAAAGATATTTTAAAAAAATATAAAAAAGTAACACTTAAATTCGACGGTCCTAGAGAAAAACTTATAATTGGAGCTATAAACACGAATAATTTTTTTCCTACCATAAACGTTCCACCCCCTCCTCTCTTTTCTAATCTTTCTCCTCATACTACTCCTATTGCGACAAAATCCCGACGTTACACTTTTGCCGCCAACAAATTCATAAAAGAAGAGACTGCTAGAATGTTGAAAGAAGGCATAATTGAACCTTCGATATCTCCGTGGCGAGCGCAAGTTCTTGTAACTTCGAATGAGAATCATAAGAAAAGAATGGTAGTCGACTACAGCGATACCATTAATAGATTCACGGAACTAGACGCTTACCCAATGCCTAATATCAATAAGATGGTAGACGACATCGCTCAATATAACATCTTCTCTACTCTCGACCTAAAATCTGCTTATCACCAAATACCCATAAATCATGCTGATCGTAAATTCACTGCGTTTGAAGTAAGTGGCAAACTTTTTCAATTTACTCGTCTTCCTTTTGGCGTCACCAATGGAGTAAGTGCTTTCCAGAGGAGCATAGACTATATTATAGAAAAAGAAAATCTAACCGATACCTTTGTGTATGTTGATAACGTAACTATATGTGGGAAAAATCAAGAAGAACACGATTACAATCTTCAAAAGTTCTACAAAATTGCTAAACAATATAACATCACTTTAAATGAAAATAAAAGCATAATTTCTTCTAGTTATATTACTCTACTCGGCTACACCATAGAAAATAATCAAATAGCTCCCGATTATCAAAGACTAAAACCATTACTCGAAATGCCACCTCCGCTGAATCTTAAATCTCAAAAAAGAATAGTTGGAATGTTTTCCTATTACTGCAAATTCATTAAAAAATTTTCTGATAAAATTTTATTACTAAATCAAAACAAAGAATTTCCACTACCTCCATCTGTATTAAAATCTTTTCAAACATTGAAAAATGATCTAAAAGACGCCACTTTAATAACGGTAGATCCAAATAAAGAATTTGAAGTAGAAACGGACGCTAGTAACTATTGCATTGCTGCAACACTAAATCAAGAAGGTCGTCCTATTGCATTTTTTTCAAGAACTCTCAATACTAACGAAATTAAGCACCATGCAGTAGAAAAAGAGGCAGCCGCTATTGTAGAAGCTCTCCGTAAGTGGCGACATTTTCTACTCGGCAGGCACTTTAAAGTCATCACAGATCAGAAGAGCATCAGCTTCATATTCGACAATAAAAGAAAATCAAAAATTAAGAATGACAAAATATGTCGTTGGCGTATAGAATTATCCCAATACAATTTCACTATAGTTTATCGACCTGGACCTGAAAATATTGCTGCTGACACATTCTCTCGCATCTCTGCTCTTACTTACAATCTACAAGATCTTCGTGATTTACATAAACAATTATGTCATCCTGGTGTTTCAAGACTAAGCCATTTTATAAGAACGAGGAACCTCCCTTTTACTTTGGATCAAATTAAGAATATTACTGACTCTTGCTCATCCTGTCAATTACTGAAACCCAAATTCGCCAATACCAATGGAGGGACTCTCATTCAAGCCATATTACCTTTTCAACGATTAAATCTTGATTTTAAAGGCCCTCTACCTACTTCTATACATGGCAACAAATATCTACTTACTCTAATTGATGAGTATTCCCGTTTTCCTTTCGCTTTTCCTTGCAGAGATATGACAAGCAAAACCATTATCCACTGTCTAAACAAACTCTTTTCAATTTTTGGTTTGCCTGACATGATACATACTGACCGTGCTTCTGATTTCTTAGCAAGAGAAATAAAGGATTTTTTACACAAAAAAGGAATTGCTACTTCTAAAACAATTAGGTATCATCCTGAAGGTAATGGACAGATTGAAAAACTCAACGGTACCTTATGGAAGGCCATTCAAACAACATTACATTCTAATCAAATGAAACTACCTTATTGGGAAGACATACTACCGGACGCACTTCATTCAATTAGATCATTACTTTGTACTGCCACTAATATGACTCCCCATGATAGACTATTTAAATATAGTCGTAAATCTGCTTCCGGAATTTCAATTCCTTCTTGGGTTAAACCAGGCCCAATATATATTAGAAACCACACTAAAACAAGTAAACATGACCCTCCTGTAACGCCTGCCACCCTAATAGATGTCAACCCCCACTACGCTTATGTTCAACTACCTTCTGGTACTGAAACCACTGTCAACGTTCGAGACTTAGCTCCAAACTCATCAAATGAAGAAAACTCTAATAATAATCCTACTACTTCAGAGACTTTATTTGAACCTTCTACTAATGAAAACATTGGTCATGAGGAAGACAAAAATCAATCGTCTGATCTTGAAGAAAATCAGATTTCACTAAAAAATAATACTGAAAATCAGCATTCCTGCCAATCTGTGCGGAGGTCGTCCCGAGTTCGACAATTCCCTAGTAAATATAAGGATTTTGTGACTAAATACTGAAAAAACTGCAGTTTGGGTTCATATGTTATTTGTAAATAAAATGATTCTTATGTGATTGTAAAAAAACAAAAACCCCTTACTTGAATACTTTAGGACGGGGAAAATGTTATGATTTAATTTGTTGTTAAGAGTTATCCCCCTTGGGATTGACATTCATAATAAAAGCGCCCTCTGTTTCATTTTCCCGCTCGATCCTTTCAAGAGCGTACGTGTATTTTACAGTTAATAAAACCTTTCTAAAAGGCAATTCTTTACTTACTGATACTATTCACTTCATGGGACCATTGCCGGAGAGCAAATCTTGAAGCAACTGAGGCAGTGGTGGAAAGCTATCAAGCACAACTTTGCCAGAAGAACAACAACAACCAGGGGTTTCTCCTTTAAATTTTACAGCTTAGCAATGTTGACATACTTTGTCCATTTTTCCTATATCAGCTGTAGTAAGAGAGTCATTTTTGTTGTAGAGCAATCCTTTTCTATTGCAGTGTTCTATTTCATGGTGTCTCAAAGCAGTCATTCGTTGTCTAGCTGCCTCGTTTTCTGTCAATTGCTGGGGCAAAGTCATACTCTCTCTTCATGCAGCCTCTCGTTGTTGCCCTTGGTATAGGCGAAAGCTTCGTTGGGTTTCCGATTCATTCTGATGTCGTTGAGCCACTCTCAACTGACCTTGTGTACGTCTACTTACCTCATATAATTCATTCGATCGTAATATTGCTTCTCTTTCCAGTGCATATCTTTGCCTTTCTTGAATTTCATCTTGTGATGAATTTAACCGCCTTACAGCATGTCTAGTTCTGTCAGCTTCACGTTGGGTTTCTCTTTCCAAATCTGACAGTCTTGCTCTCCTTTCTCTTTGACGTATCCTGTTAAGTTCTAGACGTCTTTCTCTATCTGAATTGTTTTCATTGGAGCGAATTGCAGCAACTCTTAGTCTATTAGCTTCCAATCTTTCCATTCTTTCTTCCTCACTTTCGTTTCTACTTCGTTTGGGTGGCATAATTTCGGTTTTAAACGGAATTGTTTTACGATATTAATGATTGTAAATTAATTAAACGTAAAGGAAATGTATACTAACTGAAATGGACGAACTATAAATAATATTTCTGAATAGTACAATTATAAACAATTATATTGTAGCAAAAATGAATAAAAGCGACCTACTTGTGACTCATTACTTCCGGGTGTAAACGTCACAGTCTAAAAGTAATAATTAAAAAAAAAGTAAATGTAAAATAAATGTAATACCAACTTAGGTTAACTAATATATGTAAACAGTACAATTAAAACACTTCTATTAAAATAAATAATTACTAAGATCTAGGTAATTGTTAGTCTCATTGTTATGGTTTTAAAGAAAAAAATGTGTAAAAAAAATTCTGCTTTTGTGAATACGTGTATTTCTTTTAAATTACATAACCTTTTTATTTTATTATTTATATCTCTTTTAAATTTATATATTTTGTTAGTAAACTGGAAGAAATTCAGTTGAATAAAACCTTGTTCGTGTTCTTTACGTTAAACTCATATTTTTATAAAAGGTTCATCCGGTTTAAAGAAAGCACTAAGTTTAAATAAGACTGGAAATAACTAATTCAATATATAAATAGAAAAATGAAATAAATATAAGCTTTAAGTCTTAAGATAGTAATAATCAAAATGTAATAAATTATTTGTAGTTCAAATCTATGATAAGACAGGCTTTCGAAATAGGCTCGACCAGAAAGATTAAATTGGAACGAAATTATAATCTCCGTGCCATTTTCAAAACAACCCCACAAAAGTAACGGTATCCTGCAGTTGGTTAAATGACAACGTTGGTTGTAAGAAAAATGTAAAAGAAAATGCGCTTATCTGTTTATTTTGAACTGTTTTATTTAATTAAAAAAAAATTGGCTATAACTGGAAGAGAGCGTTATGTTTTGGGGGTTGTTTAAAAAATAGAATGGAAATAAAGTTAGTTCCGTTTTAATTGTCTTTAATTGCGGCAAGCGCTAACAAAATCGAAAAATCACTGTTCACATTCGAAATGTTAACTTTTATAGGTTTACAGGTTTGCTGACAAGGCTGGGGGTGTTTATTTAGAAAGCCATACTTAACATGGGGAGGTTGGGATGTTTAATACAATTATTTTACTAAATTGATTTTTTTCATTTAAAAATAAAATTATTTCTTTTTTAATAAAGTTTTATTTTAAAATATTTGTTTTTGTTTATTTATATAAAATTACGATAGTTGAATTGTATTCTTTCAATTATATTGGCAAGTAAAATATAAAAGATTAAAACGGAACGAAATTGAAATTTCCATTACATTTTCAATACAATCCCAAAACATAAAGCTTTCCTCACCAAAAAATTGTTTTAGCAGTAGAAGAAATTGATAATTATGCACTGTAAGAACCAAGCTGTAATATGGGCATTAAAGTAAAATTTTATCCAACTTTTGTACTGGGAAAATAATAATATCTACGAAAGTATTCAGTTGCGAAGTGTTTGAATATCAGATTCGTTGTCGGCGATTCCGAAACCTTGTAAAAAAAATATTGGGGGGGGCGTAATTCTTGTAATATGATGTTTTAAATATATTTTTAGGTTAAATTAAGGTTTCACGATATTTTGTAAATAAGCAGATCATCTAAATAAACAATATGAAAACTATTTGAAATTTTAAACTATTTTCAAGAGTTAACAATTTTTATTTATTTTAAACATTATTTTTTTAGCTAAAATTGAAGTTTCACGATATAATTTTTTTTTAATTGTTAGTTGGAAGCACAAAATAAGTTACAAAACATCTTTGCCTTCATGCCTTTCAAAATAGTAACGTTAATATTTCAGAACGGTACCACAAATACCGAAGGAACTGAACTGTCTATATTATTGGTAAGTGGTAAATTTTCACAATATAAATTTATAGGAATATAAACAGAACAGTGATATAAAAAATAATTTTGAAAGAAATATTGTTCACAAACCTTTTTTAATATTAATTTCAATTTTTTAATGTTGTATTAACTTAAAATCCAGCAGTTGATAGAGCAAACGTAGATAGTCTGTAGGTTTGGTAGCGTGCGGAAAGAATACGTTATTATTTCGAAAGGCATTCGTAGTGTGAGGAGGGGGGTGGGAATTTAAATGAATATTGTGAAATTTCAAGTTTAGATAAAAAAAAATGTATTAATAAAGTTATGCTTAAAATAAATAAAAATTATTGTTTATTTTTGAAAATAGGTTAAAAAAAGTGTTCATATTGTTTATTAGAAAAGATATTTTAAAATAGCGCGGTAAAAGAAATGCGTAAGCACCAGAAGTTAAAATTATAAACATTTTCATATTGTTATTTTTTTAAAAAGGTAAATTTAATAATAAAAATAAGTGGAAAAAAAATCCAATAAAAAGAAAAATATCTATTACAGACAACATGTAATGACGTAAATCTCCGATTGCACAAACAGTAAACCTTTCAGATAATATACGTAAAGTGAAATAAATCGAATATAAAATTAAATGAAAATATATTAAATAATTAAATGTTAAATAGATTTTGTAAATAGTACAGTTGAAATGATTAGAATATTTCCAATATGTAATAAGGTCGAGGTAATTAGTTAAAGAGATTTAATATAATGTGATATGCAAATGAGCATAAGTCATTCGATATGGGGGTGGTTTGTAGAATAGTATATAAAGAAATTAGGCAAAGATTCTTATGTCTCCTATAACAGAAACATCCTAAAATGGGTTCTAATGTTTCTCTACCAGGAGAGATCTACCCTCTTACCTCCTTTATATTTCGTTGATGATGGAGAGCTGTACACACAGACAGAAACACACGAACCCTATTACTTTATATATATATATATATATATATATATATATATACTTCATTTACTCACATAAAATTAATATACGAACGTATAAATTTATGCGTAAACTTTAAGTATTTACTTCAAAAATGCTCAATACGTAGGTAGAGCTGGTTAGTAAGTTATAAAATATATATGGCGATTAAGCTACACTGAATATTCCGCGTTTCATCCACTCTAGGACTCTTCAGGCTTATGCGCGAATTTTGTGGTTGTCTGTCGTTTTTATATACGCACCTTCAAGAAACTAGATATGCAGGCTAAATAGAGCACACACAAAGGAACAGGTCAACCAGAGGTCAAATAGGCATTTGTCCGATAAGTGCATGTTCATTGGCTGATAGGAAGGGCGCAGTGTATACTAGAAAGCTGATTGGCTAACTAAAATCTCAATAGAAGGTGCGGATATAAAAACGACAGACAACCACAAAATTTGCGCATAAGCCTGAAGAGTCCTAGAGTGGATGAAACGCGGAATATTTAGTGTAGCTTAATCGCCACATATATTTTATTACTTAATATATATATTCTTCCTGAAAATACGCGCATAAATATCATTAGAGACAAATTAAACTTAGTCGAACCTTCCATAAAGTTTACCTATGAAACAGAAAACAATAACTCATTACCTTTTCTTGACATACTTATTATAAAATCCAATAATAAACTATCCTCCAAAGTTCGCCGCAAAACTACACACAAAAACGATTACATACATTTCTATTCACACCATAATAATAAAATAAAAACAGGGATGATAATTGGTTTCTTCTTACGCGCTTTCAGAATTTGCAGTCCTGAATATCTGGACGAAGATATCAAATACCTCACAAACATTTTGAAAACCTTGCAATATCCGACATATTTCCATATTGAATGCTAAGAGAAAAGCCACACAAATATTTTCCAGAATAAATAATGATAAAAAAATCATACATACCAGACCTTTCTCTCATAAACAGGCATCTTCTTTTACCTACACACACCAATAATACAACAATCTGTAACACACTAAACAACGTAAAAATTCAAATCGTACAAACCACATCACTAACCATAAGACATATATTAAAAACTACGAAACATCTCCATAACAAACCAGTTTCCAATGGAGGTATATACACTATTCCTTGCCATAATTGCCATCATAAATACGTTGGTGAAACTCAGCGTAAATTGGAAAAAAGGCTCAATGAACATAAAAGAGATATAAAAAATAGCAATTCTCTAAGTGCATTATTCTCTCATTCATTGCAACATAATCACACCTTTGATTTTAAACAATTAAAAGTCGTTAAATTTATTTCAAATAAACCGCGCCGGAGACTTCTTGAATCTGCGCTTATCGCAATTTCAAGCACTATTAAACAACGTGTAGGTTTCTATAACATAGCGCCATTAATAAGTAAACTTTTATTAAAAAAACATTATTTAACTGTAGACACAGGTGAACTTTCTCACACCATTCAAACACCCCCTGTAATAATTAACACATAATCTCAATCAATAAATTACATTAAAAAACACTCATTTCATTTCTGTTACAAACCTATATTTGAATTTCAACAGATATATCTTTTTTTTCAATAAGAATATTAACTGCGTTTCATAGTTTTAAAATTACATTAACGACTATATGACGTCACCAAAATTTCCTTCTCTTTAACAGCGCACGCCCTCCCCCCTCCTTTTTGAATTTCCAACGTCTTTTTCCGTTTCTCTGAAATAGAACTGCGTCACACTGTGCACGTGAAACATTTTCAAATATTTTGTACTAGTATTTTTTGTTTCTTAATCTCATTCATCCAGAGGAAGTCTCGAAATAAAGAGGAAACGTTGATGAACACAGAATACGGTTTGTTCCTTTTTATATTTCTCTGTTTTGTCTGAATACTATTTCCATTATTTTCATCATATATATATATATATATATATATATATATATATATATGAAACACTAGTGTCTGTAGGTATTTAATTATTATAGTAAAAAATAATTATGACAGCTCCTTTAAGAAATTCGTTTCTTATCGTTGAGCACTTTCAGTTGAATTACAGTAGGTCAATTTAGCTCTTATGCACAGATCATCGATTATAACGATTAGATCACTGTCTGACTGATGTAAAGAACATTTAAAATTAAAATGTTTAAAATTCAACGCTATTTCGCGCGGTTAATGGTAGCCGAATTGATACGGTCTTCGCTAATCGAGCCAGAGATATCTCGTGTTGCGGGGTTCAGATCGTTCGACTGGTGTTAATCGTGACATCCTGCACTGAAGATTCCTGAAAGGATGAAACACTAGTGTCTGTAGGTATTTTATTATTATAGTATATATATATATATATATATATATATATATATATATATATATATATATATATATTGTCACAAACAGCCACCTCGACATCAAGTATTGTTTTAGTATTCTGCTAGTAATATGTGGTAGATATTTGATTGGCATGTTCTGACTGAACGAGAATCCACCAAAACTCAGTATTAAAATCGGTCTGGAGAGATTCTCTTTCCTTGGCCGAGGACAGAGAGAGTGACATGTGACGGCGGAACAGTTACTACACCGCGATCCGATCTCGGAAGCTGAGGAAATAACCCACTACGGATTTCATCACCCACTGAGAGAGAGAGAGAGAGAGAGAGAGAGAGAGAGAGAGAGAAAGGAAGAGAGAGGGAGAGAGAAGAGAAACAGAGAACGAGGGGGTTGAAAAACGTTCGACCGACGTTAGCACCAAACACCTCCCATCCCCACCAATATGAAGGCAAGCGTCAATTCGATTTTTAGAATCGAGTGGCGAAAAAAAAAAGAAAGGAAATATAATAATTCCCCCGTGCGAGGAGTTGTGAAAAAAAGTTTGACCGCTAAAAACGTGTTCTGGACAACCAAAGCGATGTCACATTTCCGAAGTTGGCAAAGACGAAAAAAAAAAGATATCTGAATTAATTCCTCGATCAAGCTATTTTGGATAACCCAAAACGGATGCCGACAGGCATGTTTAAAAGAAAAGAATTGAACTGGTAGTGAAAAAAAAAGACAAAACAAATTTTACTTTCTTTCTCTGTCGAGCTGGAGATCGGACTTTTTCTTGTGTGGACTTGTTGCTGTCGTTTACCTTTGGTCTTTCTGTTCTAGGATTCTCTTTCAGTTAGCATGTTAAAATATTCCCCAGTCCCATTAGCTTTCAATATATTTGTTTTCTTAAATCTTTCTTTTCCCATATCATTAATAAATTTAGTTTTATATGATTTGAAAGTGTTTGTTTCGTTATCTCTTGCAAATCCTATTATTCGTTTAATGATTAATGTTAAATTCTGTAAACCATATACACACGCATGCGCGCTCATATAGTCGTAAGATTTGCTGCCTCCCCTACTGGCATTTGATAACCTGTTTACCTTCAAAATTCCAAAAAGTCCTCAAAATATTTATTTTCATGAAACTACAATTACTGCTATCAGTCCTAGACTTTCATTTCTTTATACAGTACTCCTATTAAACCCAAAAATTTTCAGAACAAAAACGTATTATTCAAATTATTTAAAAAAATATTGGTTAAATTAAATTATCTGACTAGTTAAACAAGTAAATAAAGACTAGATATGCAAACAAAGGAAACCGAATATTTTCCCAGACAAAATGCATGATTCAAATTATAAAAAGATGTAAAGTTTAATTAATTGATTACTCAAGTAAATAAAATAATAAATTTCAATGAGAACAATTGAAATTTATTATTTTATTTACTTGAAAATGTTATGAAATGATGAAATAATTTTATTTAATTTCTTTTTTTTTGTTGTTGTTAAAGTCCGAATTTTCGCCCAAAACAGCTTCATCAAGGAGAGGATAGTCCGATGTAGTTTTCTTTTCTTTTTCTTCATAATGTTGTTATTAAGAGGTCGAGCCTCCCGAAGAGAAAAAAGTCCTGTTTAGGTGCTGTTTTAAATCCACGTGTCTAATCGCTCGGTTTAAGCGCGAAATTTAAGAAATGGAGAGTAACACATTTTAGACAATATTTTTTCTTATAAATTTAAATGAAAACATTTGAAAACTTGAAAATCTTATGAAATGATAAAATCATTTTTATTTACTTTTTTTTGTTGTTTATAATGTTTGAACCCCTTTAAAGATACTTTTAAAAATGGGTAAATAAATTTATTTATAAATTGCAAATAATGATATAAATTTATTTTTGTGAGAAAATTACCATGGCATCAAGTCTGTTGAAAATTTACAAACAGGCTTTTCACGCTTTTTTTTCGACAAAGTAATCAATAACTCTATTAAAATGCATCGACAAGTTGACTCTCTATTGAGAACATTTCCAAGTCTTTACTGACTCATTGTTGATCGAAGGTAGTTCTTTATAGGCTTCAGTTTCGAGATAGAGCACTCACAGCTGGCAACGCTAATAGATCGGGTAAGGAAAATTCGCATCAAAATCACAATATTAGAGACGAAATCCCCAAGGTGGTATGTTTGTATGAAGTTCAAAAGTTCTAGAGGTCCATTGATTTTGTCTTTTCCTGTAATCTCCTCCTTTCGGCAAAGAATTCCTCTTTTTCTATATATCCGTCAACTTCAATAAGTTGATAATCATAATTATCATCAAGCAGATTTGACAGTGTAAGAAAAGCGTATTTACTTGACAGATCGTGAACTTGTTGAAATATGCAAGCTATTTCTTCAGTCAACCTGTCTATGACAGACAACATTTCCCATCTCAACTCAGTATCAAACCCCAGCCCTGCATCAGTTTATCCTTCACGACCCATTCGTTTCTTTTTAGCGGACACGGCGTTCCATGCTTAGCCCCATTTCAGAGCAGTTTTTTTCTTTTTACTCGTCTATTGCAGTGTCCACCATTTTTTCTCTATTCTTAAGAAGGTAATCCCTCAACGCTGTCAGCCTGTAAGAACGTTGATGCAGATCCAGACCTTTTGTTTAAAGACACTTCTGGGCATCATTAATTTCTGGGAGAACAGTTTCCCAAAGGCTCAGAAATAAAAGAAACAGAAACGACAGTACCGAGTTGAAAATTAAAGATGCATCTGATCTTGTTGCATTTTCTCCTTCTTCCGTGAGCTGTTCCAAGGCAATGACGACTTCCAAAAATTTTTTAATCACAACATTTACAGCGTCTGCTCGACTACTCGATCTAGTTTCCATAGCCTGCTTGATACTTAGACAAGTCAACTGAATAAAGATGTCTCAGCAATGTGTAGATGCAGAAAAGAACGAGAATAACCGGTCCAGTATGCGAAAAAAATGTCACCGAATGAACCGCTACAAAAGCTGCATATACACTAACCAAATTTAGTGAATGGTTTGTGCATGGCATAAATAGAGCTTTGGGGTCGATTTCGAAGATGCGTTTCTGCACATCCGATCGGTAGCATGCCATAACAGTGACATTGTCAAATACCTGGCTAATACAGTCACCAGTCTGAATTCTATCGTACTCCAGTTCTCTCGAAATCAGTTCAGAAATTTCCTTCGCGCTTTTACCCTTTGTCTCGATGAAGGAGAGAAACGACTCTTTCATCTTCTCTTCATTTTCGTCAATTTTCTTTTCGTAATGCAACACCCCACTCATCTGGTCCTTGTGAGATACATCAGGTTGGTTGGTTGGTTTTGTTTTACGGCATATCAACCCTTTTCAGGTTATTTAATGCCGAATCTAAAGATTTTGAAGAAAAAATTTTTAATAGAATATATTTGTTGTTTTCAAATCAGTTTCTATTTAACCCATAGTTGGGACCCTAACAGGTAATACCACTCCGGGTCAGAGTGGACCTGGGAGCAATGGTAATTAAAGGGTGGCTCCACACTCCCCAAAGCCCGCAAGCTGGGGCCTCACCACTGGATATAGTTTAAGGTCATATCCAGAACCATAGATACATCAGGAGTGCTATTGAAAATTATGTAAAAATACTTGCTTTCCTTTATCTGATCGATAATTTTCTTTCTCACATGTTTTGCCAAAATGCTAACAAATTCATTTGGAATTTCTCGTGACGGATGAAAAGTAGCAATTTTCTTTCCTAGGTTAACTTTCACCAAATGTTCACGGAGCACAGGGTCATACTTGACCAATGAATTTACCAATTCTAAAAAATTATCATTGTTTTCTTTGACATCTTTCATCATCATGGATGTCTTTCCGGTGACCTCCTAGTGCCAGATTTTGCTTGCCGAAGGAGAATACACCACCATGTTCGCAAACTTTTCTCACCGTTCCGCAAAATTCGATAGAACCAGTTTTTGTTAGTTTTCTAACGTCGCCTTTTTTTTTTTTCGTTCCTGGTCGCGGTACTACCTTGAATTCATGATCGATGTGCTGCACAGTAACAGATCCCTGTCGAACAAGCATAGCGCGAATTTCATTGGTTAATCGCAACAACACATAGACCAACATTTGCAAAATCGGTTGCAGTGTATGTTTTCGCGACAACTAGTGATTGTCTTTCCAATTCTTTAACTTCACACGCTTCATCATCATTAACAGTTTTTGATGCATCAACGCTGTCAATATCGACTTCCAAAGTAACAGTGTCAACGTTAGCAATAAACTTTATCTTCGGTCTCAGCATGATTTTCGCCTTTCGTTTCTGTCATTTCGGCCGTAGAAGTCTTTTCGATGGATTTCAACAGTGCACCTTCATTCGTTTTTGCTTCCTCTTCTGTTGTTTTTTCGCTTTTTATGGAATTCCGTAATGCGCTCCTTCAGACTCTTCATTATGGTATCTTCTTTGAAAATTCACGCAAATATTCTGAAAAAAATAAAAATGCTATTTAAAAAAATAAATAAATAGCCCGGTATTTGTCTGCATAAGCTCATTCTTGTGTTGTTCCGTACTAGTACCACAAAAGGTGAGATATCCACCCCTAAAAATCAGTTTTCTGAGATACCTATCCCTAAAAATATATATATACATAGAGAGAGGCTCGTCATTTAACTCCCCCCCTCACCAAAAAAGAAAACTTACGGGGAACGAATCTTTCATTTTATTTTCTATTTTATTTTAAATGTTATATATTTGTTTTTGACCACTTTTCCATTCTGTTGAGTATTTTATTTTCTATTTTTGCGCGATTCAGTCTTCAACAATGCGCGCGAAAACAAATCTGAAAACGAGGCTTCTCGCTCTTTCCTCACAAAAAAGAAGAAGGGGACATTTTTCGCCATCTTGAATCCTTACGACTCGTAAAAAGTTAATATTTGAGATGAAATAAAGAGTGTTTAAAACTACTTTAAAACACCAATAAATGATTCAGGTAGGTTGCAAAGTAACTTTTATAGCCAATGGTAATACTTATTTGTTGTATATTTTATTTTTTTACAACTTTTTCGAATCTCTGTGCATTGTAAAACAAATCCCCAAAATAATTAAAATTATAATTAAATACTTTTTAAAGTATTTCCTTATTTAACAAAATATTATAAAAAATACAAGGAATGGGCAATCTTGACTAAGGTCGAACGCAAGATGGTGGTTGTGAATGGATGTAGAAAATGGAACAGAACGCAAATTTTAGCGTGACGAGATTAGCAAATCGACTGTATAGCCTAGCAAGAAAAACAACAACAACAACAACAACAACAACAACAGCAGCAACAACAACAGCAGCAACAACACCTCATCTGCAGATAACAACAACTAATAATAAGCGTGTTTGGATTTTTATCTACTCTGTGCTTGTTATGAATATGTTAATAATGAAATAAAATAACTAAGAATTTTTTTTTGTTTCAACTAGACTGCAGTTTCACATAACATTTTAATAAACAAAAAATACCGTAAAAATTGAATTCCATCCTTTCTCTGCATAATTACCAAAACAACACAAAATAAAATGAAAAAAACGTTTTGTTTTTCGTTTTCTTTTTCTAAATAGGACTGTAGTTTCACAAACATTATTATTATTATTATTATTATTATAGTTTCACACAACAATTTCATAAACAAAAGATACCGTAAAAGTTGAATTTCATGGTCTTTTCTATGCATAATTACCACAAAACAATGAAATGAAATAACTAAAATATAATGTAATCTTTCAGAATAGCAAACAAAGCAATTTTAATGTCTTTTTTTTAGTTAAGAATAAAAGCAGTGTAAAAAAAGCGTGAATAAATAAATTAAAACACAAAAAACTTTGGTAAAAAAAAAAGTAACTTAGCTTGCCTTTGGTAATATTTATTTTTTGTTTATTTATTGTTTCATCCATTTTGAAAACAAAAACGAAAAAAAAATAGTTTCTTAGTGTTTTTCATTTCATTGTTTTGTTTTAGTATTCATGCAGAGAAAGAACGATGAAATTTAATTTTTACGGTATTTTTTGTTTATTAAAATACTATGTGAAACTACACTTTAGTTGAAACAAAAATAAAAAAACATTTCTTAGTTATTTCATTTCATTATAAACATATTCATAACAAGTACAGAGTAGTTAAAAATTAAAACACGCTTATTATTAGTTGTTGTTATTAGCAGTCGAGTTGTTGATTTTTTTTTGTTTTTTTTTCTTGCTTTGCTGTACAGTCGACTCGCTTATTTTGTTTCCCTAAAAATTACGCTCCGTTCCATTTTTACATCCGTTCGCAGACGCCATCTTGCGTACATCTTTGGTCAAAATTGCCCAAGGAATGAATAGCTTAAGAGTTTTTTTTAGGAAAAAAAATCATATGCTTTTATAAAGGACAAATTCCCCCACCTCCCACAAATTTGAGATTCATGTAGAATAAAAAATCGAATGGTAAAACTTTTTATTATATTTTCTTCAAATCTAGTACAATTTGTATTGTGGCCACTGAAGTTTTCAATTTTAAAAATGAATTTTAATTTACGGGAGGGGGAGTAAAACTTTTCCATAGAAAAATGTTAAAAAATGCTTAAAGAAAATCACTTTTGCTTAACTGCCCTAAAACGCTAGAGTAGCTCGAATATGGAGGTTTATTTTGCATTAAATTTAGATGGGAAAATGATTGCCATTCTAAATTCTTAAATTTATTCTTTTGTTTATTTTTTCTCGCCTGGTGGATAATTTTCCAGACTATCTAAGAAAGCAAAACAGTGGAGAAAAATAAATACAAAACGACTAAATGTTACCAAAGGCAAGATAATAAGTAACTCTTCTACCTAGTAAAAGAACGTATTTAACTTTTACAAAGGAAACAATTCGAACTTTCGCATTACATTAAAATAAAAGTTTAAACATGAAACAAAAATAAAAAAAATATGTCAGTAATTAAATTTTCAATTCATGAAGCAAATTTTGAATGTCTTTAAAATAGGTTTAAAAAATACACTTACATTTTATATTGGCAAATTTTCAATGCCTTTTGTGTGTCCTCTTAGCGTATGGGAAACTTGAAAACTAAATTGCTGAGCAGAATCAAAAATATTATTTACCAAAAATAATTTCTATTAGAAGCCTGAGATTTTATTGCTTTATATTACCATCCAAATCCGTCTTCTTTCCTTCAGAAATTTTGTTTTAGTAGAAATATAAACGGAAATCAAATAAGAAATTAGCCAACACGTATTTTCTCGTATAGGTGTGAAAAGTTTTGAATCTACTAATCCTGTTAATGTCCAATTTATCTGAACAAATGCAGACATATAAACCGAAATCAAAGAAGGAATGAACCAACACATGTTGTCGCATATAGATATAGGAGAGAACTTGAATGCCTACTAGATACTGTCCTTGAGTGTCTAAGGTCTCTCTGTACAGGGGTTTGCCAGAACAATCTGGCATGAGGATACTTTTCTATAGAAGTAAATCCTGACCAAATATTCAAAATCACATAGTATTCGTAGCCCAAATAAGATCTCCTCACTACGGCTACTCCACAGCTTTTCCGAGGAATGGTGCACCTTCTCTAAGTGATATTACCTCAAGTAATAGCACGAAGCTGGATACTCCACCAGACTCGATAAATTCTTGTGCTGGAATCCAGTAAGACCAAGAGACCAACATAAAAGATATATTACAACATATAAAAATGGTTAATTGGGGAGAGGAAAATTATGTTCTCAATTTCTTTACTAACTCAGTGCTTGAGAGATAAAGAACTTTAATGGAATTTTTGAATATCTATGTATCTCATATAGACTTCAAGTGTTAGCCCCAAGTTGTGGTCCCCTTGATTTCTGAGAACTTCGACTGAAGTAAAATAAAACAAAAAAAAAATGCGAAAGTTTTAAACTTATTAATTTTATTGCTGTCCAATTTATCTGAGGCTAAGAAAAAGTTTCAAAAGTTTGTTTTTGTAAGCACACTTTTTAATAACTCCTTACCAATGCTAGCTAGGGTACCGGACAAAAGCACAACGGACAGAAGGACACCGGACAAAAGGACAACATCTAATTAAAACAAAACAAAAACAGATAAAATCCCAAATTAATCAAAAACATTAAAAAATAACTTTTTATATTTTAATTTAATTTAGGAAAATTAGACACCGAATAACTAATTTAGGCAAGGTATGAAAATTAAACATCTATGGAAAAAATGTCAATTGAAGATAGATTTTAAGACCATTCTTGAGAAGGATATAATTTTAAATAGGATTCAAGTGCATATTTTTAAATATTTACTCTTGTTTGAAAGCAAATAAATCGATTTCTCTAAGTCAGGTGCGCGTTCTAAGGACACGTTCTTGTAAAAGAGGGTTGTCTTTTTTTATTGGGGGGGGGGGCGAAGGCCAAGATTTGTTTTTATTTTTATTGTTTTTCCACCTTAAATTGTACATTTTGATTGGCAATAAACTATATATACAAGATCAAAGTGTAATATCTGTTCTGAAGCTGCAGTACACGTTTTTGGTCGTTAATGGAGGAGAAATCCTTCATGACTGATACATTTTTTTAAATTTTTTTACTAACCAGAATGCCCCACATTAAAAACTGGTCTTGTGTCAAACTCTGCCCTCCTGGGGAGTCAAGTAAACAAAAAAAAATATAATAAATTAAAATCCTATTACGAGATTTAATTCATCAAAATACATTTTAGTTTACGACAGCGATTATAAAATTTTGTTAATAGTTTGAAAAAAAAAATTCAATTACTCCATTGATGCGCGAAAGGAATTCGGCAGTATTTAAACTATTTAATAGAAAGCAACTTAAATACTATTTGAGGTAGCGCTTAGTTCCTATTTCAAATTATATCCCCTGATAGGTCGATTATAAAATCTGTTTTCAGTCGATTTTTATTCCGTAGTTGCTTAATGTGTCTGCAATTCTAAAATTACGTAATTTTCTGTTGCTAATTTTCCAGTGTTCAATTTTCCGTTGCATCGTTTAATTATTAGTGATGTTTGAAAGTATTTTTCTTGACAAAAATGTTTTGTAAATCAACTGTTTTCTTTGAAAGGTTACCTAGAGAATTTATGCAATTTTAATTTTATTTTATTTATTTATTTGTTTTACAAGTAAAATTAATTTACATCATATTTTAATCTTATTATCATTTTAGTTTTAGTGATAATTTTAAAACAATAAATATTTCACAACAGTACCAATAATGAAAAATTAAGTAAAAAAAGTTAAAAGAATAAGTTTTGGAATCGGAAAATAGGGGCACATTTTTCCGATTCCGATACCTCCAAAAGTTGCGATTTTTACAACCTTGAAAGACTCATTTTGGTATAAAATTACAGATTTTATTTGTTTTTCTATTTCCTATTTTTACCCTAGCAAAATGCCGCTCCTTATTACGTGCCGCCTGGCGCGGAACGCTCCTGCCTTCCTTGCTACGCCACTCATCATCACGCAGTCTGTCAGCCTTAACGATGACTAGTCGGGGCCTCAGTGCTTTATCCTTCGGTACAGGACTTTCAACCTTGGCCCCTAACTTGCTTGTGCAGTTTAAGTGTAGTATCTGTTGCGCATCAGATAAACACCGTCTGTACCTCCAATGCTCATTTTCAGTGAAGAGAACCCGCGACGACTGGTAGCAGAGGAGGCCGCAGCTTCGAGACGAAAGTAATCTCAGTGAGGTAGACAGTCGCCCTATTATGTCCGCTACTATGCCTTTTTTTCTGGGTGAGGTTTCATAGCGTTTTAAGGGAAACTGCAAATCAGCAGTAGGATTTTAAGTCAGAGTTCCCATCTCCTGCCTTTTGCTGTGATAAGGCCCACAAGGCAGTGATGTTTGATTTGGGGTTGGTTCGCCCAGTCTTGGCCCAACCAAGGGCACCCACAAGACAGTGAGATAGGGGTTGATAGTGTGCCAAGGCGTGTCCACACATCGGTGGGCCATAACGCACTACCTCTGGGGTCCCATACTACTCCTACAGGTTTAGTCTGGAGCCGCAAGGGACCGTGTGTGGCCAACGTGGAGGCACTGTAGGAGTCTTAATGATGGAGAGGCTATGTACTGGCAGGGAAGACTTATGCATAGCTGCTCCCTTTTCATCGTGAGGTTAGCCAGCGGTGTTAGCTGGAAGCCAGAAGGCATGCAAGCATGAACTTATACCTAACACACTAGACGAACACATCTCCTGTCGAATTAAGAATCCAAACACACACACACACACACACACACACACACACACACACACACACACACACATATATATATATATATATATATATATATATATATATATATATATATAGTAAGTTATAAAATGTATATGGCGATTAAGCTACACTGAATATTCCGCGTTTCATCCACTCAAGGATTCTTCAGGCTTATGCGCGAATTCTGTGGTTGTTTGTCGTTTTTATATGCGCATCTTCTATTGAAATTTTAGTTAGCCAATCAGCTTTCTAGTATCCATCGCGCCCTTCCTATCAGCCAATGAGCATGCATTTATCGGACAACGGCCTATTTGACCTCTGGTTGACCTGTTCCTTTGTTTGTGCTCTATTTAGCCTGGATATTTAGTTCCTTGGTCTGTTTTAAATCTAGGTTAGTGTTTTGTTTTTTTTAAATGTTAGTTTATATATAAATATATATATGTGTGTACACACATATATGCACATATATATATACATATATATACATACATATATGTGTGATCGCTTATGTATATTCATGTTTATTTAATTTATTTATTTGTTTATTTTCTATTGTTTTTGTTAGTTTTAAAACTATTTTGTATCGCTATCATAGAGTAAATTTTATCTTGTGAACACGGTTGTTTGCTATTTCTCTTCTACAGTTTAATACATGTTGGGGTTCTTTAAAGTACAGGATAGCAAATTTTTCATGAAGGCATAATCCGCATGGGTCGTCTAGCTCCCTACACGTGGTAGCTTGTCTTATTATTTTCCATTCGACTACCGGCGAATGTCCGCTTTCCTTGAGTTCCCAGTATTTATTCGCTAGTATTGTTTTCATACGGCGTTTTTTATTGTTGAATGTACTTTTGTGGTCATAATATCGAGTTTTGAAATCTAAGGAAGTCATACCTACGTAATATTTCTTGTTATTCGGGGTTTCTTTCGCAAATATTGTGGCCTGGTAAACTACGCTTTTAGTTAGACATTTATTTTGAAGTGGGCAAAATGTGCGGTGTCTACAGTTGCATTTATCTTGTTCGTTATTAGTATTTTTATTTATAGTATTGTTGTTCTTGTCCGGGGTTGGTTTATTATTATTATTATTATTATTATTATTATTATTATTATTATTATTATTATTATTATTATTATTATTATTATTATTATTATTATTTCTGCTAGTGTTAGTTTTATTTTTGTCATGGTGTCTACTATTTTTATTGTTTATTTTGTTGTTGTTTACATTGTTTTTATTTAATATTTTGTTATTATGTGCTTTAGTTATCATCTCTAAATTTTCGCAACAACTGCAGGATAACTTTAAGGTATTTTTATTGAAAATTTTGTGTAAGGGGTTGGTTGCATGAAAGTGTTTTTCAATAAGATCTAGAAATTTCTTGCCAAGTTTTGTTTTTAACATTTGATTGATTATAGTTCCTTTTCTTCTATTTTTAATTTTATTATAGTTATTGGTGTTTTGTTGCTTATATTTGATATCGATAATTTTGTATCCATTATTTTTTAGGGCTGTTTCGTAGATATTGGTTGACCTGTTAAATGCATTTTCATCGCTTGAGTTATTACTGAGCCTACTTATGATCGAGTTAGGAATCTGTTTTATAATTGATGGTGGGTGATTGGACTTAGGGTTTACGTATATTGGAGGAGCGTTATCTTTTAAGTAGGGTTCATATGTGTTTTTATCTAAATTTAACGTGACGTCCCGGAAGTTTGTTATTTTTATGTTAGCTAGTACGTCTATTTTTAGGCCTAATTTTTTCATTTCCTTGTGTATGATTTTCTTAAAGTTATCTCCCTTGACTTTGTTGGAGTTTTTTTTTATTATAGCTAGTCCGTCATCTCTATATAGGCCGATTTCCATAGTATCAAATATGCTTGTGAGAGTATATAGAATGAATAATCTCACAAGATCTGATGCCTCTGCAGAGTCCCTGGCACCCATCGCCAAATCAAAGTAATTTGTCATTTTAGTTTTTATCCATTGGTTATTGTTATTTATTAGAACTGATTTTCTACATCTTTTTTCTTCCGCAGATGTATCAGTGTATGTCTCGGCAAATTCTAGGGCAATGTTAAAAAGTTCTTCGGATATCGAGGGATAAAAGTCTATGATGTCGAACTGTATAAACGTACATTTATTTTTGTTTTCTATATTTTTAAACCAAATGATTGCTTCGGCAGTATTTGCCCACTTGGTTTAATTCTAGGTCTTGTTTGATTTGTTTGTTTACTCTAGAAAATATTGTTTTGCTAATTCTACCTATTTCTGGTTTAGTTGGGTTTATCAAGCGGGTGCTGGGATTATTATTAAAGTCCCATTTGTGGTCTTTAAGCAGAATGTATGCCTGTCTAGGTTTCAATTTGCCAACTTTATCGCTAATTTTTAATTTATCGTTAATTTGTTTACTTTCAGTATTTATTATATCTATGTAGTCACATTCGTTTGTGTCTATTTTTTTTTGTAGTTTTTTTGTAATGTTTTCTGTGATTAGTTTGTCATATTATTGTTTATCTATTTTATAAAAGTTTTAGTTTTATTAGCTTTTTACAAAGATTTTATTAGAGTTGTTTATGTTTCTAACGATTTTGTATATAAATATATATATATATATATATATATATTTATATACATACATATATATATATATATATATATATATATATATATATATATAAGAACAAAGAATTAATAAGACATATTAAAAACGCTTTTAGAAGAGTTAAAAGCATATTTAATTTTCAAAAAGGAAACACAAATAAAGTGGATTGTCCTTAATCCGTGGAGTTTCGAAAAAAATACTTTCCTTTTCATTTGAGGGTAGGAATTAGCAAAATGCGGAATCGGATTTTGCTTGCAAAATATTTAATGAAAGAAGAAAGCCATAGAGCTTGGTAAAAGTTAAAAATTAAAAAAAATACTGAAGCAGGGGGAATGGGGGAAAAAAGAAAAATGATTTCACATGAATAGATGGTCGGGGGAAGAGTAGAATATCCAATAACGGTAAAATCCAAGAAAAGATGGTTAAAGTTCGGTATCCAGGAATCGCGTTACTGGAAGATATTTCGATGTAATCTAAAAGGCTGAATTCTATGAAATAATTCACAAATGGGTACAAGGAAAAAGAGTGAGTTCAAAATATTATCATTAAAAGAAAGATAAATTGTGCGTTGAATGAAGAAATGGAGAGATTTTAATTTATATATGTATATATATATATATATATACATACATATATGTATATATATATATACATATATATATGTATATATATATATATACATACATATATATATACACACACACACACACACACACACACACACACACACACACACACACACATATATATATATATATATATATATATATATATATACATAATGGTTATACAGATTTAGTTTTATAGATGTAAATCCACTTAAAACATTGTGGTTATTAAAGAATGCTCGATGAATGAACAGAACTTGTCTATAATATGTTTGTTAATGCAAACATTATTAGCTACATATGTGCATACATATTTCTGTAGTCATCTCTAGTTGAAGGTCCTACATTATTAGGCTAGTTGGACGAAAGTACTCTCGTCCTACTAGGGTGATGACGTAGGATCTCCAACTAGCGATCACTACAGAAACATGTATGCATGTATGTAGCTAATAATATTTGTATAAATAAGCATACTTATACATATATATAAACGCACACACACACACACACACACACACACACACACACACACACACACACACATACATATATATATATATATATATATATATTATATATAAGAGGTTGCCAAAAGAGCACTTTCAGCTAGTTGGCGCAATTACCTCGGATTTGGCGCAATTACCCCAAAGTACTATATATATATATATATATATATATATATATATATATATATGGTAAGTTATAAAATATATATGGCGATTAAGCTACACTGAAGCCTGAAGAGTCCTAGAGTGAATGAAACGCGGAATATTCAATGTAGCTTAATCGCCATATATATTTTATAACTTACTAACTAGCTCTACCTACGTATTGAGCACTTTTGAAGTAAATACTTAAAGTTTACGCACAAATTTATACTTTCGTATATTAATTTTATGTTAGTAAATTAGGTAGTTATATATATATATATATATATATATATATATATATTTATATATATATACATACATACATACATACATACATACATACATAGAGTTGTCGAAATAAAATGACTCAAAAGTTCAGTCGGACATAATAATCTATTTCATTTCCAAATATAATCTTCAGATCAAGAGCAAAAAAAGATATTCACATTCGGAGGACGGGGTTGTGCTTTAGATGGTAAGGTAGGGATTTCATACTTATTTAGATCCAATGATAAGTACGTCAATGGAGGGGGGAGGTTTAGAGGATGATATGAACCCAGCCTCTTAATGAAACACAGTGCCACTGGCTATAAACTCCCATTCGATCTAAAAGGCAGAAATCCATACCCTCATCAGGAAATGAAACTCCCCCCCCCCGCCGCCCTAAGGTGAACATAATCTTTTTCTCTAGGGCCTTGTTGCTAAACCGACCATTTTCGGTCTGAACATCGTACGTTGTAATCATTAGCAAAAAATATATAGAAATTTGCCATAACTTACTCGTTAGTGTTTTCAATTTGGAATATATATATATATATATATAGTCATCCACATACAGTACTGTTTCGCTGTTTCACAGCTCATCAGTGCGGCTAGACAGGCAACTACCTCAAGCTAGGATTGAAACCCGTCCGTTTATATATATATATATATATATATATATATATATATATATATATATATATATATATAGTGTATCACAAAAGTGAGTACACCCATCACATTTCTTCGAATATTTAAGTATATCTCTTCATGGGACAACACTGAAAAATGATTTTTCGACACAATAATAGTAGTCTGTCTGCAGCATATATAACATATAACAGGGTTAATTTATTTTCCCTTCAAAATAATTCAAAATATTTAAAATTATAAAATATTTAAAAATTAAAAGCTAAATCCCTGGCAACAAAAGTAAGTACACACGTAACGAAAAGTTATCAATATAAACATACAACATATCAACTCTCAATATTTTGTGTCGCCACCATCATTATCCAAAAATGCCTTTACTCTCCTGGGCATGGGGTTTACCAGAGCTTCACATGTAGCCATTGGAATGCCCTTCCACTCATCAATTACGACGTCGTGGAACTGGCGGATATTTGAGACTTTGCACACCTTCACCTTCTGCTTAAGGATGCCCCAAAGATGTTCTATTGGGTTCATGTCTGGAGACATGCTTGGCCAGTGTATCACCTTTACCCTCAGCCTCTTCAGTAAAGCAGTGGTTGTCTTGGATGTGTGTTTTGGGTCATTGTCATGCTGGAACACTGCTCTGCAAACCAGTTTCTGGAGGGAGGGGATCATGCTCTGCTGCAGTATTGGACAGTACATGTTGGAGTTCATGTCTCCCTCAATGAAATGTAACTCCAATATCTGCAACACTCATGCATCCCTAGGCCATGGTATTCCCACGACCAGGCATGACACACTTATATTTGTACTCCTCACCTGGTCGCTGCTACACATGCTTAAGGCCATCAGAACCAAACAACTTAAATTTCGTCTCAGCAGAACATAGGACATGATTCCAGTAATCTATAGGTTTTGTTGATATGTCTTCAGCAAACTGTTTGTGGGCTTTCTAGTGAATTGCCTTCCAAAGAGGCTTCCTCCTGGGGTGAGAACCATACACATCAGTTTGAGGAGTATAAATAAGTATGCCATGCCTACAGTCAAGCATGGTGGTGGGAATGTCATGGTCTGGGATGGCATGAGTGCTGCAGACACTGGAGAGTTACATTTCATTGAGGAAAACATGAACTTCTACATGTACTGCAGCAGAGCATGCTCCCTTCCTTCAAGAAACTGGGTTGCAGAGTATTGTTCCAGCGTTACAATGACCCAAAACACACATCACACATATATATATGTGAGTGCGCGCGCGTGTGTGAAAAGATAAGGAGATAAGGATTAAAGTTACATAAGAATTTCATAGCATTATCGTGTCAATAAAGATAAAAATTATTAAATTAAGGGAGAAAAGCAGGGAGGGGAACCTCTTTAAGCTATGGCATTTTATCTTTCTCTTTCTCTCTCTTTCTTTCTTTCTTTCTTTCTCTCTCTCTCTCTCTTTCTTTCTTTCTCTCCCTTTCTCTCTCTCTATAGACTGCTTCACTATATCACAGTCCTTTAATGCGGCTAGATTGACACCCATCTCTAATCAGATGAATCGAACCCATAAGCATGTGGCCAATAGCCGGCAGCTCTGAAAACGAAAACACTGAATGGGCACTGTTGGTAAATGATACAATGTTTTACATGAACATCGATTGTTACATGACAGTGCTCCATTCGTTTATTTACTTATCCCTTTTTTGCATTATGTAAGAATGCACTTGACAAGACCGAACGTTTTTGCTCACTTTGCTGTTGCCTTCCGGACATATTAAAATATAGGATATAATTCTACTTAATCTCTTTTCTGTCATAAATTTTGTACTCCAAACAAACTCTTCTATTAATCTTATATCTGTAATCCTTACTACAAATCAATCGCATAATTTCATTACTTGTTTTTGATCGGACTATTGTTCTCATCTTGAGTATTATTTTTGCAACGTTTCGGTTGGTGTAGCCTCCTATTTTCGTCAGGCATGTTGGTCGCCATTTTGGAAAAGAAAGGAGAACAGTTACTGGCTCCGTAGATGGTTTTGTATTCTTGGGGGGCGTTGTTTTTTTTTGTTTATTCCGCTGTGGTTTCATATATGTGAAAAAAAAAATTGGTTGACTAAGGGGAGTAACTTTAATAAAGTTTAATAGGGGATTATCGGAAGCGAGATCGTAATAGGCACGAAAGTCTGGATCTATCAAGCATTTGTTGTGATGGTCCTTCTCTGTGGCTGCAAAACCCGGCCAATGAGAGCTGCAGATCTCAAAAGGCTGGTAGTGTTTCACTTATATTACCTACATGTCTGTTGGCACCATTTTGTCTCAAATAGTCAAATCTGGATTAATTGCAGGATTATTCCCCTCAATTAATCTCTTTGAAGAGAAGACTTTACTGGTTCAACCACACTGCATGCCACAACCTAGGAAACTTTACCCAAAAGCAATAGCTCAGCAATCACTCCAAAGACATTGCGAAGGCTGCTGCAAAAAGGTGTGTTTCCTCTATTAAGCTAGAAGACTACTCACACCTAAGGGTATCCTGTACCTCTACAAGGCCACCATTTGCCTAGGCATGGAGTACTGTTGCCACATCTGGGCTGGTGCAACTATTACTAGCCTCTCCCTCTTGGATAGGGTCCAAAAAAGAGTTTTCGATCTAATCGGTCCCACTTTGTCAACTAAGCTCCAACCCCTATCCCATCGCCACAATGTTGCATCCCTGTGTTTGTTTTATAAATATTTTAATGGAATGTGCAGTGATGAATTCGTTGCACTTGTGCCTCCTCGATGTACGTATTCCCAACAAACCTGTTTAGCAACAAAATATCACCCCTTCACTGTTGAAGTCCCAAAATGCCGGAAACCTTTCTATTTTAATAGTTTTTTAACATAGGCATTTATCAAGGCCCAGACACCACTCGAGGATAAGGGTTAAGAGTGTAAAGTAGTCAATTGGATAATATAGTAATCATTAGCAATGGAAATTCGGTAAATTTGTTAATTTCAGTAGAACGGCTCATCAAGAACTTGTTTATGTTGGACTTGAAGACAACAATATTGTAGTCAGCTGGAAAGCAGGAAAACAGAAGACAATTCCACAGGTGTGCAGTTCTAAGAAAGAAGCTTTGTTTATGGAATCTACGTTAAGGTTTAGGAACAGATTTTCAGCTAGATAAGTGTTTCTTGTGAAAGTTTGGCGAAGGGGGACCATAGATTGAAGCTCCACTGACCACTTGCCATGAAAATAATGATAAAGCAGAGACAAACTCGCAACACCTTTTCTGTGAGATAGAGGTTGCAGGGAAGAGAAAAGGACATCTCCTATGGGGCTACGAAGTCTATTTTGAACTCTATCAAGGCAGGTCCTTTCTAGCAACTCCTGCCCAAATGTGGTAACAGTACTCCAACCATTGGACATACCTGGCTCTTATATAGATAGAGAATTGCATCAGCAGTTAGATATCTACTGGATCGATAGAAAGATCCCACCATTTTTCCAGCGGCAACAGATTTGATGTACGTGTTCCATTTAAAATCAGGAGTAACGGTCAAGCCCAGAAGCTTGTCAAAACATGAGGCCTCCCCAAGAGGAGAGCCATTCATTTCAATTGATGCCAGATGAGCATCAGAACGTAAATGTAAAGAGAGAAGCTTGGTTTTAGATGCATTAAAAGTAACCAGCCACTCTTTTCCCCATTGTACGTGCTCAAGATCAGACGAGAGAGAATCGGAGAAAACTTGGTCGTATACGGTCTTAGATGTGCTACCATAGATGGTAGTGTCATCAGCATAGATGTCTACAAATGATGTAAGGATGTGATTTGGAAGATCATTAATGTAGATCAGGAAAAGAGTTGGGCCCAGGATGGACCCCTGAGGGCCTCCAGTATTAATACTGTGAGCTTCTGATTTTTGCTCATCAACTACTACTCTTATGAACCTATCAGAGAGAAATGATTTAATAATTGAGAAGACATTTCCAGCTATACCATAGCTGGAGATCTTGTGAAGTAAACGTTTCTGCCATACCCTATCAAAGGCCTTAGATATGTCAAGAGCAATTGCCCTAGAAAGGTTGCCGCCATCGAGAGATTTGCTAATCCTATGAGATATAACTGTAAGCACATCTGCTGTAGATCTTGCAGAATGGAAACCATATTGTGTGTCACTAAGAAGGTTATTTTTGCTGAGATGGTTGATTGCTTCTCTATTTAACATGGATTCAAGCAACTTACTCATGACGCACAGGAGACTTATTGGCCTGTACTGAGAGGGGGATGAGCGATCATCTGAATTCTTAAATACAGGGCATACTGATGAGATTTTCCAGGGTGATGGGAAGCAATTCTCCTTAAGACAACGTTTAAACAGTTTTGTAAGTATTGGCGCTTGTTCTGGTTGAAGTTTTTTGAGTACTATAATTGGAATACCGTCAGGGCCGGTTGCTTTACTGGAATCAAGGTTTTTGAATAGCTTGGCAACATCACATACATATATTTGTATATCACATAGCATGTTTTCTGATACAGGAGGAAATATTGGGGATTGGTGGTCTTGGTTGCAAAGGTTAGAATTAGCTTCTTCCCTCGAATAGTTAAAGCTTTGCTGGCTGTATTGATATGTAGAATTTTTTTTTTTTTTTTTCCTGTACAAGTTTTTTTTTAAATTTTTTTTTTACACAGTGATCACACCTTATCAAGGCCCGGAAACCACTCAGGGATAAGGGTTATTGCAAGTACATTACGTAAGTGTGGAGATTTGATGAAGTGTTTACTTAAGGGGGCGGTTCATTACAAATTTGTTAACGTTGGACTTGAAGACATCCAAGTTGTAGTCCGGTGGGAAGCAGGCAGACGGAACAGAGTTCCACAGGCGTGCAGTTCTAAGAAAGAAGCTTTGTTCATGGAATCCACGTTTTGATTTAGGCACAGATATAGAGTGGGGAAAATTTTTCACAGTGGATTCAGCTAGACGGGTGTTTTTGTGAAAGATTGGCGAGGGGGGACCAGAGATTGGAGTTCAGACGATCACCTGCCATGGAAATAACGATAAAACAAGGATAGGCTCGCAACGTCTCTTCTGTGGGAGAGAGGTTGCAGGGTAGAGAAAAGGGCATCCCCCACTAAGCTACGAAGTCTATTTTGTACTCTGTCAAGGCAAGATAGGCTGTTTTTAGCAGCTCCTGCCCAGATATGGCAACAGTATTCCATCCTTGGACGTACTTGGCTTTTATATAGATAGAGAATTGCATCAGTAGTGAGATATCTTCTGGAGCGGTAGAAGGATCCCACCATCTTTCCAGCGACCTTGGCAACAGACTTGATGTACGTGTTCCATTTCAGATCAGGAGTAAAGGTAAAACCCAGAAGCTTGTCAAAACACGGGGCCTCACCCAGACAAGAGCCATCCATCACAATTGGTGCAAGATGGGGATCAGAGCATTGATGATGTAAGGATAGGAGTTTGGTTTTGGATGCATTAAAGGTAACCAGCCACGTCTTCCCCCACTGAATCACGCGCTCAAGATCAGAGGAGAGAGAATCAGAGAGAACTTTGTCATTTACAGCCTTTGATGTGTTGCCGTAGATGGTCGTGTCATCAGCAAAGATGTCAACGAATGATTTAAGTATGTGTTTAGGGAGGTCATTGATGTAGATCAGGAAGAGAGTTGGGCCCAGGATTGACCCCTGAGGAACTCCAGCATTTATATTGCAGGTCTCCGATTTTTGTCCATCTAAGTGTTTAATATAAACATTCTTGAAGTCCGCGCAACATTGCCTATCTTCCATATCTCCATAAATAAAACAGTCAATAAATTTAAGAGGTCTTAAGAAGAAATGGTAATGGTATAACCGTATAATAATATAATAGTAACGGTAATAATACGAGGGTAGTTCCTAATATAAAGCCTCATAATTTTTAACTAAATGTTGAAGAGCTACGAAGACGGGAGCAGTGCCATTAAAACGAGCAATCTCTCGTGCTCCAGAACTTATTTTTCTATATAATCATCACCATTCTCGATACACTTTTGTCAACAATGAACAATGGCTGTGCATGGGCGTCCGGAGCATGTTTTGTCTTACGAAGATAGTTCCAAAATAAAGCCTTCTATTTTTTTAATGCAAAAAAGTTGAAAAGCTACAAAGACGGGAGCGGTATCATTAAAATCAACGATCTTCTGTGCCCCAGAATTTATTCTCTACATAGTCGCCACCATTTTGAATGCACATTTGCCAGGAATTCAATGACGCATTTCTGCTTCTGACACACGTCCATGACAGGGGTAACTTTCTTAGAATCTTACACCATCAATATGTGCAACATAGAGATACAACTTTCAGGTCATGAATGCATAAGTTCAGTCATCATAACAATGCAATTCACAATCTTCTTTGATCCATTCGAGTGGGATAAAAATTAGGAGGCATTACTTTGTAAACACCCCGCATATAATGGTAATAGTATAATATTATTAATAGTTTAATCAACTCATATTCTTATTTATTATTATTATTATTATTATTATTATTATTATTATTATTATTATTATTATTGACTTACAAGGAGCTTTCACACAGGTCATCAAAGATCTCTCCTTGAAAACAGCCTGTAGTGTGCCCTGGTAGCTGAGTGACAATAAGTCTCCCCAGGTTTCCATTACTCGCCACCTCTTTCGATAACATTTGCAAATAAATTTGCATTATCGCAACAGCTGCTTGCCATTGATTTCTCGTTTGAAGTGGCTATTGGTCTCCACTGGAATTTGAGTGCCAATAAGCCTCCCAAGTTCCCAGTTCTCTTCGCACTTATCCAGTGGAGGTCTGATCAGTTCTTCTGTCTTTCCTTCCTCCTTGACTCTACTTGGTTATTTGATCGCACTCTTTTTTTTTTGGGGGGGGAGGGCGCAGTGATGTGATAATGGGAGGATGGGGGTGGAATTAGAAAACTTATATATATGCGGTTTCGGTGTTCTTGGTCCCATGTACCGCTTATTATTATTATTATTATTATTATTATTATTATTATTATTAATTTTATTATTATTATTATTATTATTATTATTATTATAGTTATCATAATTATTATAATTATTATAATTATTAATATAATAATAATTATTATTATTATTAATTTTATTATTATTACTAATTTTATTATTATTATTATTATTATTATTATTGTTATTATTATAGTTATTATAATTATTATAATTATTATTATTATAGATTTTATTATTATTACTATTATTATTATTAATTTTATTATTATTATTAATAATTTTATTATTATTATTATTATTAATTTTATTATTAGTTTTATTATTATTATTAATTTTATTATTAGTTTTATTATTATTATTAATTTTATTATTATTATTATTAATATTATTATTAATTTATTATTATTATTATTATTATTATTATTAATTTTATTATTATTATTATTAATTTTATTATTATTATTATTGGTAATGTTATCATTATCATTAATTTTATTATTATTATTAGTAGTATTATTATTAATTTATTATTATTATTAATAATAATAATTATTATACTAATAAAAATAATTATTATAATAATAATTATTATTTTATTATTATTATTATTATTATTATTTTAATAATAATAATAATAATAATAATAATAATAATAATAATAATAATAATAATAATAATTATAATAATAATAATAATATAACTTAATATACTGCATAATCACGTTGACACACCGATTCCCGCCAGATCATCAAAATTAAGCAATGATGAGCCTGGCTAATACTAGATGGATGACAATTTGGGAATACTAGGCGCTATATAGGGTGGCGAGACAGCGCTGCTGTCAAAGGAAAAGTTAGTTCCTTCTCTCTGCTAGTCTGTGGGATACCTCTGGTTAAAATTGAGAACTCACTTCAGCCCCCCCCCCCAATGGTTTTGAATCTCGTTGTGTTGGGTAGAGGATCCTCTGGATATAATTGTCAAAGCAATCGCCCAGTATGGGTACTTCTCGGACAGAAAGAAACACCAACCTACTGTCTGTACAAGTGCAAAGAAAGCTGTGGCAATTCATCAAAAACATTTTTGAGAAAGCAGCATGAATGGGATATTGAATGGTGAGCAACAATGAATTCATGAATGCCCCGAGAGAGATAGATAGATGGAGAATCATAGCCGTCAATGGCTGAATCAGGCAGGACACCACTTGTATGAATTAACTCAACCTTAGTATAATAATAGAATAAAAAACTGTAAAATCACCGTTCATTTCTATCAACCAGAGCGAATACTTCCACAGCTTGAACTAATTCGGTCACATAATATACGCGTCCATAACTTGCACGAATACAATATTACGAAACTCTTGATTTAGCATTTTAAATACGTAAGCCCATAAACAGACAATTGGTTCACTTTCGTGGTATTTATATTCAGACTTCTGACGCACACTTTTGAAATGCCAACTGAGACAAACTGCAAATAATTATTATATTATGTTCCAAAATGAAACCAAATTAAACTTGATAAATAAAAAATCTTTAGAAAATTGTTTACCGTTTATTGGGGTGGGGGGGGCGTCGTTTACAAATGTCAAATGACGCATACGACATTAACTACTGTTAATGTCGTATGTGTGGTGTCAATTTGATCTCTATCTAATAGGTTGTGAATTCACTCTTAAATAAATGTCACCTTTTTGTCTTTTTTACAAGTAGGAGTCACGCTTATCAAGGTTCGAGACCCACTCGAGGATAAGGGTTAATGAATGTTGGGTGATCGGTGAGACAACACTGTGATTATCGGTAATTCTTGAACTTGGGTAGTGTTCGTTTATTTAAGACTAGCATAGGTGTCCGGTGTTGCCCGTGTGTTTAGATGTGTGCTGAGCAAAAAAAAAAAAAAAAAAAAAAAAAAAAAAGAAACAAGTGGTAGTAAGCAAGCAGGTTGAACCTGTCCCGCAAAGGAGGAAAAGTACGTGGAAAAAAACGTGACGTCTTTGCTGTTGCGCCCATCGCCAAACCGGACGTGATGAATGGTTAAATTAAGGCTAGTCAATCGAAAAACGGGGATGACTTTCGAAAATATCGGCTAAAAAAGGGACCCCTACCTGTAGAAAGTGCCCAGTTGAGGGTGAATGTTGTTAGCCAATCTTTCGATATTTGTCGTCCGAAGGGTCGAGCTTCAACATGATATCAATCTTGTGAAAATCCGTAGCCACTATCGAAAGTTTTTGGCAGTTATACATACATACATACATACATACATACATACATACATACATTTAAACAGACAGGTGAGATTTATATTATAGAAGACGGCTCAACAAGAACTTGTTCACGCTAGACATGATGTTTTGTGTTCCACAGAGAGGCAGGAAAGAAAATTTTGCTCATGAAATTCACGCTTAGTTTTAGACACAGATAGATAAGGAAAATTATTAGCAGTTGTTTTACTTAGATGAGCTTCTGCCATGAATAGTCTACAGGGTGGGGGCACCATATGACGCGTTTGGTGGAAGAACAACGTAAGCGCCATTTGATACTTTTCGCAAAAAAAGAGGTTAAATGTTTAGAGCATAATAGTACTCATTTGAGCCTTTAAATGGGATTTGATAATCTGTAATGGAAGAAATTTATTAACTATTTAATTCCAAGAACATGCTTCGCCAAGCCTGCGTTTTCCTGCAAGGCATTTTGAAGAACTACTTCTCCACTATTTCGCTTCCGTTTCGCTGTTTCTCTTTCTTACTGGTCAACTTTTCTTGTTCCTTTTTTTCCAGTCATATTTGAAAAAAAATAAAACAAACAAACAAAAAAAAAAAAACAATTTACAAAATTACTTTTTTTAGATGTTCAACTTTAATGAACAACAATGATGTTAGTGCTCATTGATTTTCAAGTCTGGAAAAGTCAAAACAAACAGAACATAATTAGGTAGATAATTTAAAGAAAATCTATGGTCTTAAGTATCCACATTTCAACAGACGTATACCAAATATTCAAACACTTATTTTCATATGAATGTTTTGAATTCAGCAATGATTTTTTTTTGTGATTAGATTCTCTTTGATATTTTACGCGTTTTGCGACAAAAAATCTTCAAATTTCATCTTTTGGTGCTTATTTCTTTCTTCCATCGAACGCGTCATATATGGAAGCTCATTTGAGCAGCTGCCATGAAAATAACGATAGAGCAGAGATAGATTAGCAACGTCTTTTGTGTGAGAAAGAGAGGAAATAAGGTGGAGAACAGTGCTTTTCCCACTAGATTTCGAAGCCAGTTTTTGAACTCGTTCAAGGCATGGAAGGACACTGAGCAGCTCCTACCCAGATGTGTCAACAGTACTCCATCTTAGGGCGTATTTGGCTCTTATACAGATAGAAGATTGTGCCAGGCACGAGATACCACCTGGACGAATAGAATGACACAACCATTTTATTGACGACAATGGCAACGCATCTGGTGTAAGTCTTCTATTAAAGTTTCTCCGAAACGAGAGCTATCATCTCAATTGGGACCAGTTGGGGATCAGAGTGCTGGTGGTGAAAAGATAGAAGCTTGAGTTTGAATGCATTAAAGGAGACAAGAGATTTTTTTCTTCGTTGTACCACACGATAAAGGTTGGAAGAGAGCGGATCAGAATGATCTTGGTCGTTACCGATCTTTGAGTTGCTGTCATAGATGGTAGTGTCGCCTGCATAAATAAATATCTATGAATGATCTGAGAATATGATTTGGGAGATCGTTGAGAAGAAGATTTGATCTCAAGATAAATCCTTGAAGCACACTATCGTTAATATGCTTTCTATGTCATTTCGATATTAATATCCGTCTTTATGCGATAGTATCTAGATGTAGGTGTAAAACATATAGTTAGAATGAGAAATTTCCACACTAGTTTAGAATTAAGTAAAGCGAAATTTCCCATCAGAAATAAAGTGTCTCAGCAGTTACGTCACAAATAAGAAGTCACTAGTGTAACGTGGCGAATGAACAGAAATCCTTTTCACTGAATCAGCAGAGAGAGAAAAAGAGCGATTGAGTTTTTTTAATAGCTGCTTTTTGGATAAATGGGATTTTATATCAATTATCGCTTTAAAGGGCCGAGACAAAACAAGACAACAAGGAGGTAGAGTTAACAAAAACATGTATTTACATAAATAAAGAAGTAATGCGTTGCTAGAGATGGCTTCAAGCTTGATCGTAGCGAGTCTATTGGTTATCACCATTTTCACTTTTCGTAAAGAGTCCATGATAATATGGACCTTTTCCCTCTAAAATGGTGTTAATGGAAATAAAAAAGGCAAAAACATAAAAAACAAAAGCAGGAAATAGTTAACAAGCAGAATAAGTGAGGTTAGTAGAAAGATAACGGTAGGGGGCAGGAAGTAGTTTACTAAGGCACACAAAAGCCGTCCAAAATAGGATTGTTAATCAAGATGTGACATTGATTCGAACAAAGGACCGAACATAGAAGTCAATATGTTTAGAGTTAATTTACAGACAGTTTTAGGTGTAGAAGTGAGTTTTGCAATAGTTTACAACAGTTTACAGTTTACAGAAAGTCATAAGTTTTGCGATCGTTTAACGGACAGGCTTGAGTTTGGGACAGTGGAAGACAGTTGGCGACTCAGAAGTCTCCTGAAAATAGATCGGGCTGAGAAAAAAAATTGCTGGAGACCGACGCGACCAAACAGCTAGCGACGGACAACGTTTGAGAGTTCCTTTTCTATATTATGTGAGAGAATCACACACACACACACACACACACACACACACACACACACACACACACACTGAGTTATATCAAGTACTCTTCTTCTTCGCAACCACGAAAGTGATCATTGGATCATAATAACAGCGTAGTGTATATCACCACAACATTATGTGAATATATGCATACCGTCAAGATAAATCAAAACCAAAGAGAAGTTAGTCAAACCCAAGTGAATTTCGTATTATTCGGACGACTATTCTCATCTTGAGTGTTATTTTCACAATGCTTCAGTTGATGTAACCTCCTAGCTTTTTCAAGTTTATGTTGTTGAACTCGGGAATCTTTGTGCCGAACTTGAGACTCCGTGGCATAGTGGATACAATACTTATTAAAATTCTGTTGTAAGTTACACTCTTCTGGAGGTCGAAGATACAATCCTGAAGTCGGGCCACACAGATACAATTATGAATTACTTAGGATTTCTACCCAGTCGTAGATGATGAAACGAAAATATGTAACCTCCGATCTTCTTCAGATGTATTTTGTTGAACTTTGAAATCTTTCTGTTGAATTTGGGAATTTTTCTATCAAACTTGTAAATCTGCACAGAATTTCAAACAGAACACGTTATTTAATCCACGAGTTCGATTCAGGATTGGATTTTGACTTTTTTACAAAGTACTTTATCCACTACGACAGGAGTCCTTGCCTAGCGAATAAAGTACTTGGTAAAATTCAGTTATAAAGTTATACTCTTCTGGAGGTTGAAGGTAAAATCCTCAGTGCAGGCAGCACAAATACGATTACTTAAGAATTCTACTCAGTCACAGATGATGAAACGAAGTAATAAAGGGTTTCATTCGAAATTCTGTGCAGATTCCTGAGTTCGACACAAAGATTCCTGAGGTCGACAAGATACACCTGAAGAACGTCGGAGGTTACATCAACTGATACGTTGGGTAAATAACACTCAAGATGAGAACAGTAATCTGAAGAATTCAAAATTTTACGAATAATCAATCCTCAATTAAAAAATGAGAAATAAAGTGGATTTGTGATTTTTTAATAACATTTACAAGAGTTATTAATACAAAGAAGAATACGTCTACAATGATATTGAAGAGAATGATATGTAATCTATCTCAGGTTACGCCAGCAAGTTGAAAATTGTGATTTTGCTGTGAAGTTTGGTTAGTACAAAAAGAGTTAAAGGGTTAAAAGGCTGACGTATGTCAAACTCTGTAGCTGGGGTCGACGATAGCACCCGAAATAAGGCATTTGGGTTTGTGCGAAAGAAAACGTGGAAAGAAAGAAAGAGAGAGAGAGAGAGAGCATGAGAAAGGAGAAGATATATTATCTCTTGGATGCAAGTCAGTTTGGTTTCCGATTTTGGACGGAACAGGCACATTGAGATTGGCGCAAAAATGCGCTGGAGAAAGAAACGCAAAAAAAGTTAAGAACGGCCGACAAGAAAGAATGTTGAACCGACAAGACTGAGAACAAAATAAACCAAACATTAATTAATTAAAGGAAGTGTCCGACTTATTATTTCGTGCATGCAGTTCCCTTTTGCAACTTCGATCGAAAAAACCAAGATGATGGAAAAAAGGTATGGTGAACTATATCGCATATATATATATATATATATATATATATATATATATATATATATATATATATATATATATTTAGTAATGTGATTGATAATTTAAAAATCAAATTATAATTAAATTAAAAATCCGTTTCATAAGAAGGAACAACAATAAAATCAATTATTTGTACGATCGTACAAATAATTGATTTGTTGTTCATTTCTTCTTATGAAACGGATTTTTAATTTAATCATAATCTGATTTTTAAATTATCAATCACATTACTAAATATTAAATTAGCTCTAGGATATTTACCTATCGAGCTTATTATATATCTAAATTACAACGAGCACTTTTTCTTTCCTGTATTTTAATTGAACTAGTAATTTCACTATTACATTAAAATACACTCTGCTCTTTAGACTATTGTTCTAATCTCCTTTAAATTATTTATATATACATATATATATATATATATATATATATATATATATGCACACACACTAGATGTATCACGATTACATACATACAAAGAAACACGCATAATGAGATATACACATTGCAACAGACAAAACCCCTCTCGAAATTTACGAGGGGAGTAAATTGTTTATTATTGCAGCGTGTTGTCTACCAACAAGATCCATGCTGTCTACATGATGAGCTGATGTTGTTCAGATAATCTGTATAAGATCAAAGAAGTTGTCGCCATAGTGTAACAACTGCACCTTTCTTGTGATTTAAGTTGCTTAAAGCAGACAAACGCTGATGAATAAATCAATTCATTATTATGTTTTTGATTACTTTTGAATAAGGATCGATAATTTGTATAATTTGGATTACTCAGACTGCTGTTCTCAACTTGAGTTATGTGCACAATGTTTCAGCTGATGTAACCTTCAGCCTTCTTCAGGTGTATCATATAGATCTCAGGAATCTTTCTGACAAACTCGGCAACCGTTCTTAGATGTTCTTGTCGAAAGATCAGATATGAGTTTTTGTACCAACGTATACAAGAAACCTACTTTTACAGATCATTACATTAGCTGGGATGCTTTTTCCCCTGAAAATCAGAAAAATCAATCTGTTCAAAACCATAGTACATCGGGATTTGTTGACTTGCTCTAGTACTAAACTATATGCTGACCTTTAAAGCATAACTGAAATATTTTTGGCCAATGAAAAATGTATAAAGGATAAAATCCTTGAACCCTTAAAATGGCCTGTATATGTGAAGCTCCAATGGATTGGTGTTAAAAGGCAGGAGTTTTCACACAACGTTTTCGCGTTTTGTGTTGTTTCTTTATGACTAAGGTTCGAACGGTATTTGGGACAAGAAACGCCTTCCCCTCTTTTCAGAAGGATGGTATCTTCTTCACTCGATACAATATGCTAGTTTATTACTTTAATGGTCAGAGCGAGGCTGAATACATGGGCATACCATTCAATGTTTTGGGGTTAGTATTTCTCAACATATCTATTATATGAAAGGGCAAACTCTGTACGTATGTGTGTTTGTATGTTCAGCTAAACTCTAAAACTACAAAAGCACACATCTACAAAATTTGTATTTTTTTGATCGGCCTTGCCCCGGATAAATAATACCTAAAGTTTAGAAAAAAAAATCATTCTCTGAGGATCAATTTTCCCGGGTTTCGTCTGTGTGTCCATCTTGAGAGGAATGGTTTGGGTTGAAGAGATAGAAGGGTTTGATGAGAGGAGTTTTTAAAACGGGAGAGGGGAAAGAGTGAAAGATAGAGAGAGGCAGAGAGATAGAAGTTTAAATATAAATATGTTAAACTTTTGTCCCAAGCAACGCCAGGTAGGTAGCCCTGTTAGTTTGGATTGAAATTTCATATTAAACATAATATTTTAAATAAAAAAATATTATTAATTACAAAATACTTCCTTCTTTGACATTTATACTGATGACACGACCATCTATGGCAACACATCAAAGGCCATAAATGATGATGTTCTCTCTGATTCTCTCTCCTCAGATCTTGAGCACGTGGTACAGTGGGGAAAGAGGTGGCTGGTTACCTTTAATGCATCTAAGACCAAGCTCCTATCTCTACATCATCAACGCTCTTATCCCCATCTGGCATCAATTGGAATCGATGGCTCTCGTCTAGGGGAGGCTGCATGTTTTGATAAGCTTCTGGGTTTGACCTTTACTCCTGATCTTAAATGGAACACATATATCAAGTCTGTGGCCAAGGTCGCTGGAAAGATGGTGGGATCCTTCTATCGCTCCAGAAAATATCTCACTACTGATGCAATTCTCTATCTATATAAAAGCCAAGTATGTCCAAGGATGGAATACTGCTGCCATATCTGGGCAGGAGCTGCTAAAAACAGCCTATCCTGCCTTGACAGAGTACAAAATAGACTTCGTGGCTTAGTAAGGGATGCCCTTCTCTCTTCCCTGCAACCTCTTTCCCACAGAAGAGACGTAGCGAGCATGTCTTTGTTCTATCGTTATTTCCATGGCAAGTGCTCGTCTGAGCTCCATTCTCTGGTCCCCCCTCGCCAATCTTTTTCAAAAAACACCCGACTAGCTGAAACCACCGTCAATAATTTTCCCCACTCCTTATCTGTGCCTAAATCAAAATGTAGATTCCACGAACAAAGCTTCTTTCTTACAACTGCACGCCTGTGGAACTCTGTTCCGCTTGCCTGTTTCCCTCCCGACTTCAATGTGGATGTCTTCAAGTCCAACACAAACAAATTCCTGATGAACCGCCCCCCTAAGTAATGACACCTTATCAATTCTCCAATACTATTGCTACACTATCCCATTGAGTACTGTACACACAATTACTCTTATCCCCGAGTGGCCATTGGGCCTTGATAAGTGGTGAACTCCATGTAAAAGAAAAAAAAAGAAAAATACTTTACATCTATAGCTTTGTTTCTTAAATTTTGTCTGACTTCATCGTGGTTTCTTACTTTTAAAATTGTTCCGCTGAGAAAAAAAATCATGGTACCGCGCCCTTAAGAAAGGCTGAAGAAATTTAGTTTACAATAAAGAAAACTCATGCAGGAATGACGTGGAAAATTTGTTGGAAGGGTAAATTTATTAAACACAAAAAAAAGAGACCAAATTATGATTCAGAATAATTTAGCAATAGTTGGAAATGTCACGAAGGCATTAAAATCGAGCATAATTGTATGTGGACATTTACCATCGTACTTATTTACTTTGGTTCAATTTGATGTCGTAAGCATTTAGCAAAGTTTGATCAAATGTTTTATTCAGTGATGTTGGTCGTTTAAAAGGTTAGTGGTTTTAATACAAAGGAGCGAAAAAAACTGCAGTATTTAAAATGCCTTTGCAATTCAGTTTTGATTGCAAAAAATCTCGCTCTAATATATATCGCTACTATTATATAAAAAGCTATTTGTCTGTGATATATATATATATATATATATATATATATATATATATATAATTATTATAATTATATATATCATATATATATTATAATTATATATTAATATATGTATATATTATATATATATATATTATTTTTAAAATATAATTATCAACTGACACATGTTTCGTCGTCTACGACTCATTAGAGTGGCTGAATCGGAGACGACGAAACACGTGTCAGTGGATAATAATATTTTACAAACAATATATATGCCGCTGCCTATTTAGGGGGTACGAAATTGGTCAAAGGGAAAATTATTCCCAACTCGCATTTAGGTAAAAATGCACTTTCGTATAAATAATTGAATTCATTCCAAAGGTATCACTAACAACAAACAGTTCCGTATGGTCTTAGAAACGGTTAGGTCGATTTTCTTTTTTTAATTTCACACAAATGTACGTAATGTATCTGAAAGTGTTCTTATTTGGTTCTTGTATCAGAATCCATCAGATAGGTATCAACAATCGATAATCGAACAAATCTTGGAAAGAAGAAATTCCAATTTTGTTCCAAGTGAACACATTTATACAGCTTAACATCACAAATGCATTTAATCACTCCACGAGAAAAATAGTCCAGCGTATAAAATCAACGGTAGGTTCTTTGATAAGACAGTGGTGCATTCTAAATAAATGCTTCTCTATAGAACACAATTGAACCATGATACTTCTCTTGCAATTTAAGCTTTAATTAAAACCATTATTTCTACTGTAATATAAAACAAAAATATTGTTATTGAAAATTTATTCCAATTAAAAAAAAAAAAACTTATAAACCGATAAGGAAGATATACAAAATTTTGATTATTCGACAAGGAGTACAAATAAACAAGAAAAACCTTCTTCCATGGAGTTTCGAAGAATGCAATTCTTCTCATAAGAGGTAAGAAGTTTGCAAAATATACAATAAATTTTTCAGGTTAATGCATTAAAGTAAAGAAACAATATGAAATTTATCACAATTGCACCAAAAAGGTTATTTAACAGTTAGTGACAGTTTATAGGGATTCAATGAGATTAAGAAAGCAAGAAACGGGAAAGGGGGAAAAAAGCATATGGTAAAAATCTAATAAGAAAGAGGGTAACATCCAGAACAGGAAAAATCCGAAATGGGTCCCTTGAAAATCCATTGGTAATCCATAAGAAAACGAAATGATAAATACAACTTCCAGAAAAAAAACAAAAAAACAATCAGATCATGGAGAAGTGAAGTTTCGATTTTTCATATAAAACTTTTATTTTTTAAATAACAGATAAGGCAAATGGAGGAAAAATGAAAAATAGAGATAAGAACAGAGAAGAGGAGGAAAGAATATTAAGAAGTGGAAAAGAGAGGGGAGAAAGAGAGATAGACATAGTTAAGAGACAGGAGAGTACGAAAGAGAAATAAGGCAGATAGAGAATCATCTGGTTCTTGGTACTATTCAAAGACGTTTTCGTCATCCAAAATGGCCTCTGCCAAAGCCAGGGACGATGCCATAAGAATAGTACCACTGCAACAATCAATATCAGAGAGTTGAATGCTTCTGTATTGCTTGCAATGGGAGAATGCTTCTGTATTGTTTGCAATTGTGGATGATCTATATTAATTTGTATTTTTGGTGTGCAAATAATATGAATAATGTTGCACACACTCCCTCCATATATATATATATATATATATATATATATATATATATATATATATATATATATATATATATATATATATATATATAATTATTTTTTTACTATAATAATTAAATACCTACAGACACTAGTGTTTCATCATTTCGGGAATCTTCAGTGCAGGGTGTCACGATTAACACCAGTCGAACGATTCGAACTCGGCAACACGAGACATTTCTGGCTCGATTAGCAAAGACCGGATCCATTCGGTTACCATTAACCACGTGAAATAACGTTGAATTTAAACATTTTAATTTTAAATGTTATTTACGTCAGTCAGACAGTGATCTAATCGTTATACGATGATCTATGCATGAGCTAAATTGACCGACTTTAATTCAACTGAAAGTGCTCAACGATAAGAAACGAATTCCTTAAAGGGGCTGTCATAATTATTTTTTACTATAATAATTAAATACCTACATACACTAGTGTTTCATCATTTCGGGAATATATATATATATATATATATATATATATATATATATATTATAATAAAGTCGTATTCCTGTCTGTTTGTTTGATTAATATGTACAGAAGGTTCATTGATTCACAAATAAATTTTCATATTGAAAACGGATGTTCACAATGATTTCTATAGATACTATTAATCCAAAGGAAATCTACATTCAAGAAGTAACTCCATTTGCATATTACATTGAATGACTAATTCCATGTTATTAATGGTTTTTAGTAATATAATTGTCTTAATTGTTCTATTTAGAAACTAGCTGGACGCCCGACATTGCTCTGTCGTAAAATATGCTTAAACATGATATTTTAATTTATGCAGATTGCGTATGTATTATTATAGAATCAATCTTTTATTGATTATTATATATCATGAGGAATAATTTGCCCGGTGGACTAATTTGCAAAAAATAAATAAATAGACGAATAAAAAAAATAATAATGATAATGTCTTTCATCAAATTCCATCTACGTTTGTTTACTTTATCACATCAGCTGATATTCGGGCTTGACGATTTTCAGCATAGTCTTTCTTCTCTTATAGATAAAAAGAATTTTTCAAGGAGAATATTTTACGTTACACCGGTGTAACCTTGGCCGGTGTAACGTAAAATATTCCCCCTTAAAAATTATTTTTTATCTATAAGAGAAGAAAGACTATTTTTTAGATCGGGTTTTATCGATTTTGGATACTTATAGGATGAATTTCTGTACAAAACATATCTAAGAACACTGTCAGACATATAAATTACTTTTGTGTGAAGTTTGCAAAAGACAGGCTCAGTCGTTTCAGAACCTATAACGAATGAACTCATACACACACACACACACACACACACAAAGTGACTTTTATATATAGTATAGATAATAAAGTCGTATTCCGGTTTGTTTGTTCACAATTTGATTAATATGCACAAAAAGTTTATTGTTTCAAAAATTAATTTTCATATTGAAAACGGGCGTTCACACACATCCATGATTTCTATATATATTATGCATTCAAAGGAAATCTATGTTCAAGAAGTAACCCCATTTGCATATTGCATTAAAGAAAATCTATCTTAATGATTAACTCCATGTTATTAATAGTTTTTAGTAATATAATTGCTTGAATTGTTCTATTTAGAAATATTATTTAAAGATGATTCATTCAATCCATTTTTAATCTAATTTATATATAATATATTTCCAATTATTATTAGTCGACACCAACTGCCTTTAAAAATGCAAGTTTATCTATTTAAGCTGTTAGTGCGATTTCACCTTTAAGCTATGAGCGTTATTTCTTGCTTAATTTTCATATACAAAACTAGACGTGTTATACGCTTCCATAAATGAGACGTGGTCCCACTTTCAGGAAAATCGTCAGTAATTAGCATGTTCAGTATATCTTAAATAATATTTGACTAAACCTTCTTTCTGCTAATATGTTTGAATCTGCTAATGTTGAGTATATACAGCTAGTATATATAGAGAGAGATGTCTCGTGTCGCGGGGTTTGAATCGTTCGACTGGTAGTAATCGTGACACCCTGCACTGAAGAATCCCGAAAGGATGAAACACTAGCGTCTGTAGGTATTTAATTATTATAGTAAAAAAAAAAATTATGACAGCCCCTTTAAGAAATTCGTTTCTTATCGTTGAGCACTTTCAGTTGAATTAAAAGTCGGTCAATTTAGCTCTTATGCGTAGATCATCGTATAACGATTTGATCACTGTCTGTCTGACGTAATGAACATTTAAATTAAAATGTTTAAAATTCAACGCTATTTCACACGGTTAATCGAGCCAGAGATGTCGCGGGTGTTCGAATCGTTCGACTGGTAGTAATCGTGACACCCTGCACTGAAGAATCCCGAAAGGATGAAACACTAGTGTCTGTAGGTATTTAATTATTATAGTAAAAAAATAATTATATATATATATATATATATATATATATATATATATATATATATATATATATATATATATAGTAAGTTATAAAATATATATGGCAAAGTAAATACTTAAAGTTTACGCATAAATTTATACTGTCGTATATTAATTTTATGTGAGTAAATGAAGTTGTTATAATAAAATATTCCCTCTGCTTCACTTTTTGTTATCAAGTAAGATCTTTGACTTACTTGCAGTTACATCAAATACTTTTGTAGGCAAAATCCGATCCTGCATTTTGCTAATTCCTACCCTCTGATGAGAAGGAAAGTATTTCTTCAAAACTCCGCGGATTAACGTCTATCCACTTATTAAGTGTTTCCTTTCAGATTACATATGTTTTTAACTCTTTTTCAAAGTGTTTTTTAACATGTCTTATTAACTATTTGCTCTTAACGATTAGATCACGCTCTGACTGACGTAAATGGACATTTAAAATTAAAATGTTTAAATTCGACGTGATTTCACGCGGTTAATGGTAGCCGAATGGATTAGGTCTTCGCTAATGGAGCCAGAGATGTCTCGTGATGCGGGGTTCGAATCGTTCGACTGGTATTAATCGTGACACCCTGCACTGAACATTCCCGAAAGGATGAAACACTAGTGTATGTAGGTATTTAATTATTATAGTAAAAAAATAATTATTATATATATATATATATATATATATATATATATATATATCGTGCCTTTATGTCTCCATGTGTTATATAATGGTGTACCCAAAAAAGGCACCAAAACAGTGTATGTTGAATAATCGTCTAAATGTTGATATGTGTACTTGAGACGAATGGTTCATCCTATTGTGTATACGTGTCATTAAATATCTGTCGTTGCCTTTTCACTATTTGAACCCTAAAATTGTTGCTGCTGTCTATTCATGTCATATTCATATATAATTGTTCATATGCGGGTGTGTGATACATATATTTTGGACATACCTAAACTTCATGCATCGTTGATCTTGTCCACTTGGAATTCATCTTGTTCTGTGGAGGGGAGGCTGGAACCTGTTTGGACGAAATACATGACTCCAAGACGATAATTGGTTTCATATAGTTTTTATTCATTTTCCAGGTGTCAATCGCAGAGGAATGGAAAGTGAATATTTTTGCTTCTGTGGTTTGCTTCTAGGTCTCTATTTTCACACACGTCAGCTTCCTCCTCAGTGAAAGGTTGGGACGATCTTTTAAACCGTCCGCTCTGCTCAACGTCCAAATTCCAAATCTCAAATATCCAGCTAACCTGATCACGTGACTCACACGCAGATCTGATAAGCTGACCAGACCTGCCGGTACACGTGTCTATGATGTGATTTTACCATATTTTGACCGATTTTATAAATATTCTTCATATTGATTTTCTGTCCATCTCTCCAGTTATATAGATAGATAAACCGAGATGGATAGGTACAGAAATAGATAACTAAATAGATAGATCGACACTTTCTTATGTTCGACCTATTACATAACACACGTATGAATTGTTGTTTTATTTTATTTCATCTCAACATTTTTCGGGATTTATAATGTTGAATCCATAAATTTTGAAAAAAAGATTTTTACGCATTAAGCTGTTTGTATTATCAAATATTTGTTTGAGGTGTTTAGCTTAGTTGTCTTGCAGAGGAAAATTGTTTTTGTTTGGATTTTGTTGAACATGATTGCGTTTTCTAAAAGGGAAGAATAAAAACAATAATATCAATGTTTGGTGCGTTTCAGGCCAGGAAGCCAGTATCTTCACACAGCTTGATCTGGTTGCACCAGAAAATATAACTAAAAAAAGGCATCAATTTATAATTTAAGTATTCATTTATACATGATGCTTATTAAGCTATGAACATTTCTTTATTTAAATATCAAACACAACTCATCGACCAGACTTGACTTGCATCTTGCCGGACAAAATTAGAGCCTCCCCTCCCGGGATCAATTTCAAGAAAAGTAGGAAGAAAAAAATACAAAACGTCTCGCTCTGAAGAAGTTATTTTTATAGATCTAAGGTTTCAGCTTATAAAACAGGAAAAAATAATAACAAGAAAATTTTTATTAATTTTAAAACTGCATTAGTCTAGTTTTTAATTTCTCTTTATATATATATATATATATATATATATCTGCACACATATACACATATTTATATATATACACACATATATGGTAGCTTCCTTCAGTCTTGACAGACTATGGATACCCATCATAGGGGTGCCCGTGCATGAAATTTTTGTGGCAAGAGTTGCGCAATCTCGAACCTCACCCCTTTGGTACTAGCCAGGCTCAATGTTGCTTAAGCTTACGGCATAATCCCGTTGACACACTGGTTCACATGGTTATATATATATATATATATATATATATATATTTAATTATTTTTTTTACTATAATAATTAAATACCTACAGACACTAGTGTTTCATCCTTTCGGGATTCTTCAGTGCAGGGTGTCACGATTACTACCAGTCGAACGATTCGAACCCCGCGACACGAGACATCTCTGGCTCGATTAGCGGAGGCCGTATCCATTCGGCTACCATTAATCATGTGAAAATAGCGTTGAATTTTAAACATTTTAATTTAAATGTTCATTACGTCAGACAGACAGTGATATATATATATATATATATATATATTGCGAAGTAGTCACCACTTATTAAGACCCAGATGCCATTCGAGGATAACAGTTAATGAGTGTACAGTAGTCAATGAGATAATATTGTAGTAATCGTTAGTAGTGGAATTTTGGTAAATTGGATTCCTTAAGGGGACGGCTCATCAAGAACTTGTTTACATTGGACTTGAAGCCGCCCATATTGTAGTCAGCTGGAAAGCAAGAAAATGGAAAAGAGTTCCACAGGTGTGCAGTTCTTTGAAAGAAGCTTTGTTCATGAAATCTACATTTAGGCTTAGGCACCGATAAAGGATGGGTGAAATTATTGATAGTGGCTTCAGTTAGACAGGTGTTTTTTGTGAAAGTTTGGCGATGAGAGACCATAGATTGGAGTGCAGACGAGCACTTGCTGTGAAAAAAAAATGATAAAGCAGATACAGCCTTGCAATGTCTTTTTTGTGGGAAAGAGGTTGCAGGGAAGAGAAAAGAACATCCCCCACTAGGCTATAAAGTCTACTTTTAACTCTATTAAGGCAGGATAAGTACTTCTAGCAACTCATGCCCAGATGTGCCAACAGTACTCCATCCTTGGACGTACTTAGCTCTTATATAGGTAGAGAATTGCATCAGCAGTAAGATATCTACTGGAGCGGTAGAAGTATCCCACCATTTTTCCAGTGACTATGGCAACAGATTTGATGTACGTGTTCCATTTCAGATCAGGAGTAAAGGTCAAACCCAGAAGCTTGTCAAAACATGGAGCCTCCTCAGAATCAGGAAAATTTCAGATTATATATCGTTTATTTTAAAACTATTTTGGGTGGACCAATTTTGAAGATGACGCCATAATGAACACAAATAAAAGTCAAGACTTGAGATTGAAAAACAGAAAGATCACTTTTCCTGCGCAAAGGACAGACGTTATAAAATGTCAAATTGAGGCAAAAAGTCAATTGGATTCGTTTGAATGAAAGCATTCTATTTGTGGGTTACCAGGTTTTACCCGGGTGATATTTACAATAAATAACCAAATTCCGAATAATTTATTTGGATGACAAATAGCAGAACTTTTCATATTTTTTGACTACTGTTCTCATCTTGACTGTTATAATCCCAGCTTTCGGTCTCTGTAACCTGCATCCTTCTTCAGGTGTATAATGTCAAATTCAGCAATTTTTATGTCAAACTCAGGAATATGCATGGAATTCCGAATGGTACCTTTTATTTTATCAACAGAGGTAACATGCTCTTGTCCCATCAGCTATGTCTAGGTAGAAGTCCTAAGTAATAAGCAATTGTATTTTTGAGTAACATTTTTCTTTCCCAACTTTGAACAACTCATAATAAGACACACAATTTCTTATGTAAAATTTGCTGTATCCGTGCTGTGATGATGTCTCTGGAAGTGCACTTAGGTGCTAGCATATCAACCAGGTGTGAAGTACAATAATATGATAGGCACACACCCTTTAGATCAAGGGTTGATATGACGTCTGTTATATCTGCTTAATGGGTCTTTTCTTTGGGGTTTCTGTCGAGTTCTTGATGTTATTAGTTGTAGAGTGCATCAGCTGCAAAGTTCTGTATGAAATGAGTAACAGACACATTTTCTGCTGCTGTTTTTAATAAATTTTTTAACATTTGAAGAAGCATTTTAAAAACTCAAGAGTTGAGCTGGTTAAAATGTGTCCGCCACCAGCGGATCACACTTCCAAATTTTCTGATCCAACTCATAAGCTTCAACTGAATATCTCTTTCTTTTGTGATGATGAAAACAAGAAAGAAAAGAGTTGACAATTGAAATGGAGGGCTCTCGTCTAGGGGAGGCTTCATGTTTTGACAAGCTTCTGGGATTGACCTTTACTCCTGACCTGAAATGGAACACGTACATCAAGTCTGTTGCCAAGGTCGCTGGAAAAATGGTAGGATCCTTCTATCGCTCCAGAAGATATCTCACTACTGATGCAATTCTCTATCTATATAAAAGCCAAGTACGTCCAAGGATGGAGTATTGCTGCTACATCTGGGCAGGAGCTGCTAAAAACAGCCTATCCTGCCTTGAGAGAGAGTACAAAATAGACTTTGTGGCTTTCTTTTCTCTTCCCTGCAACCTCTCTCCCACAGAAGAGACCTTGCGAGCCTGTCTTTGTTTTATCATTATTTCCATGGACAGTGCTCGTCTGAGCTCCAATCTCTGGTCCCCCTTCACCAATCTTTCACAAAAAACACCCTTCTAGCTGAAACCATTGTCAATAATTTTCCCCATTCTTTATCTGTGCCTAAATCAAAACGTAGATTCCAGATTAGGGAAGAGAAAATGGCATCCCCTACTAAGTCACAAAGTCTATTTTGTACTCTGTTAAGGCAGGATAGGCTGTTTTTAGCAGCTCCTGTCCAGATGTGGCAGCAGTACTTCATCTTTGAACATACTTGGCTTTTATATAGATAGAGAACTGCATCAGCAGTGAGATATCTTCTGGAGCGGTAGAAGGATCCCACCATTTTCTCAGTGATCTTGGCAACAGACTTGATGTACGTGATCCATTTTAGATCAGGAGTAAAGGTCAAACCCAGAAGCTTGTCAAAACATGGAGGCTCCCCAAGATGAGAACTATCCATTTCAATTGATGCCAGATGCCGATCAGAGCGTTGATGATGTAAAGATAGGATCTTGGTTTTAGATGCATTAGAAGTAACCAGCCACCTCTTCCCCCACTGTACAACATGCTCAAAATTCAGAGGAGAGAGAACCAGAGAGAACTTTGTCATTTACGGCCTTTGATGGTTACCATAGATGGTCAGGTCATCAGCATAGATGTCAACAAATGATTTAAGTATGTGTTTTGGGAGATCATTGATGTAGATCAGGAAGAGAGTTGGGCCCAGTATGGACCCCTGAGGGACTCCAGCATTAATACTGAAGGCCTCTGATTTCTGTCCATCAACCACTACTCTTATGAGCCTATCAGAGAGAAATGATTTAATAATTGAGAAAACAGTTCCAGTTATACCGTAGCTGGAAATCTTGTGAAGTAGGCCTTTATGCCATACTTTATATTCTTTTGTGTATTTTTTCTTAAACCATTTCGGCAATTACTGGACTTGTTTCATTTTTACTTTGTTATTTTACTTATTTCATTTCCGTAAACTGCTTCGGCAATTTCTGGGATTAACTTCATTTGACTCCTGGGGAGACTATTGTGTACTGCTTCAGCAATCACTAATTTCATTTGGTGCTTGTGGAGAAGAGTTTTATTTATTTATTTTTTTTTTAATTGTTTCATTGTTCACTGGATTTTTTCTGCATCCTAAATTGTCTCTTGCAAAAATATGTTTCTTTTTGCTTAGCCGGTGCTAGTTATCTCCCTTAGATAATCGGCTCCATTGCCATAAGCATCTCAGTTTTATGTCTTTTTATGAAGATTAAAATCAAGATATAATGATAGTAAACCCTATGAAGTGAATCATTCCAAATTTGATAAAAATCCATGATACAATTTGGAGTCGAGAAAATATTTAATGATTTATTTTAAAGGAAAAAGAAAATCTTTTTTGGTTTTCTTACATTTCTCATATTCCAAATTCTAAACTATATCCCAAAAGGGTCAATATTATTCCATTAACCACATAAGCCAGATATTGTACAAGAAAAGACAGACTATTTGCAATCAATACCTTGATGGACTTCCATCCTTACAAGATTTTATGGAGCACATAAAATCCGTTGCCAAGGTCATTGGAAAAATGATTGCATCATTCTCCAGTAGATATCTTACTGCCGATGCAATTCTCTACCTTTATAAGATCCAAGGATGAAATACTGTTACTACATCTGAGCAGGAATTGCTAGAAGCCACTTATCTTGCCTTGACAGAGTTCAAAATAAACGTTGTAGTATAGTAGGTGATGCTCTTTTCTCTTCTCTGCAATCTCTTTCCCACAGAAAAGGCATTGCCGGCATGTCTTTGCTCTATCGCTATTTTCATGACATGTGCTTGACTGAGCTCCAATCTAATGTCCCTCCTTACCAATCTTTCACAAAAACCACTTGTCTTGTCAAAATCACACTCTATAAATTCCCTCACTCTCTATCAATGCCTAAACCTAAACATGGATTCCATGAACAAAACTTCTTTCCTAAAAATGCTTGCCTGTGGAACTCTATTCCACTGGTCTGCTTTCCAGCTGACTACAATATGGTCGTCTTCAAGTCCAACATAAACAAATTCTTATTGAACTGTCTTCATAAATAATCTAATTATACCAAATTTCCACAACAAATAATTACTACGCAACTGTCCCAATGACTACAATACACACACACACATTTAACCTTATCCTCGAGTGGCCTCTGGGCCTTGATATGTGGTAACACCTTTGGGGAAAAAAGACTTTATATGGTTGAAAGTTTACTCATTTCTTTAAAGTAAATAAATACATTTAAAAAAAAAAGACAACAAAAAATATATTTGTTTTCTTAAATTTCTAAAAATATTTTAAATTTAAGGCTTAAATTTTAAAGGTTGTTAAGAAGAAATTGAAATTCAGGGAATTTTACTTCATTCGTGTCTTAATGACTATGGATCAAATTTAATGCAAATCTGAAATATTTGAATTTTCGAATCGGAAGTTATGCACATATTATGCATCCTAAAATATTTGTCAAATACTAAAAAGAAAAAAAGTAAAATTCACAGAATATTTAATAATTTATGCCTAATCTTATATATAAATAATCTTATGTATAAATAATCTTATATATAAATAATCTTATATATAAATAATCTTATGTATAAATAATCTTATGTATAAATAATCTTATGTATAAATAATCTTATGTATAAATAATCTTATATATAAATAATCTTATGTATAAATAATCTTATGTATAAATAATCTTATATATAAATAATCTTATGTATAAATAATCTTATGTATAAATAATCTTATATATAAATAATCTTATGTATAAATAATCTTATGTATAAATAATCTTATGTATAAATAATCTTATGTATAAATAATCTTATATATAAATAATCTTATGTATAAATAATCTTATATATAAATAATCTTATGTATAAATAATCTTATATATAAATAATCTTATGTATAAATAATCTTATGTATAAATAATCTTATGTATAAATAATCTTATATATAAATAATCTTATGTATAAATAATCTTATATATAAATAATCTTATATATAAATAATCTTATGTATAAATAATCTTATATATAAATAATCTTATGTATAAATAATCTTATGTATAAATAATCTTATATATAAATAATCTTATATATAAATAATCTTATATATAAATAATCTTATATATAAATAATCTTATATATAAATAATCTTATATATAAATAATCTTATGTATAAATAATCTTATGTATAAATAATCTTATGTATAAATAATCTTATGTATAAATAATCTTATATATAAATAATCTAATATATAAATACTCTTATGTATAAATAATCTTATATATAAAAAATCTTATATATAAACAATCTTATATATAAATAATCTTATGTATAAATAATCTTATATATAAACAATCTTATATATAAATAATCTTATATATAAATAATCTTATGTATAAATAATCTTATATATAAACAATCTTATATATAAATAATCTTATATATAAATAATCTTATATATAAATAATCTTATATATAAATAATCTTATATATAAATAATCTTATATATAAATAATCTTATTTATAAATAATATTATGTATAAATAATCTTATATATAAATAATCTTATATATAATCTTATGTATAAATAATCTTATATATAAATAATCTTATGTATAAATAATCTTATGTATAAATAATCTTATGTATAAATAATCTTATGTATAAATAATCTTATGTATAAATAATCTTATATATAATCTTATATATAAATAATCTTATGTATAAATAATATTATGTATAAATAATCTTATGTATAAATAATCTGATATATAATCTTATGTATAAATAATCTTATATATAATCTTATGTATAAATAATCTTATATATAAATAATCTTATGTATAAATAATCTAATGTATAAATAATCTTATACATAAATAATTTTATATATAAATAATCTTATGTATAAATAATCTTATATATAAATAATCTTATATATAAATAATCTTATGTATAAATAATCTTATATATAAATAATCTTATATATAAATAATCTTATGTATAAATAATCTTATATATAAATAATCTTATGTATAAATAATCTTATGTATAAATAATCTAATGTATAAATAATCTTATACATAAATAATTTTATATATAAATAATCTTATGTATAAATAATCTTATATATAAATAATCTTATATATAAATAATCTTATGTATAAATAATCTAATGTATAAATAATCTTATACATAAATAATTTTATGTATAAATAATCTAATGTATAAATAATCTTATACATAAATAATTTTATATATAAATAATCTTATGTATAAATAATCTTATATATAAATAATCTTATATATAAATAATCTTATGTATAAATAATCTTATATATAAATAATCTTATATATAAATAATCTTATGTATAAATAATCTTATATATAAATAATTTTATATATAAATAATCTTATGTATAAATAATCTTATATATAAATAATCTTATGTATAAATAATCTTATGTATAAATAATCTTATACATAAATAATTTTATATATAAATAATCTTATGTATAAATAATCTTATGTATAAATAATCTAATGTATAAATAATCTTATACATAAATAATTTTATACATAAATAATCTTATGTATAAATAATCTTATATATAAATAATCTTATGTATAAATAATCTTATACATAAATAATTTTATATATAAATAATCTTATGTATAAATAATCTTATATATAAATAATCTTATGTATAAATAATCTTATACATAAATAATTTTATACATAAATAATCTTATGTATAAATAATCTTATATATAAATAATCTTATGTATAAATAATCTTATGTATAAATAATCTTATATATAAATAATCTTATGTATAAATAATCTTATATATAAATAATCTTATGTATAAATAATCTTATACATAAATAATCTTATGTATAAATAATCTTATATATAAATAATCTTATACATAAATAATCTTATACATAAATAATCTTATATATAAATAATCTTATACATAAATAATCTTATACATAAATAATATTATATATAAACTAGCAAAGATACCCGTGCTTCGCACGGAGCTTTGTTGCGCACTCGGGTACCAAAATCTGTGGGCACCTTTCCAGTAAGTTGATGTTGTAAGAGCAACGATTGCATAAGGTGATTAACATTTTAACTACCTCTTGTAGTGACTGAAATTCAATCAGGAACTTCACAAAACATTTTCATCAAAAAGGAAGGTTACTTGATGTTACATAGTAAATTTTTCATTGAAGTAATTTTCAACTCTTGCTTAAATTTTATCTTGCACATTCAATACTAAAAACTTACCACAATCAGATCATGTCAGTTTTTCCTCATATCCATTTCTCGAACTTTTCACTGAAGAGCCTCAGGGTAAACTACATTTCTGCTGCTTTGATTTGGAGCCAGAATGTAGAGTTTTTCTGAACTTCCTGTCCGGCTGATGGAGACGTAGAACATACCGTGACTGAAGCAGTCTGATGTCAAGTCTACGCCAATGGTGTTAAATGTCTGACCTTGACTTTTGTTTATGCTCATTGCAAAACACACCTTCACAGGAAATTGGAGTCTCCGGAATTTAAATGGAAGTTCTGAGTCCGATGGAACTAAGGGGATCCTTGGCAGTAGAACGGTTTCGCCTTTGTAGGGACCACAGGAAATGGTGGCCTCAAGTACATTGGTGTGCAATCTGGTGATAACACATCTGGTTCCGTTTGTTGTTTTTGGCGGTTCCAAGGATCGAAGAATCATGATTGGCGATCCAATTTTGAGATTTAAAATGTGTGGAGGCATTCCAGATATCTCCAAAGAGTTTAAAAACTCCACAGGGTAGTGAACAGCTTCATATTCATTAGTAGCCGAATCAACTGACTTGTATTGCTTTGTGTCTCCTGGAAATTCATCCATTATTGAATTGTTCAAATGATTCACATTGCTGTTTAATGGCGAAATAATAGCCCTCTCAGCAAGCCAATCCGGTGATTTTCCATTGTTTTGCAGGTCTGGGTACACTTTGTCTTTCAGTTGCTTCTGATTACCGACACATTTACCAAGCGCAGTTGGAATCTTAATTGTGTCAGGTGAAGAAGTGATAGGAAACTGACCATTACCGATTTGGAGAAGCAATTTTGAGAAGTCTGCTGCAGCTGTGTTATCAGAGATATAGGCTCTCATATTAGTAGTCAGTCTCTTCACTATAACGTGCCTCCAGAGATAGGATTGTTTCAAACTTGCATTGACAATGTTAGCCCTTGTGCCATTTTTAACCACTGGGAGGATTTGACGGAAATCACCGCAAAATAAGGTTGGAATGCCACCCATGGGATTCTTGTTTCCTGTGATGTCTTGCAGTGTTCGGTCAATTGCTTCATAAGCACTCTTGTGCGTCATTGGGGCTTCGTCTACAATGATTGCAGAGGTGTCTCTAATTACATTTGCCATGGCTGAGTTACCAGTAATTTTGCAAACTGGCTGATCCATTCGATGAGTATCCAAGGGTACTTTAAAAGTGCTGTGAAGAGTGCGGCCACCTTGTAGTAGAGTAGCAGCAATGCCACTGGATGCTGTTGCAAGCACAATCTTTCTCATGGATCTAATCTTTGCAAGGATCAAATTGATTACAAAAGTCTTGCCCGTACCACCTGGAGCATCAAGAAACATCATGTTTTTGTTCATTTCACCTTGTGCTTCCAACATTGCCATGAATGAATTGTAAACTTCTCTTTGAGAATCGGTCAGTTTTTCGTGCATATTTTCTGCTTGTAGGGAAAGTTCTTCAAGATTATAAGTAACTTCACGTTGATACTCTCTCGCGAGTCTTTCATCTCTCCCTTGCGTTGGTGCAGGTAATCCATAGCTTGCCAATGGTTGACCGCACATAAGGAGAACTTTTTCTTCAATTAGACAAAGAGTTTTATTGTAGATGTCCTCATTAAAATCTGCTTCTGGATTGTTAACTTCTTGCCTGTATCTGTGAAGAATGTCTTCAGATATTACATCACGAAAAGCCATCCAGATCTCAAGAGGATTGCTTGGCTCACAGGCTGTTAAAATTATCGCAAATAGGCTTCGCAAATTTGAAGGTGATTGAGTGGCACTTGCCTCTCCTACTGCTTGATGCAAGTGATGGTCATTTTCTAGAAGGCCTCGAGCAAGGCACGCTGCTCTGTATGTTTCAAACACCTGACCATTGTATGCTCGCAAATCTTGAAATGAAGTTGGACCAGCAACCTCATTGAGCAATAGGCGTAAGAAATAACACTCCCCTGCTTTTGGACTAATCGTGTAGATTCTCCCAATGCATGGTGCCTTCCATACATTTTCAGTACCTTCAACTTGTACCCCACGCATTCTTCTCATCCATTTCTTTGTCGATTTGTTCCAAGTGTAAAACTCAGGGACTTCTACGTATTTGAGACCCCTTGCAAAGTCATCCTCATGGCAGAGTTGAAAAAATGCTGTCAAAGTTGTGGCAGGCGGTGGACCTTGGGCTCGTTCCAGAGCAGTATCAGCTGAGAACATGACACGCTGCCCATTTTCAAGATGAACAGAAAGTTGTACAATTGGGGGGAAATGTTCATGGATGGGATGTTCCAATATCCTCCAGGCCGCCTCTGAACTGCCGACATACCTTGCATTCTGGAACTGCTGGATCTCATCCACAATGTGACTTTGTACTTGGCCTTGTTGGTTAGCTGCTCCATCAGTTCTTTGTAGTTCAAACACTGCTTGATCACATCCTTTATTCACGTATTTGAGGACATATTTGATGCTTTGGATCGAGCTGCAAATTTCTACGTTAATGTGAGCGTTGAACTGCTGAAGGAGGACCTTGTTGTACGGAACAATCCACTGGTTTGTTATTTCTTGATTAACATACCGACCATTTCTCTTCATCCTTATTGTACCAGTCTGGCCTCCATCTTCTGGTTTTCTTCGCCTGTACTTGGGGTAAGAGTCTTGGCCTTGCTCGGTACACTGAAGAAATTCTTTTGGGTATTTTTTGGAACATTTGTTGTCAATCATACATGGACAATTTGGATTAAATGGTCCACAAGTTCCATGCACCATATGTGCCATCACTTTAGCATGAAGATCAGGATCTTCCTCTTTGTCAGGGATCTCTGCATATCTGCAGAGATCCATTTTTTCTGGTAGAAGTTTGTCCTCTGGGGCCTGCCAGGTGAGGATGTGTGCATGCGGCAGTCCTCTTTTTTGATATTCAATACTGTACAGGAAAGCCCTCAACCTGCCAAATCCTCCCTTTTTAATAAATTCAAGTAACTTTTTTAGCTTCTGCCTGAAAACCCTGGCAATAATATCTGGACGATCCTGAGGGTCTTGCCCTTGAAGACAATTTTCTGTAATTTCTGTCCACTTTGGATTTGTTGTGAACGTGATGAAGAGGTCGGCTCGGCCCATTCGCCGAACATATGCCATGGCATCACTTTGACGCTCAAACATGTATCGAGGGCCTCCTGTATAAGTTGCCGGAAGTACAACTCGTTGACCAAACTGTTCTAGATTCCCATCCTCCCTAAGAATTGAATCTCTCAAGTTGCTATAATTGTCAGCTCTCAGGGTCTGTTGCTCACGCCTCAGGAACTGTAAACGTTCTGTTTCAATCTTGCAGTACACATCCACCAGCCATTGTTGAAATAGCCTTCGGTACCAGAGAAAATAGTTTCCAGGCCGAGTCATTAAATGGTACGAATAAAATTGCTGTTGGGTAACTTTTCGCCCATTGGATGCCTTCATGTAGATGTTGTAAGATGGAGAACCATAGGGGTACATTAACGGGTACATTAAAGTATCGTAGAGGGGATGTAGTTCGGAGATCCGTTTTAATGCATCATTTCTAAAACGCAAGACAATATCCCGGTTAGCTGTTGGTTCATTCTCCATTAATATTCCAATCTCATACGTTGTTGTTGGAGCATTGAATCGCCGTGGATGCTCTTCTTGCGGCCTTCGGTCTTCCCTTATGACAACTTTATGTTCTACCAAGTGTTCTTCTTCAATCCTCTCCTTTGTTGTTTTCAGCTGACAAATGAAGCTGTTGTTCTCATGTAAAAATTCAGTCAGACTTCGGAGAATGTCTCTATTGAGTCTACTGTCACGTCCCCGATTATGTAGTTCCTCTTCCAGACTATCCAAGAAGTAGACTTGAATAAACTTTGCTGTTTCATCTTCAGGTGGTAAAAGACTCCCAATCTGGTGGCAAACCTGGCCTCGAATTCTAAAAGAAGGATTCCACCCATGTACTGCCGCAATTTTGTGACCAAATGATGTCATTGCAAAACAATTATTATAACTGCGTAGATTTTGCAGAAAATCTTTAGAGATGGGACCATTGCCGGAGAGCAAATCTTGAAGCAACTGAGGCAGTGGTGGAAAGCTATCAAGCACAACTTTGCCAGAAGAACAACAACAACCAGGGGTTTCTCCTTTAAATTTTACAGCTGAGCAATGTTGACATACTTTGTCCATTTTTCCTATATCAGCTGTAGTGAGAGAGCCATTTTTGTTGTAGAGCAATCCTTTTCTATTGCAGTGTTCTATTTCATGGTGTCTCAAAGCAGTCATTCGTTGTCTAGCTGCCTCGTTTTCTGTCAATTGCTGGGGCAAAGTCATACTCTCTCTCCATGCAGCCTCTCGTTGTTGCCCTTGGTATAGGCGAAAGCTTCGTTGGGTTTCCGATTCATTCTGATGTCGTTGAGCCACTCTCAACTGACCTTGTGTACGTCTACTTACCTCATATAATTCATTCGATCGTAATATTGCTTCTCTTTCCAGTGCATATCTTTGCCTTTCTTGAATTTCATCTTGTGATGAATTTAACCGCCTTACAGCATGTCTAGTTCTGTCAGCTTCACGTTGGGTTTCTCTTTCCAAATCTGACAGTCTTGCTCTCCTTTCTCTTTGACGTATCCTGTTAAGTTCTAGACGTCTTTCTCTATCTGAATTGTTTTCATTGGAGCGAATTGCAGCAACTCTTAGTCTATTAGCTTACAATCTTTCCATTCTTTCTTCCTCACTTTCGTTTCTACTTCGTTTGGGTGGCATAATTTCGGTTTTAAACGGAATTGTTTAACGATATTAATGATTGTAAATTAATTAAGCGTAAAGGAAATGTATACTAACTGAAATGGACGAACTATAAATAATATTTCTGAATAGTACAATTATAAACAATTATATTGTAGCAAAAATGAATAAAAGCGACCTACTTGTGACTCATTACTTCCGGGTGTAAACGTCACAGTCTAAAAGTAATAATTAAAAAAAAAAAAAGTAAATGTAAAATAAATGTAATACCAACTTAGGTTAACTAATATATGTAAACAGTACAATTAAAACAGTTCTATTAAAACAAATAATTACTAAAATCTAGGTAATTGTTAGTCTCATTGTTATGGTTTTAAAGAAAAAAATGTGTAAAAAAAATTCTGCAATAAAATTGATTAATAAATTTATTTAGTGATTACTTTTTCTCTGAATGATTGATTTTAGAATTTTGAAGTAAAAATTTAAAAAATTAAAAATTAGTTAACGATAGATTGTAAGCACATGGCATCTATCGCGCCAAAAAAATATTTCGCTTTTAATTTATTAGTTAATTTTTGCAAAATTTGACAGGACGACAATAAATGTTGATAATGGATAAAATTATAATTTTAAATAACGCATGAGTGCATTTGGTATGAGAGAAAACAAAAACATAACAACAAAAAACTATCATAATTAAAAAACCAAAACAAAAAAGTAACGCTCCCAGTTTTTAATTTTTTGGTTTTGTTTTTTATTATTGTTTTTATGACTCGAAAAAACATCGTTAAAATAAGAAACAAAAAAATTGTAATTAACTTTGTATGAACATATTAAACGCTTTAAAATAAGTGAAACCACTAAGAACTTAGCCAGTTAGGTAGAAAACGGGCAATCGATTTTATTTAAAAAAAAAAAAAAAAAAAAAACATTAAACAAATAAAAATATTTTTTTTTAAATATTATGGGGGGGGTTGTCTATTTTAAAAAGCAATATCTCCTTCAAGAACGATCGATATTTATTCAATAAGGGACCAGTTTTCCTACCTAGCGAAAGGGGACGAGTTTTCCGGAGACGAGTTTTCCGGAGACGAGTTTTCCCGAGACGAGTTTTTCCGGGGCGAGTTTTCCTAAATTCGTCTATATTATTGGTAAGTGGTAAATTTTCACAATATAAATTTATAGGAATATAAACGGAACAGTGATATAAAAAATAATTTTGAAAGAAATATTGTTCACAAACCTTTTTTAATATTAATTTCAATTTTTTAATGTTGTATTAACTTAAAATCCAGCAGTTGATAGAGCAAACGTAGATATGTCTGTAGGTTTGGTAGCGTGCGGAAAGAATACGTTATTATTTCGAAAGGCAATCGTAGAGTGAGGAGGGGGGTGGGAATTTAAATAAATATTGTGAAATTTCAAGTTTAGATAAAAAAAAAAAAAAGTATTAATAAAGTTATGCTTAAAATAAATAAAAATTATTGTTTATTTTTGAAAATAGGTTAAAAAAAAGTGTTAATGCGTAAGCACCAGAAGTTAAAATTATAAACAAAAGGTAAATTTAATAATAAAAATAAGTGGAAAAAAAATCCAATAAACAGAAAAATATCTATTACCGACAACATGTAATGACGTAAATCTCCGATTGTACAAACAGTAAACCTTTCAGATAATATACGTAAAGTGAAATAAATCGAATATAAAATTAAATGAAAATATATTAAATAATTAAATGTTAAATAGATTTTGTAAATAGTACAGTTGAAATGATTAGAATATTTCCAATATGTAATAAGGTCGAGGTAATTAGTTATAGAGATTTAATATAATGTGATATGCAAATGAGCATAAGTCATTCGATATGGGGGTGGTTTGTAGAATAGTATATAAAGAAATTAGGCATAGATTCTTATGTCTCCTTTAACAGAAACATCCTAAAATGGGTTCTAATGTTTCTCTACCAGGAGAGATCTACCCTCTTACCTCCTTTATATTTCGTTGATGATGGAGAGCTGTACACACAGACAGAAACACACGAACCCTATTACTTTATAAAAATATAGATAATCTTATACATAAATAATCTTATACATAAATAATCTTATACATAAATAATCTTATACATAAATAATCTTATACATAAATAATCTTATACATAAATAATCTTATACATAAATAATCTTATATATAAATAATCTTATGTATAAATAATCTTATGTATAAATAATCTTATATATAAATAATCTCATATATAAATCAAGATTTTGTCTATGCCTTCATCCATTACACATTCTTTTTTAAACATAATACCTCACAGAATTTGTCTGGCTTAAAAAATACCAGAGGTCTTTACTACTTTTAGAAATTGCAAATACTGTATTAATAAACGGCTCCAGTCAGGCTTGACATACTATGGATACCCACTGAAGAATGTCTGTGTATGATTATTGTGGCAAGAGTTGCACAATCTCCAACCATACGTTTCCTGAGTCGGCACTGTTTTAATTCCAGTTGCAAGATTATATAAGTTCAGGACGACTGGAAACGATGCCGAGATAAGTGGAGAGCACATACAGTGCCTAATATTCCCAAATGGTCACCCATCTGGTACTTGCCAGGCTCGTCACTGCTTAACTTCGGTGATCTTGCGAGAACCGTTGTGTCAACATGATTGTGTCGACTATATGAGAGATCTTAACTACTTTTATAAAAATGAAAAATATTTCATTAACAGTAAGTAATAATTCCTGAACAAATAAAGTGGATGCTATGACCGGAAATTGAAACTGAAATCTTAAGATCTGAGGTTCTACCAATTGACCCATTTGGGCTTATTTAAAAATAGAGCTTTAAACATTACATTAAAATAATAAAAAGCCGAGCATGTGGGGTCCCCCGTCTCTGAGTGAAAAAATTTACTTTCATCATGACTAATGTTTGTGCAAAATTTTAAAAAATCCATGGCGAGAGAAAAGTGCAAACAAACAGATGAACAATTTGGGGACAATTTTACCCCTATAATGCAGGGCAATCAGAGTTATCCCTGAAAATCTGTTCTGGCAAAAATTTACTTTCAACATGACTAATGTTTGTGCAAAATTTTAAAAAAATCCAAGGTGTGGTTATTGAGAAAATTACGAACAAATGAACAGACGAATGGGAGTGAATTACTAGGTTCAATCATGGCGAGATTGAGCTTGATTGCCCTGAAACGCAGTCTAATTTAACAGAAACAGCCCTGAAAAAAAAAAAAATTCAGAGCGGAGCCCCGTAGGTAATTACTTTGATCAAACTCTGGCAAGTTTCTAGCAAATTCTACACTTGGAACAATCTCCAGTCGTCCTGACTATGTCTTGCCATTGGATCTAGATTGTTTTCCAAACGAGATCGTGTAGACAATGCTGTGTAAGTTCTCTTCACTTTAAATTCATATACAAGTGGTGATATTGCAGAAACTGTGGGACATTAGAAAAGACTGAGAAATCAAAATCTCTGATACAGAATTATCCCACCGGTGTCCAACATGCGGGAAATACTTCAGAGCTTGAATCAGTCTTTGAACCCACAGAACAATTGCATGATCATGGTCATCTTCGCAAGCGATGGACAGACATCATCACTAGGTCCATTTTTGGAGGACCAATTATAACTTTAGTGTGACGTCATAGATTTATAATTTACACCATGTTTCAAAACATGAAATCAAACATAAGCAGCAAAAAATAAAATAAATGCATAAACATTATCGATCAAATTGCAAATGATTTTAATTGTTCCAAATAAATTATTTTACTTTAACTGTATATTATTAAATAGAAAAAAGGGTTCTTGGCCTTTGGGCCAGAGTCACAGTCTGTGCATGCCAAGTTGAAGTTTGTGTTCTCTATTTAAGCATGGCACACACGGTTCCAGATTGCGCAGGACTCTAGGTTCTTAGCTAGCCAAGTGAATGGGCCCCCTCCATCCCTGATAGGAAACCTCCAACATACCCACACCCCAATCCTTTTTTTTTTATCCTTCCGGCTACCCCAATAAGCAATCTTAGAGAAACTTCACATACCCATGAACCAACCTGGAAAATAGTGGGCATTCTACCACCCAGAGAGGGTTGGGAGAGTTTCACTAACATTTTTTTAAATATTTTTTGGACTTTTTCCCCCATCCCAAGCCAATGAACTAAAATTTAAACAAGCAACATTTTATAAAATTTTATGTTTACAAATTTATTTTATTATTTAAAAAAAAAACAAAACAAACAAAAACACACACACACACAATAGGATCTGGGAAACTTAGATAGGACGACCCTTGGTGTTCTTGAGGTATTGTGGTGAATGAGAACTTTAGCTAGGACCAAGCATAGACTAGCAAAGGTACAGGGACAAGGATGACCATAGACACCCCTCCCCAATTTTTGAGTGGCCTTGTGCCTTATTTTTTGTTTAATTTAATAGTTTTGTTGCAAACTTTTCAGAGCAAATAAAAAATATATATAGCAAATAAAAAATATATATAGCAAATAAAAAATATATAGCTCAAAGTGTAGTATGTGCTCTGATGCCGCACTTCACTTTTTTGGTCTCAGTGAATGAGAAATCCTTCATGACTGACACATTTTTTTTTATTTTTGTTACTAACCAGAGTGCCCCTTTATGGGGAGCTGGTCCTATCTTCCACATTAAAACCAACCTTGAGTCTAACTCTGCCCTCGTGGGGAGAAAGTAATTTTTTTTTTCAACTATATATATGTAGTTTTTTTTCAAAATCATATAATACTGTTACATTTCACTATGATGATGATGATGGCTGAATTGTCAATTGTGTTCAAATCTAATTTAAAAAATGACAATTGTTTTGTCATTTTTTGACTTAGACACTCGTCTGTGAAAATAGAAAACACACGTAGCTGGTTATCAAAATATGTCATCGTTTATTTCTGTAAATACAAGTTTTTAATAAAAAATTGATAAATCTAATGGCGGCGTGACAGGGTTGATAGGTGGTGTGTAGAAGACTGTGTTGCTAGCACCCCTCTCATCGTTGTTGTCTTCTCTCTTTTCATTGTTTCTTTTTATTTGGCCTAGATGACGACGGCATTCTGATCGGCATGGTTTCGCAAAAATGTGGTCACTCACTGCCCAGACATTTTGCGTCCCAAAATTTTACCTCACTTTGACGTCATCTTTCAGGCCTTGCATAGACTTGTGACCAACTTTTTTGTTTGCTGTCACTCGACCACACAAAGATTCAGCAAGTGACCCTTGGTCACGTTTTCTGACCAAATTTATTGTTTAATTCACTCTCAAAGATCTGCTTATGCAACAATCCTCCCAGCCTAGCAAAACTATGCAATCGGAGGAAGCATATATTTGCCAGTTGTTAAGATTCCATGAAAATCATGGATATCTGGAACGTTTGTGAAAGGTTTCATTCAGCCTCTTCTAACCTCTTTTGTAGGAAACTAAATTAAAGTTAATATAACCGCCATTATGACCTCGTACACCTCACAGCTGTTTACCAATGATGATAGTTCAATTAGTTGTGATGATGGATTAATTAGTTTAGGAGCGAATCTTGAGCATACAAATATATAAACATATATACATAACATTACATAGAGATAAAACTTTTTAAAAATATTGGTTCAATTTTTAGGAGGTTCAGTTCAGTAATATTTGATTTTTTTTTTTTTTTTTTATTGATTGTTAGCAAAAAAATTGTCCTGCTTAGAAAAGATTTTTGCAGAATTTTAAGCAATCATTTTGCATAAAAATAGCATAGCAAACAACTGAACACCATTCTAAAAATTGAATGGTAAGTTTTAAAAATATCTTATTTAAATCTGTGAATTTTGCATTTCATCCTCAGGTTTTCTTTTTTAAAAATTCACACAAAAAAAAAAGAAAAAAAAAAGAAAGAAAAAAATCATTAATTCATACTATTTGAATTGTTCCCATCTTGCCTGTTATTGACACAAAGTTTTGGTTGACCCAACCTCCGACCTTTTTCAGGTATCTTGTCAAATTTGAAGATTTTTCTGCCAAATTCAAGAATCTGCACTAAATTTTGAATGGAACCCTTTATTTAATCAATGGGGCAGCATGTTCCTGTTTCATCAGCCACAACTGATTAGTAGTCATAAGTAATTCATAATTTGGTTATAGTCAGCTAACGTATTTCCTAACTTTTGATGTATCCGCTACCAGAAACAGTGAGATGGCAAATCAGTCCCTTCACTTTTATTGTTCCTCAGTATTTTTATTGTAAAGCGATTTATTGAAATAAAACATAAGAAAACGACATTATCGAAAAATATACAATAAAAATAACATAATTAGTCTTTATTTGCACTCTTGATAACAAAAATTTAAAAAACATGTTTTTATTTCATTTGAAAATTTATAAGAAATATGTTTATGAAATGATGAAAATGTTTTTTTCTTAATTTTAAAAATAAGTTTTTTATTTTAATTTATATAATAATATATCTTTATGAAAGCATGAAAATAAAATTATTGTAATCGAAATAACAAATAAAATTATTGTAATCAAAATAACTAATGAAATTATTGGAATTAAAATAACTAATGAAATTATTGGAATTAAAATAACTAATGAAATTATTGGAATAAAAATAACTAATGAAATTATTGGAATTAAAATAACTAATGAAATTATTGAAATCAAAATAACAAAATTTCAAACATCATAAAAAAAAATTCTTTAAATAGTTTAAGAAGATTTTAAAAAGTCTTTGCAATAATTAAAAAAAAGGGGGGTGCAAAAAATGTTTTCAATAATTTGTTAACAATAAAAAAAAAACGTATTTTAATAATTCTTAGTCCAAATAAAACCAAAAAAAACTTTTCAATGATTATTAAATAAAAAATAGAATGATCAAAAAAATGTAACAAACAAAAAGAGTATGTGCTTAGGGGAGATATAGGTGTGAGAGAAAAAAAGCGAAGAAACTGATTTGCCTTGTCACTGCTTTCTGTAGCTGGAAGTTAGAAAGTATGTTTAGCAGACGATAACCTGCAATTGTATTTCCAGAATTAAATACAGTTTTTGTACGAAATTCCATGCAAATTCAATAGAAAGATTTTGCTGGAAATTTCCTGAATTTTGCTTGGTAATTAGCATATGTGAGTTGATTGTAATTCATGCACACTTTACTGGAGAACAATTATCTCAAACAAAAACGTTCGCCTAGCTAAAACCACTATCAATAATTTCGTCCACCCTTTATCTGATCCTAAACTTAAACGTAGATTCCATGAACAAAGCTTCTTTCTTAGAACTGCATGCCTGTGGAACTCTGTTCTGCCTTCCTGCTTTCCAACTGACTACAATATGATCATCTTCAAGTCCAACGTAAACAAATTCTTGATGAGCCATCCCCTTAAGTAATCCAATTTACCAAATGACAACATGTTCCCCTTGATCACTGTACACTCACTAATCCTTATCCTCGAGTGGCCTCCAGACCTTGATAAATGGTGACTCCTTTGTAAAAAGAAAATAAAAGAACTTTCAAGTGAAGGAAAGAAGAAACTCTCATACACGGGAGGAAAATAATTTATTTCACCTCTACTACTAAACACGTTAATTAATCGAAGGAACATCTTCCATAACAACTGTATTTGAAAACCCACACCGGAAATTGATTAAGCATCTCTTTGTTGGTTTGTCACCACCCTTTAGCCAAAAGATGATTGTTCTCAAAACAAATCATTGCCTTTACAGTACTTATCAAGGCCCGGAAGCCACTCAGGGATAAGGGTTATTGCAAGTACATTACATTAGTGTGGAGATTTGATGAAGTGTTTACTTAAGGGGGCGGTTCATTAGGAATTTGTTAATGTTGGACTTGAAGACATCCAAGTTGTAGTCAGGTGGGAAGCAGGCAGACGGAACAGAGTTCCACAGGCGTGCAGTTCTAAGAAAGAAGCCTTGTTCATGGAATCCACGTTTTGATTTAGGCACAGATAAAGAGTGGGGGAAATTTTTCACAGTGGATTCAGCTAGACGAGTGTTTTTCGTGAAAGATTGGCGAGGGGGGACCAGAGATTGGAGTTCAGACGAGCACCTGCCATGGAAATAACGATAAAACAAGGATAGGCTCGCAACGGACTCTCTTCTGTGACCTTCAAATAATTTCTAACAATTTCCAAGTTCAAAAAGATACACCTGAAGAATGCTGAGAGTTACATCGACCGAAACATTGTGCGAATAATACGCAAAATGAGAACAGTAGTCCGAAGAATATGAATTATCAATCATCATCTCAAAAATTCAGAGACAAAAAATCATTTCACACACAACTTAACCTCCCAGCTACAAATGGAACAATTAGTTTAAAAACTTTTTATAATAATTTGATGCTTAACTGATAATAATTGAAAAAATATATTTTTTGAAATTGAACAAGAACATTTTTAGAGGAAGTGGAAAGAGATGTTGTATGCAGATCTTGGTAAAAATGGCACATAGGGAAAAATAGGAAAAAAAAATAATGGCACATGTGGAAAAATAGGAAAAAAAAAATAATGGCACATGGGGAAAAATAGGAAAAAAATAATGGCACATGGGGAAAAATAGGAAAAAAAATAATGGCACATGGGAAAAATAGGAAAAAAATAATGGCACAAGTGGATAAATAGGAAAAATAGAATAATGGCACATAGGAAAAAATATACATGAATATGTCAAAATGAGTTTATCAAAATCTAAAAAAATAAAACATTAAAAAAATAAATTTAAAAGTAAAAAAATTAAACATTAATTTTACAAAATTTGCCCCATTATAATTTTTTGTTCTTGCCCAGAATTTTCCCTCTATTAAAAAACAAAAACAGAGAAAATCTTATGGCGTGGATACTCATGACAAAACAAAAATATCATATTCCAAAAATTAAGTAAATTGATTAATTAGTTTTATTTTTATAAATAAAATAATTTTTAAGCAATTTGTAAGCATTACAACATACAGGGTGATATGATAAAATTATCACCCTAGAAAAGAGGACATGATTCCATCGCCATTTGATGAAAACCAGTTTTCCTGTGGCCCTGTCGGTGGGGCATTAGAATACGCTGACTGAACCCCCTGCAGAGGGTAAAAGTCCCTCAATGGGGGTCCTGGATATGACCTTAAACTATATCCAGTGGTGAGGCCCCAGCTTGTGGGCTTTGGGGAGTGTGGAGCAACCCTTTAATTACCATTGCTCCCAGGTCCACTCTGACCCGGAGTGGTAGTACCTGTTAGGGTCCCAACTATGGGTTGAATAGAAACCGACGTGAAAACAACAAATATATTCTATTAAAAACATTTTTCTTGAAAATCTTTGGATCCGGCATTAAATAACCTAAAAAGGGTTGATATGCCGTAAAACAAAAACAACCAACCAACCAACCAGTTTTCCTGTTTTTGTTACAAACCATCTATTAGTTGGCCAGTTGTGTACAAATTTCAAGAGCGATACACACCTCCAATCATGTCTGAAAGTGACACAATGTTCAACGAGCGAGATCGGAGATGCACCACTGTAAAACTCATTTTCTCTCCCGATCCAAGTTATGATAACACAACCATTACTAGCACCCTCAAAATTCATCGCTAGATTGCCAAGAATAACAGGGATTTGCCCAGGATGATGAAAACAAAGTTTCCAGCTACAGTTATGGTCTTTGGTGTGGTTTCAAGTAAGGGTTACATCATGCCACCTCACATCTTCGAAGTTGGCTTGAATATCAACACCAAAGTGTACCTGGATGTGTTGAAGAGTGTGGTGGTCCCCTGATGCAATCAGGTGGCTGCTAGCAAACCCTGGGTGTGGCAGCAGGACAGTGCTGGCCCACAAGTCCAAAAAGATCCAGGCTTGGCTTCAGAAAGAGGACTGCTACGGCTTTGTACTCTTCTCTCACTGGCCTCCCTCTTTCCTCAACCTGAACCCACCGGACTATTTCGTTTGGTCATACATCGAGAATATCACAAACATAACCTTCCACAACACCAAAGCCAGTCTTATTGCCGCCATTTGCCGAGTATTCACCAAGCTCCCGCCAGCACTTGCGGAAAAAGCATGCTCCCAGTTTCGACCCCGTATCGACATGGCTATTGAGGCTGAAGGCGGCTACATTGAATAGATGTCAGCTCTACTACACAATAAAGTTACCTGAATTGATTTTTTCAATAAAGTTTTAAAATAAACGCGTAGAGTTGTTTTCTTTAGGTTGACAAATTTATCGTTGCATTCTGTAAATCTTGCATGTTTGAATTATTATTGAATTATCACTCGCTATTTTGGACAAAATAGTAGTTCTTTGGTTACTCATAAAATTTGGTTTTATTACTTAATTATTTGATCAATTTATGTGATTTTTGGAATATGATATTTTCGTTTCGTCATAACATGCCTCATACAAAGTTTTCATTATTTTTGTTTTTTAATATAGGGAAAATTCTGGACAAGAACCTTATTTTTTGTTCATTTCTCATCTGTCTCATGTGAACTTTAGACATTTTGTAAATGATTTCCAATTCCTTCTGTCTGCTACCCAATTTCACTTATGCTGCCAGTCAGAATCAGATCGTCATCAACTAATTCCTATTCTGTGTCTTAATCGGTGTACTGCATGACTTTGGGCTATCGACATTGACATGGAAGACACTTTGGAGCATTTTAGATGGGCAACATAGCCATACCAGTTGAGACATCATTGTGCAAATTTTTTATGGAGGCCTACTGGCAATTTTTTCTCACGCATCGTTTTTCACCTTTCATCACTAGCTAACTTAATCACTGCTTACTGGTCCCTATATCTTCGAGGGAAGGTTGATTTAGACTATATTAGTCAGATACATCCCAAGACGTAGTAATACTGCCTCCTATCACGGCTCAAATTACTCCTCCTAGACAGAGTACAAAATCAACTTTGAAATCTTATTTTCTGAATTTTTTTTCCCTCTGACCTTCTTCGTCGAACTCGGGAATGTTTCTGTAGAACTTGGAAACTTACATGGAGTTCTAAACGGAACTCTGTATTTAATCTTATGACAGTAATTTGCAATTGTATTTTTTGGTTGCCCACACTGAGAATTGAACCTTCAAACTTCCAGAGAACATCACTTTTATAATTGATTTTTCACAGTAAGGCGCCAAAGATCCTTGTGGACAGTTCTAGTATGAATTTTGGGAGCTTTAAGCCTATTTTATTTCTAGTTGTAAATATCAGTATTTATTACTATATATTACTATATGTTTTATAAATGTATTATTGCTATTGTTTATTTATTACTTTACATTACTATATGTTTTATACATGTATTATTGCTATTGTTTATTTATAACTATATATTACTATGTTTTATACATGTATTGTTTATTTATTACTATATGTTTTATACATGTATTATTGCTATTGTTTATTTATTACTATACATTACTATATGTTTTAGACATGTATTATTGCTATTGTTTATTTATTACTATACATTACTATATGTTTTATACATGTATTATTGCTATTATTTATTACTGTATATTACTATATGTTTTATACATGTATTATTGCTATTGTTTATTTATTACTATATGTTTTATACATGTATTATTGCTATTGTTTATTTATTACTGTATATTACTATATGTTTTATACACGTATTATTGCTATTGTTTATTTATTACTGTATATTACTATATGTTTTACACATGTATTATTGCTATTGTTTATTTATTACTGTATATTACTATATGTTTTATACATGTATTATTGCTATTGTTTATTTATTACTATACATTACTATATGTTTTATACATGTATTATTGCTATTGTTTATTCATTAATATATATTACTATATGTTTTACACATGTATTATTGCTATTGTTTATTTATTACTATACATTACTATATGTTTTATATGTGTATTATTGCTATTGTTTATTTATGACTATATATTACTATATGTTTTACACATGTATTATTGCTATTGTTTATTCATTAATATATATTACTATATGTTTTACACATGTATTATTGCTATTGTTTATTTATTACTATACATTACTATATGTTTTATACATGTATTATTGCTATTGTTTATTTATTACTATATATTACTATATGTTTTATACATGTATTATTGCTATTGTTTATTTATTACTATACATTACTATATGTTTTATATGTGTATTATTGCTATTGTTTATTTATTACTATACATTACTATATGTTTTATACATGTATTATTGCTATTGTTTATTTATTACTATACATTACTATATGTTTTACACATGTATTATTGCTATTGTTTATTCATTACTATATATTACTATGTTTTACACTTGTATTATTGCTATTGTTTATTTATTACTATACATTACTATATGTTTTACACATGTATTATTGCTATTGTTTATTCATTACTATACATTACTATATGTTTTATACATGTATTATTGCTATTGTTTATTTATTACTATACATTACTACATGTTTTATACATGTATTATTGCTATTGTTTATTTATTACTATATATTACTATGTTTTATATGTGTATTATTGCTATTGTTTATTTATTACTATACATTACTATATGTTTTATATGTGTATTATTGCTATTGTTTATTTATTACTATACATTACTATATGTTTTATATGTGTATTATTGCTATTGTTTATTTATTACTATACATTACTATATGTTTTATACATGTATTATTGCTATTGTTTATTTATTACTGTATATTACTATATGTTTTATACATGTATTATTGCTATTGTTTATTTATTACTATATATTACTATATGTTTTACACATGTATTATTGCTATTGTTTATTTATTACTATATATTACTATATGTTTTACACATGAATTATTGCTATTGTTTATTTATTACTATATATTACTATATGTTTTACACATGTATTATTGCTATTGTTTATTTATTACTATATATTACTATATGTTTTATACATGTATTATTGCTATTGTTTATTTATTACTATATATTACTATATGTTTTATACATGTATTATTGCTATTGTTTATTTATTACTATATATTACTATGTTTTATACATGTATTGTTGCTATTGTTTATTTATTACTGTATATTACTATATGTTTTATACATGTATTATTGCTATTGTTTATTTATTACTATACATTACTATATGTTTTATACATGTATTATTGCTATTGTTTATTTATTACTATATATTACTATATGTTTTATACGTGTATTATTGCTATTGTTTATTTATTACTGTATATTACTATATGTTTTATACATGTATTATTGCTATTGTTTATTTATTACTATATATTACTATATGTTTTATATGTGTATTATTGCTATTGTTTATTTATTACTGTATATTAATATATGTTTTATACATGTATTATTGCTATTGTTTATTTATTACTATATTTTACTATGTTTTATACATGTATTATTGCTATTGTTTATTTATTACTGTATATTACTATATGTTTTATACATGTATTATTGCTATTGTTTATTTATTACTATACATTACTATATGTTTTATATGTGTATTATTGCTATTGTTTATTTATTACTATATATTACTATATGTTTTATATGTGTATTATTGCTATTGTTTATTTATTACTGTATATTAATATATGTTTTATACATGTATTATTGCTATTGTTTATTTATTACTATATTTTACTATGTTTTATACATGTATTATTGCTATTGTTTATTTATTACTGTATATTACTATATGTTTTATACATGTATTATTGCTATTGTTTATTTATTACTATACATTACTATATGTTTTATATGTGTATTATTGCTATTGTTTATTTATTACTATACATTACTATATGTTTTATATGTGTATTATTGCTATTGTTTATTTATTACTATATATTACTATATGTTTTATACATGTATTATTGCTATTGTTTATTTATTACTATACATTACTATATGTTTTACACATGTATTATTGCTATTGTTTATTCATTACTATATATTACTATGTTTTACACTTGTATTATTGCTATTGTTTATTTATTACTATACATTACTATATGTTTTACACATGTATTATTGCTATTGTTTATTCATTACTATACATTACTATATATTTTATACATGTATTATTGCTATTGTTTATTTATTACTATACATTACTACATGTTTTATACATGTATTATTGCTATTGTTTATTTATTACTATACATTACTATATGTTTTATATGTGTATTATTGCTATTGTTTATTTATTACTATACATTACTATATGTTTTATACATGTATTATTGCTATTGTTTATTTATTACTGTATATTACTATATGTTTTATACATGTATTATTGCTATTGTTTATTTATTACTATATATTACTATATGTTTTACACATGTATTATTGCTATTGTTTATTTATTACTATATATTACTATATGTTTTACACATGAATTATTGCTATTGTTTATTTATTACTATATATTACTATATGTTTTACACATGTATTATTGCTATTGTTTATTTATTACTATATATTACTATATGTTTTATACATGTATTATTGCTATTGTTTATTTATTACTATATATTACTATATGTTTTATACATGTATTATTGCTATTGTTTATTTATTACTATATATTACTATGTTTTATACATGTATTGTTGCTATTGTTTATTTATTACTGTATATTACTATATGTTTTATACATGTATTATTGCTATTGTTAATTTATTACTGTATATTACTATATGTTTTATACATGTATTATTGCTATTGTTTATTTATTACTGTATATTACTATATGTTTTATACATGTATTATTGCTATTGTTTATTTATTACTATACATTACTATATGTTTTATACATGTATTATTGCTATTGTTTATTTATTACTATATATTACTATATGTTTTATACGTGTATTATTGCTATTGTTTATTTATTACTGTATATTACTATATGTTTTATACATGTATTATTGCTATTGTTTATTTATTACTATATATTACTATATGTTTTATATGTGTATTATTGCTATTGTTTATTTATTACTATACATTACTATATGTTTTATACATGTATTATTGCTATTGTTTATTTATTACTGTATATTACTATATGTTTTATACATGTATTATTGCTATTGTTTATTTATTACTGTATATTAATATATGTTTTATACATGTATTATTGCTATTGTTTATTTATTACTATATTTTACTATGTTTTATACATGTATTATTGCTATTGTTTATTTATTACTGTATATTACTATATGTTTTATACATGTATTGTTGCTATTGTTTATTCATTATTGTATATTACTATATGTTTTATACATGTATTATTGCTATTGTTTATTTATTACTGTATATTACTATATGTTTTATACATGTAGTATTGCTATTGTTTATTTATTACTATATATTACTATATGTTTTATACATGTATTATTACTATTGTTTATTTATTACTATATATTACTATATGTTTTATACATGTATTATTGCTATTGTTTATTTATTACTGTATATTACTATATGTTTTATACATGTATTATTGCTATTGTTTATTTATTACTGTATATTACTATATGTTTTATACATGTATTATTGCTATTGTTTATTTATTACTATATATTACTATGTTTTATACATGTGTTATTGCTATTGTTTATTTATTACTGTATATTACTATATGTTTTATACATGTATTATTGCTATTGTTTATTTATTACTATATATTACTATATGTTTAATACATGTATTATTGCTATTGTTTATTTATTACTATACATTACTATATGTTTTATACATGTATTATTGCTATTGTTTATTTATTACTATATATTACTATATGTTTTATACATGTATTATTGCTATTGTTTATTTATTACTGTATATTACTATATGTTTTATACATGTATTATTGCTATTGTTTATTTATTACTATATATTACTATATGTTTTATACATGTATTATTGCTATTGTTTATTTATTACTATATATTACTATGTTTTATACATGTATTAGTGCTATTGTTTATTTATTACTGTATATTACTATATGTTTTACACATGTATTATTGCTATTGTTTATTTATTACTGTACATATTATCTATTATTTATAATTAAAAGTTCCCATATCGTGTCAAAATTCTATACTAGTTCTACTTGGCAAATGATTGTTGCCCAGCTTTTTTCTATTGCTTCTTGCATCCATTTTCCTACAGAAATGTTGTTGCTTTCTATTCTATTTTTATGTTCTTTAAAGATGTTCAACTGATTCATTCGTGTAAGACATTCAGAGCAAGAACTTGTTTTTCTACAAGTACAAAGAAAAAAATTCTTCCTCGGGATGCCTAGTGTCAGGTGAAATTTCCACGTTTTTGGATACCATTACCATGTAACTGCTTCGCTACAGATTACAGTATTATCATCTTCATATCCAATGTCAATGTGAATACTCATCTCTCTACAACAACTGTCAGGTGGAATTTCTACAGAAAGAACTTCGGTACAGTTGAAATCATCTAATTGCGAACCAATGTTCTATTTGTATTGTTTGGATTCTTCAGACTACTGTTCTCATTTTGAGGGTCATTTTTTTGTTCTGGTCGATGTAACATCTGACCTTCTTGAGATATATCTTATCGAACTCTGGAATGTTTCAGTCGAACTCTGGAATTTGGATGGAATTTCAAACTGAACCCTTTATTTATTTCATGTGGGTAGCATGCTCTCGTTTCGTCACTCAATGACACTCAAGATGAGAACAGTAGTCTGAAGAATCCAAATAATCTGAATAACCAATCCTCATCTCAAAAGTTAAGAAACCCAATGCTCTATGTTCTTGTTTTTTTGATATTTTTTCCTACAACCAAAAATACAATTGCGAATTACTTAGCTTTTCTATCCAGTCGTGGCTGATGGAACAAGAGCATGCTACCCCCTCGTGAAGTAAATAAAGAGTTCCGTTCGAAGTCTCGTACAGATTCCCAAGTTCAGACACATTCCAGAATTCGACAAGATACACTTAAAAAAGATCGGAGGTTACATTGACCGAAACATTGTGAAAATGGCACTTGAGATGAGAACAGTAGTCTGAAGAATCCCAATAATATGAATAACCAATCCTCATCTAAAAAAATCAGAAACCCAATGCTCTATATTCTTGGTTTTGTGACATTTTTTCCTATTTATTCACTTGTGCCATTTTTATCCGTGCCATTATTACCATGCACAGTTGTATATGTTGGTCAAAAAATTTAGCCACTTTGCATTCAATAAATTCTGTTTTAGTGAGAAAATCTTTTATTTAAAACAATTTCTTTTGCAAATTTTGGTCCTTGTTTCAGAAGATAATAGTAATTATATGCTTTACTGTTGAGGTCCTTGTTTCGTGACGCAGCACACACCTCCAGCAAACGTCCGAGCAAGTGTTGGCATTTTGCAGGTCGTAAAAGAAACAACTTCATTACGGCAGTAAGCAGGTAAGTCCGTATAACATCTGTACATTCCTCCAAGTAGTTCTCCAAGAACTCCTCCAGAAGGTACGGACTCTCATCCAACAAGTGCCCATATTCGCCAATTAGGAACAGGTTGGCACAACAGCCACTCTCATTGGTCGGTTGAAGATGGGTTCGTGAGCAGATGACAGTTAAGAGATTGTCGAGACGAGAATAATTTCTCAGATCCAGCAACTCGAGGACCTGAAGAACATTAGCTCGTATGCTCTCCTCTGGTATTTCTAACAACTCTTCCAATTTCTCAACGCAACGGTCAAAATACTCAGGATCCAGTTTGGAAATCTGACCAATGGCTTTCATGGAGCTGAAAGAAACCAAGGAAGAAACTTCTGAACAATACATGCGAAGCTCTTCAAGAATTTCTGGAAAGTTTTGTGGGGTGACCAAACGGGGCAAGACTTCGATTTTCCTTATCTTCAGATACGGTGGTTCTTTGAAACGACAGAAGAAAGATTTGTAGCACTCTGACAATACGTTTTTTGAATCATCCAAAAATTTTTCAATGAAAACAATAAGAGAATAAGTGAGTTCCACGTTTCCGGAGTTTAATCCGGAAACAATCATTTCCTTGCATCGGAAAAGGACCATATCTTTCAAATGAGGCATCGTCCTTGTATAGAAGAAGAAAAGCTGCAGAGTACACATAAAAACCGAATACGACGATTCCTGGAGGTATGTATCTAAAATGTTGAGAATATCAAAGGTTTCTTTTTCTGATTTTATGGTATATTTGTTGAGCAGGGTTAACACATAAGCCTGTCCCCAGCTGGTAAATTTAGGCATGCTAGCCAACAAGTGGTAGACCATTTTATAATTTATCACGACTCCACCTTCGTCTTTGAGGATCTCCTCCAAAGCAAGTAAGCAGTTGACCACGACCACTGGATCTGAGTCACGAATTAAGCTATACAGTTTATCAACAATGCCCATTTCGATGACCATCTCTGGGGACAGACGGTGTAATCTGACCGACGACAAAATGGCAATTCGTCGCACATACGAGCTGTGATCTGCAAGGCCTTTCTGTACGGCTTGCAGGATGTGTTCCGAGGCAAGTTCTTGTCTTAGTGAGCTGAGGGTTCGGAGAGAGAGACCCCTCGTCATCGGGGAGCTGTCGGCACAGTCACGGAGGAGGGAGTTCACAACCAGCAGCATGAGGTCCGAACTCTTCTGTGTTTGTACGCACACAAATTCACAGGCAATTTTTTTTACCATCGCGTCAGGGTGGGCAAGAAGTTTGGCAATGTGAGGCGAAAGACTGGAAAGATCAACTCCACGGCCACTTAGGTTCATCACCTGTGAAATAGAAAACGAAAATTTAAAAAAAAAATAGTATTAAAAAAATAAAGACATAAATACATCAATTTTTTTTTTTTTGTATTTTGTTTTAGCTAGGGATGGGGCATCCTAGCAGATGCCAGACATTCACCTGCTATCACATTCTGACAGAGATCTTTTTAAGATTCTAACTGTCTCTTTAAGTGCAATTGTTTGGATCTATCTTGCACTTTGTTTACTGGGTATAGTTACCAAGTAGTTTTTGATACTTTTTTCCAGGAGTTCGGGTGCTTCTATAATTACTTGAATGATAGAGATCTTCCTAAGATTCCAATTTCCTATGTCGTGCAGAAGATCTTGGCATTTATCTTTTCCTTCTCAGTTCTGTTCAACCCGATATAATTTGGGACCAATATAATTTGGAACACAAACTTCTATTAGAATTGCCGCTTTCTCCTCCTACTTAGTTATGTTTTCTAGGTACGACACTATTCAAGTCTACATGAAGAAATTTTTCTCACGTGAAGCCAAAATTATTTTCGGGCACCCTTCACAAGCACAGTCCTAGGCACGTGGTTGGGTCTGTAGCCAATAAGTTTAGCTTTCAAAATCAAATAGGGTTTACTGACTTCTAATTTACATTTTTTGAGCTAGAGCACCATTTGTGTAAAAAATTAGTGAAAAATGGTCCTAAAATTGTGACAAAAATTTTTAAGGCCGTCAGAAAAAAAGTCATATTTCAAATTTCACTTACCCAAGACATAAAATAAGGCATTCAAGCAAGAATGTACCATATGTATATTCAATTCAGCAAAAAAACAAAAAAAAAACAAAAAAAAAAAAACAAACAAACACTAGACCAAAAACGCTTATTGGGAATTTGCCATGCAAGAATGAGCACTTTTGTCTTTCAATTTTTTCCGAATTTTACATTTTTTTTTTTAGCTTTCAAGGCCCACAGTGTCTAATGCATACATGAAGTGTGAAATATTAGTCAATCCAATACAACACACCATCCACTGATCAGAAAACACCAGTTTTATCAAAATCTGATACAAACAGGAAAAGTTACAATTTATTTTTTAGAGAATGTTGGCTTTTGAAGCCGAAAATATTTTTTTTTTGATAAATTAAATCACAGGTTCTAAATAAGTCTATATAAAAAGTCCAACTCATAGAAAAGTTTCTTGCCGGTATTTATGACAATATGTACGAGTCAATTATTTTTATTAGTATTGAAATTCAGACTACACATTAATTTATCATCCGGGTCAAATTTTCTGAAAAAGTGCACTTTTCATGGTGTGTATGCTAGGAAAATGCTGGAAAACCCATGAATTATGTGCAAAACAATGTAGCCAAAGTACACAATCACAAAATTGAAGCTCTAGGAAATTCCCAGAGTATATACTACTTTAGACATATTTTACATGTTACGATAATGACGTTAGATTGTTTGACTACATTGAACACAAAAGTTGAATTGTTGTTCCCTTTTTTACTTCATGTGGTTATTGCAGTACAACATTATCAAAAAGCCATTTTGATGGTAGTTCACATTCAAATATCATATGCAGTTCAATGGGATCAATCAAGTGGCACTTACAACACCACTTCTCTGAGCAGAGAGATAAACTGATTGTGAAATGGGTTGGTGAGGACAACTACAACCAGAAACATGTTCATCATATCCAGGAACTCGGTGAAAACTGAAGTGATGCTGCACTGGCTTCAAAATCAAAGCATATCATGCAACAGTATAACATTGGCTTAGGGATGAGATTGTCATACACTGCTTGATTAACGGTTTTTCTTTGTAAAGTCACTTCTTTTGTTTACCTTCTGTATGGTTGTACATGTTATTTCTGAATTTAATAATCAATAAAGCTTCCAACCTCTTAAAAAAATATCTTATTTTCAATTTCAATTTTAGGTTCCTAGTAAAAAACATTACAAGGAATATGGTTTTATTATGTTTGAGAAACCGGTCAAAATACTAATTTTCAATTTAGCTGACATACTTTGAAAATGTTCGCATATCTCTAAAACTAGGCCAGATTTTGTATTTTTGACAGTTTTTTTTTTTTATTTCTCCATTAAATTTTGACCGAGAAAAATGGTATTTTAAAAATTTTTTTTTTTTTATTACATTTTCACCCCAAACAAGGCACATTGCCACTTTGGTGTAGGGGGCTACTATCAGGGGAAACATCTACTGGGGTACTATGTAGGGATTTGGGCAGCAAGATGTTGGTTCACGTTGCACTTGAACTTCTGCATGTCAGTACAGTTGGGGAAGCAGTGACCTGGAATGGAATTCCAAAGTCTAGCAGTTCTGGGGAAGAAACTACTGGAGTAGAAAGATCTTTTACATCTAGGGATCTCTACAGTGTGGGGGTGGGATTTTGCAGCTTGTCGGGTCTGTCGAGGGTGTTCACGTCGTGGGGGCACAAGTGTCTGCAGTTCATCAGAGCATTCACCATTAAAATACTTGTAGAACAGGCAGAGGGATGCAATGTTTCGACGATGGGACAGAGGCTGAAGCTTAGATGCCAGTTTAGGGCCTATCATATTTGCGACTCTCTTTTGAACCCTGTCAAGGAGCGAGAGACTAGTAGCCGATGCACCAGCCCAAATATGTATGGCAAGTCATATAATCTTACTTTAAAAAAAATGACCTAAATTAGTCTCCATGAGAAAAACTTCTTCATGGAGACTTGAATAGTGTTGTTCGTAGCTGTAGGGACTGCATAGTCATAGGGGATCTTGTAGGACTTACTTTCAACTGTTCTTCCTCGTACATTCACAATTTAACATTTTATAGATGGTTCAGTGGAGATATTTACACACTCCTTTGTGTCGCGTCATATAATAGCTGTCCCCTCCCCCCAGCAAAACCTTACAGTTGGATGTCAGGTGGTTCAGACACTCTACTTCTGCGTGGCAGAACCTGCACTTGCTGTCATTGCTGAGACCACTCATCTTCTTAAAAGTATTGGTCATCAAGCCTTGACATTGGAGAGTTATTATAATCCTCTCCTGATCATAATGGAGTGAGTCTATTTTTTTTTCAGATATCTGCATGCAAATGGCTACAGACTCGGTCAGATTGAGCGTTTATTCGAGAAAGATGTGTGCGTTTTTACTGAACTCATCTGTGTAATGCCATGATCGTTTGCGTATAGGTCGGTACGTAGCTGTTGATATTGAGCAGCCATTATACGCCTGATTTAGTAAGTTAGCATGTTACTTCGTCCTTAAATTGTGCGTTAAATGGGTAAACGAGGGAGGTTAGTGAAAAATTTATCGTAAAAGATTACTTTTATGGCAAGAACGAATTTTCTAAATCTTGCAGAATGAGGTAAACACTTGAAATGTAGATGTGTCTATGTGTTGAACAGATTTTAGAAATTGACTGCCAAGTTTACTTGTCTCTGGTCAGATCATAATTTATCCCTCTTGTGAACTGACCCTGCTACCCCTGCTACCTCAACTCTTTTACATCTACTAACCCATGTTAAACTAGCTGGGTGCCTGGCATGCTTAGTCATAAAATACACTAAAATGATATTTTAATTCCTGCAAAATTCGTATTTACTATCATAGAGCCAATACTCTATTGATTATTATATTGTACCCAATATATAGTAGTGATTTCCAAAGTTTTAAAAAAAATATGATTTGGGTGCCATCAGTTAGAATTGAAACATGCGCTCCAGACTTAGTCGTTACTGTTTGAGCTATTATCACATGGATAAGAAACAGTTAAAATTAATGGACTTTAACATATAAACATATATTTGTGCATACGTACAAGTACACTTTAAGTCAATTTACGCTTGCAAAATTGAAATTGTTTTCAATTTTGACTCCTCAGCAGCTCACAATAAATGCAATCATTTGATCTGTCTTGCATCATTCTGCTACCTTGTGCCTCAGAGAAGATGGTCTTTGAAAAACATGGAGACAGACATAGTGAGTTTTATAAAGTGAACCCTCAACTTTAAAATCTAACAAAAACAAATCCGAGGTATTGACATGGAATTACACAAATAAAATTTCATTTTTGTAAGGAGTTGTCTTTGATGGCTATAACAATGCAGTGGGTGGGTGCATTGAATATGTTGATGAATAGATTAGGCAACACATACGATTTGAGGCTAGATGATCAGTAATTCTAGTGGAGCAATGGTATGTGTGTGTCTAGTTGGGAGGGAGAACTGAAACATGGCCAATATTCATTCACACAAAAAATTATTTTATTTATAACGTGCACTATTTGGATTGTTTGGATGCATGTTCTAATCTAAACGTGTTATAAACATACACGGTGAGAACTGTGATAAAATGCCTTTTCACGACTTGGAACAAGTAATAAGAGTGCAGAAGGGAATTGCCTCAAATTTCTTGATTTGAGGCAATTCCCTTCTGCATGTCTAACATGTAACATCTGATTATGAGCAAAAATGAAAAAAAAAAAAAATGATGTCCATGCCTGATTATATGCTGGTGGATCTCAAAGTAAAGCGACACCATATTCATCAATAATCAATCAATATTAATCAATAAAAGTTTAATCACGCAATGAGGAACCCCTCACTAGATTTCAGCCATCTAACTGTCCTAAGCTATCCACTGCTATGTCGTCTTGTACCAGATCATCCCTCTATTTTCTTGGTCTTCTTTTTGGCCTCTCATCTTCACAAGGTGTCCATTCCATTCTCCTGATGGACCATCTGTTGCCATGCTATCTGCCCTTCCCATCTGTGTTCGGATGTCTTGATGGCAGTATTGATGTCAATAACTCTTGTTTGTTGGCAGATCCAGATGTTTGTCTTTCTGTCTTGTAGAACGATGCCTTACATTATCCTCTCTATTTTCCTTTGTTCCACTGCCAAGATTTCACTTTGGCAAGACATCAGGGCCTATGTTTCACTCCCGTAAATCATCACAAGTAGTACATATTCATTGAAGATCTTTCCTTTGATTGACATACTTGCTTTTTGGCTTCTCACGATATTCTTCACTTTCCCAAAAGCTGCCCATCCCAATGTTATCCTTCTCTTTATCTCAGCGAGGAGGAGATCATCTTTTGTAATTTTCTTTCCAAAGTAGATGTAGCTTTCAACTTCCCCAATGGTCTTTCCATCAACAATTATTGACGACTTGGCAGTGTGCTAGTTCAATATCACCTTGGTCTTTCCGAGATGCATGTTGAGGCTAACCAAATCATCTCGTTATTCACATGCAAATAAGATGATGCTTGGAAAAAAGCTTGTTTTCAAAGGACGGGAGTGATTTTTTTTATTTTTTATTTTTTTACAATGCAATCACCACTTATGAAAGTAAGGTAATAATAATTAATGGTGTAGATTAGGTAGAATTTGGATTATTTAAGGGGAGGTTTCAACAAGAACTTGTTTACATTGGACTTGAAAAAATTTCTGAATTCTTTCAGAATGAGGTAAACGCTTGAAATGAAGATGTGTCTATGTATTGGACAGCTTTTCTTTGTGAATTTACCCTGCTATCTCAACTCTTTTACACCTACTAATCCATGTTAAACTAACAGGATACCTGGCGTTGCCTGGTCATAAAATATGCTTAAATGATATTTTAATTAATGCAGAATTCGTATTTATTATTATAGAGCTAATACTCTCTTGATTATTATATTGTGATCGGCTGGAAAGCAAACCAGTGAAACAGTGTTCCACAGACAGGCACTTTTAAGAAAGAAGCTTTGTTCATGGAATCTGTATTTAGATTTAAGCATAGATAGAGTGTGGTGGAAATTGTTGATAGTGGTTGTAACTAGTTGAGTGTGTTTTGTGAAAGTTTGCCAAGAGGAGGGACCATAGATTGGAGCTCAGACGAGCATTTGTCATGAAAATAGTGATAGAGGAGAGACAGGCTCGCAACATCTTTTCTGTGATTTTGGAGTTGTGAATTTTGGCTGTATCATGTGTATGTACAATACTGATGAAAAACTGCAAAAAAAAAAACTGCAAAAAAAAAACCCCCAAAAAACAGTACCACAAGCTATTTCAGCGAAACAGAAAAAAAATGAACAAACGAGTGAAGTTAAGCAGTGAAAGTCTGATGTTGTTTAATCGAGAAAATAATGTAGTTACATGGCTTAATTAATAAGCAAAGTTGCAAAAGATTATGTAACAACATTGAACTAGAAATGAAAGAGGAAGATAAACCCAATGCCGAGAATATTGAAAACAGATTAAAGACAGCAGTTTTGGAGACTTTACATGAACTGAAGCATCAATGGACATGTATTGAGCAGAAGCCAGGCTACTATTGGCAAGACACATTGGATGGAGCCTTGGGAAGACTGTTAAAAAGATTGTTGTGAGTGGTTTTCTTGACTGCATCTCAATAGAACTGCAACAGTTAACCGAGATTGGAACCATGGAGGTAGAGGAAATTTTCAAGCGTGCCAAGGTGTTAGTGAAACATCCCAATAAACTAAGTGCTGTTGCAACCTCTACCGCAAACAAGGATAGTGTAGAGAAGCAGACAATGGGGAGACAAAGTTGCCAATTTATTGAAAAATGCTTCAGATGTCAGGAACCCAACCCGAAGAGAGAACCAAGTCTGGACATTATCTGTTTCCAGTGTTATTAGGCTGCACATAGTAGTAAGAATTACCCTTCATTTTAAACAGGTGAACAGTTGAATTGAACCAGATGGAATTGATGTATGTGAAGAATTTATGAGGAAGTAGAGAAGAATGGAACAAGCAACCAAAATCGTGGACTTAAAAAGTCGGCCTACCTTTAAATTCATGCGAACAAGAAAACAATGGCAGTATCAATTGGTCAAATACAAATGGCAAAAGTTATGACGACAGTGCTTAAGACCATGTTAATCAAAGATGATGTGGTGAAAAGAACTACCTGCTTCTATATCGATGATGTACTGATGGACATGACAAAGGTGACTGTTGAAAGGATGACAGATCATCTCAAGACATATGGACTGACGGCTAAACTATCAGAGTTGTTAGAAAAAGTGTAGAAATTTTATTTTCCACCTTCTGTCTTTCCTTCTCTCTCCCTCCCCTTCTTTACCTCCTCCTTTCTAGGTGTATCTTGTGCTGCTACTGCTTGTTATATCACGTGTTGAATGCGTGCCTTTTGATTGGTCAAAGGAGATGTGTGCGCCATTTTGTTCCAAGGGATAACCTTCATTTGAGGTCACGATAAAATTCCCTCAGTATACAGGAAGTTAGTTGGTCATTACCCTGTAGTCAGATCCTTGTGGACTGCATGCGACTTTATTAAAAGGCAGATCAGCATGGACTGATGAGAGAACGCAATTGACTAAGAGGTGCTGTGCATGATACAAGAAGTTATTGCTGGAGTGAGAAAGGTAGGCGTAATAGAAGTAGATTGGTTGGTTGTTTTACGGCATATCAACCCTTTTCGGGTTATTTAATGCTGAATGCATTTTCAAGTTAAATTCAATTTTTATGATAATTTTGTTTATTTAATTGTTAGGTGAAAGTACAGAATAGCTACAAACTCCCTCCCCCTCCCCATGTTAAGAATAGGTTTCTAAATAATGTTATTTCAGTGCAGTAACATAGATGCACAAGTACCAAGTGTTTTTCTTGCTTTAAATTTTGTTTCACGGGTACGTACACCATAAAGAGTTTTTGTGACATTTTTTGAGTGGATTTCTATCAGTATTTTGTTTTATTTTCGAGTTTTGAGTGATTATCTAGACTCTAAAGAGAGACACCCTACGTCAGCTATCTTGTAATAAACGCTTTAAAATAAGATAAACCACTAAAAGCTTATCCAGGTAGTGAGAAGAGTAAATCATCTTGCCTTTGGTAACATTTATTTGTTATGTATTTGTTTCTTGACAACTTATGGTATGTTGTCTATAGTTTTAAAAAAAAAAAGATTAAAAAAATATGCGCGATTTTTCTGTATTTTTTGGGGGGAGGGGGTGAATTTTAGACAATAACCACTCATTCTTAACATAAGATGGGCAGAACTTTGGGTAACGTCACTTAATAGAACCTTGAGGTGATCTGAGAAAATAATTGTGTGTAATAATTAAAAATGTTTTCATGTTAAATATTATTATTATAGGATGAGTCATTTCGAGTTAATATCTATTTTACTCATCTGAACTCAAGAAAATCACGATTAAAATATATAAACATTGCTTAAATAGTATTCATCATGGCTGCTTTCTTTGCATAGTCTTTCTTTAGCAATCCATAGCCATCATTGATATTACTTCAGCAATCTTTATGTATTTTAATCGTGCATTTCTCGAGTTCAGATGGATCTACGACCTGCCCTAACGTAATACAACCTCCCCCCCCCCCAACCACTCCATGTTAAGAACGGCTTTCGGAACACCCCCGGTGCTAGTGCAGAGTGATCATCCGCACTATATTTTAAATCGTATTTCCAAGTTTAATGATATGTTTTTTTGTTCAATCGTAAGGTTGAAGTATAGAATAGATACAAAACACCCTCCCCAATGTTAAGAACGGCTTTTTAAATAATAACATTATTATTTACGTCCGGATCACTCTCTGCACCAACACACCCCAAACCTCCTCATATTAGGAACGGCTTTCGAGATCGAGGGGTGTTTATTCTGAAAGCCGTTTTTTACATGGGGGGGGGGTTGGAGGCTGGAGCAAGTCGTAAAAATTTACTAATAAATATTAACTCGAAATAATTCCTCGCGTAATAATATTTAACATAAGAAACATTTTTAATGTTTACACACAATTATTTTCTTAGAATAATCACCTCAAGACTCTTTTTAGTGACTTTACCAGGTTTGTTAACTATTCTGTTCCTTCACCCCCCCCCTCTTTTTTTTCGTATTCACTTTTCTGAACCAGAGTGTAATTTCGTGTGGTCATTTTTGTTTTTATGTTTTTTTTGTTTTTTTTGTCTGTCATCGTAATTCGTCACTCTCGGATTTCTCCAAACAGTCATGGGGTCCGGTTTGTACAAATACCAAATAATTAATTTGAGAGGTTAAAAAAAAAAAAAAAAAAGTGTGGGTGGGGGGGGGGGACAAAAACAAATGGGTATGGATTGTTTTGTTTCTTTTTCGAATTAGAATTTTTACCTTGGCCATGAGATTTCGACATGCTGTCGGATCGCAGAGAATAGTCGGGTCTTCCAATTGTCGTATAATATCGTTGATGCAAGTCGCTGCAATGTCCATTTTGTTGTCACCGTTTTTCCCTTCGATAAATTGTTCATTACTTTCCCCAATCAACAACACACAACAAAGAAAACAAAATATTGCTTTTCGCCATTAAACAATTGTATAAAACGGTTATCTCCCTTAGTTGCGGTGTCGCCGTAAAGAAATGACCGGTGTTAGCTTTGAAAAGTATCCAATAATAAAAAGAATCGTTTTAGGGTTTACTATTGCAATAGTGTCACGACTGTCACGGTCCAAAAATACGATTTTATTTGGGTGAAGACAGAGTTTATTAATGCGGAGACATATGCCCTCCACCCATATTTTCAGAGAGAACTAGACAAAATTTAAGTGACAGAAAAAGTTAGGCTTCCCAAAATATTGTAATTTAATTATTTAATTAATTATTTATTTTTTTCTTTTTAATTAATTATTAATTTTTTTTACTGTTTTTTCACCCCAAACAAGGCACAATGCCACTTGGACGTAAGGGGCTACTATTTGGAACCAACTCTACATGGATACTATATAAGGAGTTGAGTAGTGAGATGTTCGCATTACACTTGAACTTTTGCATGTCAGTACAGTTAGGGAAACAGGGACCCGAGAGGTAATTCCAAAGTATAGCAGTTTAAGGGAAGCACTATTAGAACAGAAGACTTCTCAGTATCTAGGGATCTCTACAGTGTAGGGGTTGGATTTTGCTGCTTATCAGGTTAGTCAGGGATATTTATGTCAAGCGGGTACAAGTACTTTGAGTTCGTCAGAGCACCTTCCATTAAAATACTTGTAAAATAGGTACAGGGATGCAGTATTTCAACAGTAGGACAGAGGTTGGAATTTGGTCGATAGTACGGGACCTAATAGGTTGGAAACCCTTTTCTGGACCCTGTCTAAGAGTGAGAGACTAGTGGCAGATGTACCAGCCCAAATTTGGCAACAATACTCCATGCATTGGTGCTATAGAAATGAGAGACAATGAGATGGAGTTTCATTCCATATTAATAAACAGCTTTATTTGTTATCTTCATTAGTAGCGTTAGTAGATGAGTACAAGAGAGGGTTAGTAGGTTGAAGTGTTCTTGTGTAAAGATAGAATTAATATATTGCCGGCTTGTTGAGGAGAGAACAGCTCAGTCCACACATGTTTATAGCTAGTAATTGTCGGAACAAAGGAAGCCGATTAAATGAGAAAGAAATGGCAAAGTCTTCAGAGTGTTCACATGTTGTCGTGGGTGTGTGTGTATTGGTGCATGTTCTTTAGCATGACACAGAATGTTCATGTGGGTACCACACGTGGAAATAAATGGTAGTTAGTAGAGAGCCATTGTTAGCTTGTTGTACTCACGTTCAGCTGGTGGCCGAAACCAACCGGCGATGTGTGCTCTGCGCAGAGCAATGAGAAAAAGAGAGTGAGGGTTTCAGATTTCACCTTCTATGTACTCGGTCACGTGATTGAGGAAGAAAATGAATTTCAAATCTCGAGTTGTGAAAAGTAGCTCCTGCCAGTGTTGTAGCGAGTGTGGGCTGCTACAGTACATAGTGGCTTTGTAGAGATATACATATACTCAGGTATGTAATTTTCTATTATGGTAGAAAAAGCCCACCTTTTTCACAGAAACATTGGCAATATCCTCATTGTATTTGTTCCAATTCGTGTTGTTTGTGAATGTTAAGCCAAGGAATTTGAACGAAGTACTTTCAGGTAATGTATTATCAGTGCTTGAGAAAGTTTTTTGTAATTATTAAAAGAAAGAAGCTTAGTCTTGGCAGCATTGAACGTTACTTAAGTCCTCATTCCACTACAGATCAGAGGTCTTTCTCTAAGGTTTCAGCCATTGACTTAGACATGTTTTTATTCGTTTTCCTCTAGTGTTTGTTATAAAGTGTGGTGTTATAAAAAAATATATCCATCTTTGAGGCAATTTTTTCATGGAGGTTATTTATGAATATCAGGAATATTAAAGGTTCAAGAATCGACCACTGTGGCACACCCACATTTATATTATATTATTTTGATGTACAATCATCGAGGACAATCTGGATTTTTCTCTTGGCTAAGAAGCATTTGATTTTATTAAGTATTCATTCCAGTAATAACATATTTACTTTTCATGAGAAGACCTTTGTGCCAGACCCTATCAAAAGCCTTAGATATATCTAGAGCTACTACTTTAGCTTTCCCTGCCTTATCCAATGTGTAGTATATACGGTCAGATTACAGTTAGTATATCAGCAGTAGATAAAAAGATTCAATATTTATGAGGATATTGCTAGATTTTTGGTAGCAAGAAGTTTTTTTTTTTAAATCAATTTTCACTCTAAACAAGGCACAGTGCTACTTTGAAGTAAGGGACTACTATCGGGGACATAATTTGCAGGTACATTATGAACGGAGTTAAGTAGCAAGATGTTTGTTCACATTACACTTGAACTTCTGTATATCAGTACAGTTGGGAAAGCAGAATCCCGGAAGGGAGTTCCAAAGACTTGCAGTTCTGGGGAAGAAACTATTGGAGTAAAAGGCTTTCTTACACCTAGGAATCTCTACTGTAAAGGGGTGGGACTTAGTTGCTTGTCGGGTTTGTCGGGGGTTGGTCATGTCAAGGAGGTACAAGTGCTTGCAGTTCGTCAGAGCATTCACCATTAAAGTATTTGTAGAACAGGCAGAGGGATGCAACATTTTGTCGATGGGACAGAGGCTGAAGCCTAGATGACAGTTCAGGACCTATCAGGTTGGCGACTCTCTTTTGAACCCTGTCCAGGAGTGAGAGACTAGCAGCAGATGCACCAGCCCAAATGTGACAACAGTACTCCATACATGGATAGGTGGCCTTATAGAGGTACAGGATACTTTCAGGCGTAAGTAATTTTCTAGCACGGTAGAGAGAGCCCACCTTCTTTGCAGCAGCCTTGACAATACTCTCAATGTATCTATTCCAGTTCATGTTCCCTGTAAACGTTAGGCCGAGGAGTTTAAAAGAAATTACTTTCAGGCAATGTGTTCTTGACCATTGCTATTGGTGGTAGAGAAGGTTTCTTGTAGTTATTGAAGGAAACAAGCTTAGTCTTAGCAGCATTGAATGTGACCAACCATTTTTGTCCCCATTCCACTATGGATTGGAGGTCATCCTCTAGTGTTTCTGCTATTTCCTTAGATATGTGTGCATTTGTTTTCCCCTCATATCTGTTATAGAGAGTGGTGTCATCGGCAAATATACCCATCTCCGAAACAATTTTATCAGGGAGGTCATTTATGAATATCAGGAATAATAACGGTCTAAGGATAGACCCCTGAGGTACTCTTGCATTTATATCATATTGTTTAGATGTACGATCGTTGAGGACAACTTGGATTTTTCTCTTACTAAAGAAGGATTTATAAAACGATCCTTTGTGAAAGGTCTTTGCTATGTTGAGGGCTATTGTTTGCAAATAAATCCCCTCCCCCATCAAGAGATTCACTGATTCTATGAGATATTTCAGTCAGTAAATTGGCAATTCACCTTGCAGGATGAAATCCGCATTGCTTGTCACTAAGTAATTTTTTTTTTTTTTTGCTCAGGTACTTAACAAGTTCTTGGTTAATTACAGATTCATGCAACTTATAGATAATCCATAAGAGACTGATATGTCTGTACTGAGATACCGAGCAGTGGTCAGCAGTTTTTGAAAATATTGGTTAGATCAAAGAGATGGAAAACATTTCTACTTTAAGCAATGATTGGCAAATTCTATTAGAATAGAATTACGTTCAGGTAGCTGCTTCTTAAGCACAAGGACTGGAAGGTTATTAGAACCAGTTTGTTTGCTGGCTTCAAGGTTGCAGATAAATTTGGCAACGTCTCAAACTGATTTGCAATCATGATACTATATGAAAACAACTAAGTTATCTCCCTTTATTAGAGTTTTCCAGTCACAAATTGTACGCTTTGAAACAAGTGGGTGCGAAGAACTCTTTTTATATCTAAAGGAGACTCTTGAGCCTTTTTACCAGGGACAAGCTCCCATTTGCTTGCCTCCCCACAAGGGCAAAGTTAGACACAATGTCTTTTTTTAATATCGGGAATGTTAACTCACTAAAAGAGTGCTGTAAATTGGGACAAAATTCAAAATTGCCTCAGTCAAGAACAGTTTCTTTTTAACTGATTAAAAAGATGAGGTGTGTAGTAATATCATAGAACTATTTTCATACGCGCAATAACTGTAGCCCCTTGGCGTAGGAATGAGGAAAACCGGTCTTGGATGTTTGAACATGCGCGTCGCGTCTCCTCTTATATAGGCGATGTTTTTACAAGTTGTCATTGTTCAGAGGGAGACAACTCTCGTTTACTAAGAGACGCATTCATTTTTTCATCTCATAATTTAAGACGCTTAATCTAACGATATTTTTTTTTTATCAAATCAAAGCATTTAAAAAAAAAAAGATGCAACTATTTTTTTTAATGTAACAAAGTTGATAACAATAATAACACAAAATGCAGTCTTTACGCGACTATAAAGAGAATCGTTTTTGTTTTCATATCATAACTTACGATGTTAAGACCAACGAACAGACGATATTTGCATTAGATGAAAACATTTAAAAAAGAAGCTGCAACTTTTGTTTTTTTAAGTTAAAAAGTAAATGTTATGGTAAGATTTTGTAAAAAAATTAGTCTTTAGCATCGCGAAAATGTGACGAAAGGAAATTATATTTTTTTTCAAACAAAATTTTTTAAGGAGGAAAATTTGAAAAAAAAAAAAAAAGGCTGCTGCAGCTTTTGTTTATTTATATATATATTTATTTTTTTGTACTATACAAAGCTTATAATATTAATAACACTAGCACCTAATTTTTAACATAAATAATAAATCGCAGTTTCCCTTTAATAAAAATTGCAATTCCTCTACAACTATCGTTGCATTTTCAGTTTTTGTAACGTTAAAAACTAAATGTTGGTGTTAATAATATTTGCGCGAGCCTTTTCTAGTCTCACACAAAAACACGCATTCACATCTCAAGCTATATTACTTGTCATATACATACGCGCACACAAACATACATGCGCACGTCCACACATTACATATATTCACGTTCGTTTAAATACACTCACATTCACATGTATACACACACACACGCTAACGTACACACATGTACTCACATACGCGCACACGTATGCACACATGAGCAACGTCACTTCCCGTTTCAAAGGAAATCCACACATGCGCAAAAGACCACCGGAAACACCTATAAAAGAAAGAGCAATAAGCGGCTTCTTCCTTTTTCAACTCGCCTTCCGAAGTGAGTGGTCTACGGACCAACAGCATGCATTTTCGGCAGGCGTGCGCACGCGCGTACCTCACACCACTTGCTACTATGTGGGACAAAAAGCTAACAGACCATATGTACACTTTATACGCTTTCTCTCTCCATGAACTAGATTGACATTCTCACTCTTTCTCTCTATATATATACAACTTGTCCGTGAGAATACCTTCGCATAGCTGACTGCTAACATGGCGCGCAGTTTAACTGATGTCAACCCTCTATCCTTTTCTTTGTCTACACGCTCGACTATCATTCCCATTTTACACTACATCACTCACTTCTCTTCCCACGCGCGAACAAATGATAGTGACCCGAACGTGAGATGAACACACATTTCCTTTTTCCTTCTATACTACCAGTCCTGCAACAAACAGTGGTTACACCCGCGCGGACATGAACACATGTTATATCTAAAACATTAATTCTTTCAACAGTAAATAAACGACACGTTTATCTTATCCAGCAATTGAGTTTTTGTTTCCTTCATTCCATTCGTTTCATTATTTTCTTTTGTAACGGGATTAGGATTTATATATCCTAGTCCTCTACATATTATAAGCTTTGTTACAGAAAAAAAAGTCATCACAGCAGCTTTAAAATTTTCATCCTTGTTTTATTCAAGTGTTTCATTCTTTATATTTTTTAAGGTTAAAGACTAAGTTTTTAAAAACCTTACCATAACATTTACTTTTTTAATTAAAAAAGGAAGTCGTAAAAATGTAGGAAAAAGTTGCCGCAGCTCCTTCTTCTTCTTTCTTTTTTTTTTTAAAATATTTTCATATAATGAAATATCGTTGGTTTTAGTGTCATAAATTATGATATGAAAACAGAAACGATTCTTTTAAGAGTCGTGTACAGTTTGTATTATTAACATTATCAACTTTGCTCATCTGAGGTCTAATGAATGGTCCTCCCCCTAATCAAACTTTTATGAAAAACACTCGTCTATCTGCAACCACTATCAATAATTTCCCCCACTCATCTGTGTCTAAATCTAAACGTAGATTCCATGAACAAAGCTTCTTTCGTAGAATTGCACGCCTGTGGAACGCTCTTCCGTTTGCCTGCTTGCCAGCAGACTACAATCTGATTGTCTTCAAGTCCAACATAAACAAATTCTCAATGAACCGCCCCCCCCAAGTAATCCAATTTACAAAATTTCTACTACTTATGATTACTACGCTATAATCCCATTGACTAATGTATACTTATTAACTCTTATCCTTGAGTGGCCTCCGGGCCTTGATAAGTGGTGACTCCTATGTAAAAAAAAAAAAAAAAAAAAAAAAATTTTTTTAATTTAATTCAATATGACTTTACTTTAATAATTATCTTTGCAATAATAAAAAAGACCCTATTATTTATTTTTCAGGGAAGATTTTACAATTAATTTATTTAACTTCGCCGTCAAAACATTTTTCATTGTACTTTTTTATTCACGTGTAAAAATATTTTTTTCATTAGACTTTAATCTTTCAAACACAATCAAAACGTAATCGTAAACTTAGGAAAAAAAAAAATGATAATAAAGCGGCTTTCAAACCCCCTATCAGTTTTCGCTTTTGAATTGCCCGTATCCAACGTATAGCATATACAGATTTTTCTGTATTTTCTAACTTTACTTTTAATGTCCGCCATAAGTGCAATTCTGAATAAGCACTAAAATGTCTCTTCGAAATTAACTTCCACCCAAAGAACCTCGTCCAATTTGAAATCCATTAAAACACCTCCAAAAATTAGTGACTCCCCACCCAAAACGGATACTCTAAAAACTATACGAACCATGAGTTTATAAAAAAAAAAAAATCTAACATAACATAAAATTTGGATTTTAAATAAAGGGAAGTAATTCAATAATAGAGATATCTTGAGTTATTCCCCTTGGACTATAAATTTATTTTTATTTACGACATAACCATATTTATTTATGGAAATCCGACTTCTATACTTACGGGTGACCAACTAACCAATTTTCATTTTCACCATTCTTCTGAACACTAATTTAGTTTAATAATGTTAAATTATTAGTGAAAAAAGAAGTATAGACGTATACTATTAAATTTAGATTTAAATAAACGATGTTACGATAAGCGTTGGTAAATATGGATTAAATGCTACAAACAGAAGAAAGAACACTTAACGGTATTTTGTACAATTTTTGCTACTGGTATTAGGTTGGTGCAACAAACATATCGTTTTCTCACATATGTTACTTTTATACATGATTTCTGAATTAATTCATTGATATACAGAGCCATGTTATATATCATTTTGAAGTGCGTTTTTCGCTCTATCGAATTGTATTATTCGTTACCGTTTTCAATCTCGTCACTCATTTTTTTTGTAGCAGGTTTTTCGACAGCATGGACAAAATTCGAATCCGCATTATTTTCTTGTTCCAGTTCAAACTAGGCCGAAAAGATGCTGAGACAGCTCATTCATCAATGATGCATTTGGCCCAGGAACCACTAACAAACGTGTGGTACATTCAAGAATTTCGAAATGGTGACAAGAGCCTCGAAGAAGAAGACCGTCGCAGCTGGCCAATTGCGGTTAATATTAAACATTTGAAAGCCTTAATTGAAGCCGATCCTTGCAAAACCTCATGAGAAGTTGCTGTTAAACTCAATGTCGACCACTGAACAGTTGCTCGCCATTTTAAACAAATAGGGAAGTCAAGAAAGTTGGATAAATAGGTGCCGCATGAAAATAAAAAATAAATTTTTTAAAAAATCGTCGTTTTTGAGGTGTCTTCTACGCTAAATCTGCGCAACAAAAACGACCCATTTCTCGAGCGGATTGTGATGTGTGATTAGAACTGGATCCTCTACGACAACTGGCAACGTTTGGCACAGTGGGTGGATGCCGGAGAAGCTCCTTATAACACTTACCAAAGCCGAAATTGCACAAAAAAAAGGTTATGGTGACTATTTGGCGGTCTGCAGCCAGTCTCATCCATCACAGCTTCTTGGATCTGGGCAAACCGATTATGATGGAGAAGTACTGCCGACAAATTGACGAAATACACCAGACGCTCCAACGTATGTGCTCGAGATTGGTCAATATGAAGGAACCAATTCTCCTCCATGACAATGCTCACCCACATGTTGCTCAAATAACCCTGCAGAATCTGAACAAATTGGGCTACGAGACTTTGCCTCATCCATCATATTCACTGGACCTCTCGCCCATCGATTATCACTTTTTTAAGCATCTCGACAACTTCCTGCGGGAAAAATGCTTCAAAAACCGAGATGATGCTGAATCGGCTTTCAATGATTTCATCGCTTCCAGAATACCGGATTTCTATGCTAATGCGATAAATAAACTTGTTTCTCATTGGCAAAAATATGTCGATTCTAATGGTTCTTATTTCAATTAATAAGGTTTATTATGAAAGGAGTTATGATATTTTTGAAGTTGAACGCAAAAAACATCAATTTGCACCAACCTAATACAACCTTTGAACCAGACAAAACGATTCTCTGTTTGGCACCTTCCTGTCGTTTACGTCGACAACCTAAAAACACAGAAGCACTAAGCCAATTAGAAGTTCAAGAAGCAGACGACAACTTTACGTGTAAAATCAACTAAATGTTAGCATTCCCAAAAAATAGGCGAAAAGTGATTAGACTAAAAATGAATTTCGTAGCTATTGAGTTTTCCAAAACAATGATTGAATTTTACCAATAAAAAAAGAAACTCATCGCCCCCCCTTCCCCCAATGCACAATATGTGAGCATGTGCTTATTATGATATAGTCAACAAATCGATTTTTAAAAATATGTTGGTTCAAGCACAAGCAATATTATGTACTTAACTGCCATGCCGAAAATAGTAATATATCCAAAAATTATGAAAAATTATCGAGTAGAAATTTATTTCTAGTTAAAAGTAACTTTTATGGAAAATTGGGTAAAATAGCATTTTTCTTAGACGTTATAAAGTAGGCAGTAGGAGGCTATATATAAGGGACATAACTCCGAAAGGAATATTTTAGATTATTTGTGTCATGGCAGCAATATTTGCTGTCCATAGCGACAGACTTTTTTTTTTTTTTTTTTACTAAAAGCATAATAGCACTTGTTCTACTTGATGGATTTTCGTAATTTTTGAATGTATTACTATTTTCGACATGACAATTAAGTACATAATATTTTTTTGCTTAAAACGATATATTTAAAATAATCGATTTGTCGACTACAGCTTAACAAGCACTAACATATTGACAAGCTATCCAAATGCAATGAAATAACTGACCAATATTTTTGGCAATATACGAACAATACAAAACTAATCTTAAAATATAGCACAAAAATTAACCCCAAACTAATCTAGTCGGGTTTTGCCCGGTTTAAAAGATCTACGAGTACAAAAATTAAAAAAATAAAAATAAATACAGAGGTCCAAACAATTGTCAAAAAGCAAAAACAAATATATAACAAATAAATGTTATCAAAGGCCAAATAAGTTACTTTTCTCCATAACTGGATACGTTTTTAGTGTTTTTATTTAATGTAAAATGTTTATTCGGTTCGAAAAACAAGTAATATTGACCTCTATCGGAGAACAAGAAAAAAATGGCCACGAAATTTCTTTACATTTTTGAAGTCTCAATAATCACTTCCAAAAAAGAAATAAAACAAAATCGTGATAGAAACCCACCCAATAAATGTCACGTGATAGAAACCCACCCAATAAATGTCATGTGATAGAAACCTACCCAATAAATGTCACGGTAACATTTATTGGGTAGGTTTCTACCATTATTTTGTTTTATTTCTTATTTTCAAGTCATTGTTGAGACTTCAATGACATCGCAGCCATTTTTCTTGTCTTCGGTAATGCTAAATATTACTTGCTTTTTGAACCGAATAAACAATTTTACATGAAATAAAAGCACTAAAACCTTATTTTATTAAAAAATTACTTAAACAAACTTTTTGATATACTCAGTCATGGATATGCAAGCAACTTCATGCAGGTTAACTAATTTTCATATTCCTTTAAAAAACGAGTTCATTAATTAATTATGAATTTTTTATGTTTTTTATTAGATGACTGGTTTCATTTAATTATTATGCTTCATTCTTTTTATGCTTAGTTTCGTGCATACCTGCATAGAATTTAGGCTGAAAATGTTCTCGCACACACACACACACACACACACACACACACACACACACACACACACACACACACACACACGCACACATATATATATATATAATTTTTTCCATAGTCAAACAACGACGCAGCTCACAAGAGCCTTGACAGCCAACAGACCGGAAGTCTAAGACTCGAGTTTCGCCCTCATTTGTCAGTTAGACATATCTGAACTCGGGATTTGAAACCCGAGCCTCTTCCATGCAAGGTCAGTACTCTGCAACTTGAGCAAAAGCACCACATACAAGAAAATCTATTAAGTAACACAGATCAAGCAAACCGCGGCGAAATCCGACTATGGAATGAACCTACTTCGTCTCGAACAAGGGATGTGGTCATCCAACCAGCTCTAACCTAAGCCGATGTCTCACAAATAGGAATTTTATATTCGCTAGGACGATGCCATATGTATAACCTTTTCTCTGTGTGTGCGCAAAACGTCTCTTCCAAACTACTCGCTGAATATTTGGTCTACAGACTTGATATATAGGGTATTTGGTCCAGATACACTTTTGATTTGGTGCTGAGCCTGTAAAACTAGCTGCAAATAGGTCAAAACTGAAAAAAGCGTAACAGTTGATCATCGCAGGAATAAATCAGCTACCTTCTGAGCATACGTATATACACTTTTAGCTTAAATCGCTTACTTTTTTTCCCCCCCTCTGGCGATAGTTCAGACGGTAAGGACAAAGGCAGAAGCGCCAAATAACGATTGTGGCTGGAACGCAAAATGTTTTGGTTTCGATTCTAGATATGGGACTGATGTCGAATTTCTAGCTAACAATATCCCCACCAAAAAAATGCCTCAACCTACTTTGAAAACATCTAAAGAAAATAAACATTAGTTTCCTGTTTCCAATAGATAACGTAATTAACATAATAAATTTATGTGTTGACATGACTTATTTCACCTTCCACAAATTTTACTACAAATAAAAGTTTGGTCTACCAATGGGTAACTCCCTCAGTGGAGTCTTAGCATGTCTATTTCTGGAGTTTATAGAAACTGGACCCCTTAAATACAGATTGCTTTAAAATGCAATCTTACTTTAGATACATAGACGATATTTTCATTTTCCTGCCAAAATAGAAGACATTACCATAAAATTAAATGAAATTGAATCCATTATAAATTACACATGGAAAAAAAAAAAGAAAAAAATGGATCCATATTCTTTCTTGATATCCATTTAATAAATAATAATAATGAATTGAAGTATAAAGTCCATCGCAAACAAACCAATAATGGTGACTATATACCCTTTTCTCTCAACATAACGATAAAGTGAAAAGAAGCACTATAATCGGTTTCCACTTCAGAGCTTTGAGAATATGCAGTAACGAACATATAGAGGAAGAATTCCGTTACATAGAACGCAATGTTAAAGAATTATAATGCCCACCATACTTCTTACTAAACGCTAAAAGAAAAGCCTTCATGAAACAATTAATAAACAGATAAAAATCCGATGACCCCCCCCACGTACCAATTTTTCAGTTTTGACCCCTTAGTAACCTTTCCCAGATGAAAACCGATTAAAATTTTTCCACATGTCTGAATACCCTATATACCAAATTTCAAGTCTGCAGATAAAAAATTCGTTGAGTATATAAAAAAATGGAAACAGCACTAACCACTAACCCTATGCTGGTTTAACCGACTTCCTCCAAAGGAGGAAGTTCCATGGGAGTATGAAATTCACAAGCAGTCCTCAGTCGCATGTATATCCCCGTTAGAGGAGATGATGACCTTAGTTTTTTTCAACTTTTGCAGGGAGGTGTCTATATCCTCCTACATACAGCACCTGGAATTTCCAAATTGGTCACCCATCTGGTACTGACCAGACTCAACGTTACTTAACTTCGGTGATCTAACGAGAACCGGTGTGTCAATGTGATTATGCCGTATTGTTGAGTATATTGCCCTCACACACATTCTCACTTTCATAGATATAATAGAATAGATATATAATATTTCAACAAACACAAAATTTTTTATGTGGTTTTAAAGGATGAAAAACTTCTAAAATTATATATATATATATATATATATATATATATATATATATATATATATATATATATATATATATACTAGCTGCATATACCCAGCTTCGCCCGGTCGAAACATATTGCCGGGTGGAGGGATTAATCACATACTATTTGAGATATACCGAATATCCTAGCTTATTGCAAAAGGTGACCACATGTTGGATTGGGGGAAACATAACACACATCCATCTTGATCTAAGAAAACCAAACGTGAAGTAACTTTCATAGGTTAAAGGGGAAATAACTCTCATAAGTTACATAAATAAGTTCACTTCCGGTTTTCAAGCGCAACCGTTGTCAGCTTTTGATAATTGAAAATAAATTGAATTAAATATAAATGAAATAAGAAATAAATAAAATAAGTTAAATTGAAATAACATTTCTAAATAGAACAATTAAAACGGTTCTATTACAAAAAACTATCATTAAAATCGAGCTAATTATTAAAAGGGATTTTCTTTAATACGTAAACGAGGGTACTCATTGAATGTAGATTTCTTTTGAATCAATTAGTATGTATGGAAATCATGTTGGAATAGAAATATGTAAATGTCAGTTTTCAGTATAAAACTTAACTTGTAAAACAGTGTACCTTTTGTATATATTAATTAATTAAATTTTGAACGAACAAATAAACAGACAAAATACGACTTTATTCTATTACAAAATTCAAGAAAGGATGGTTATATATATATATATATATATATATATATATATATATACACTTGTGCCCGATATTATTCATACCCCTCGGATCTTTGAGATTTCTATAAGATTATTGCTCAAACCAGAAGGTAGACAATATTAAAGGGATTTCAAACAATAAATCAAGCATAAGCATTTAATTTAAACTCAACAAATAAATAAATTATGCAAGTTTGAAACATTATACAAAGAAAAACAATAATGGCACTAGTTCAAAATTATTCATACCTCTCTTACTAATAGTCAATAGCATGCCCTTTATTCTTAATAACTGCCTGTAACCGTTTTGGATATTTATCAACCAGGTTTTTACAAGCATCAACACTGATTTTTGACCATTCTTCAATGCAGTAGTTCTCCAAATCCCTCAAATTTCTAGGTTTCCGCTTTTTAACCTCAGTTTTCAATATGTGCCAGAGGTTTTCGATAGGGTTCAGGTCGGGACTCTGGCTAGGCCATTCCAAAACATTAATTTGATTATCCTCAAACCATTTCTTGACTATTTTGGCAGTATGTTTTGGATCGTTATCCTGTTGAAGGACCCAGTTTGGTCCTAAATGGAGCTTCTCCGCATCCTGTCTAATGTTTTTCTGGAGTATCTCCAAATATTGCTCCTTCTTCATGGTTCCATCTATCTTGACCAAACTACCTGGACCACTAGCCGAAAAGGAGCCCCAAAACATTAGGCTACCACCACCATGTTTCACCGTGGGTATGGTGTTCTTTGGGTTGTAAGCTTCTCCTTTCTTCCTCCAAACGTAAGAAGCATCCATATGGCCAAACAATTCAATTTTTGTTTCGTGAGTCCACAAAATACTTGAGAAAACGGACTCTGGAGAATTCACATGGTTCCTAGTAAACTTTAGACGTGCTGCAAGGTGTTTTCCGGTGTGCAATGGAGTCCTTCTTGGTCTTCTTCCTTTCAGACCATTTTCATGCAGAGTCCTTTGCAATGTTTGCCTTGATATTTTTATGCCAGAAGACTCCAGATTTTCTAAAATGTCCTTAGTAGTGGTGGTTGGATTTGCATTAACACTTCTTACAATATTCCTGGTGGCTCTAGCAGACAGTTTCCTTTTCCTTCCTCTACCAATCAAGTTGTTTGTTGTGTGGTGGCTCTGGAATTTTTTGATGATGCTCTGTACTGTTGCTGTAGGGACCTCAAATGTCTTGGAAATTGACTTTTAACCTAAACCATCCTTATGTGAATTCGCAATTTTAGTCCTAAGATCATTACTAAGCTCTTTTTTCTTCCCCATTCTAATAATTTTTATTCTTTTATTGGTTTTCAGTTGATATCATTTTAATTTCTGAAAAATGCAAAAAACGAAATGAAATTAATCAAAGGTTGTATAAAAGCATTCAAAATAAGAATCAAACAGGAAACAAACAGTCAGAAACTCGATTAATACTGAAAAAATAAGGGGGTATGATTATTTTTGAACATTGCAGATTTTATAAATAGCTGTATATTTCTTTTATTACAAGTATCCCGAGATTTTAAGATGACGAAAATGATCAGAAGAGGTTTATTAAGAATATGTATCAATATGGACGTAAACAATAAATTCTAACAAAGTTACACCTAATAAACTCAATTTTCAAGGGGGGGTATGAATAATATCGGGCACAACTGTATATATATAATTTTAGTCATTCAATAAATTAAAAAATTTATGATGTGAAATGGTTAAATTTCAAATCAAAAGATTTTTTATTATTCTATGTAGGACAAAGAATACATTTGAAATATTATAACTTCTTATCCTATAGGATTTCGATGTCTACCATCTCTCCAGGGGTGATATATATAATAGTAAGAACAAAGTTGTAAAATAGAATTTTACAAATAGTTTTTATTATTCAGCAGAATACTCCAAAACTGGTGTATTAGGTAATCCTTAAATTGCCGAGTTTCAATGAATGCTAATTCTTCTAATCAGAGGAAAAACTGTTAGGAAAATAATCAGATAGTCACACTAAATAATAGCATTTCTGTGCATTTGCTGGTTACTGCATAAGATGAAACTAAAAATTTTATGAGTTTTAGTCATAAAGTATAAAAAGTATAAGAATCTAAATATGGAAACAATTCATGCAAAGAGTTCTTTCAGAAATATTTATTATATAAATATGAATATAAATATAAATTACTAGATTACAATATAAATAACAATATTTTATTTGTTTTTTTGAGTTTGCTTTTGCCTTGATTAGTAAACTCTTTCTCAAAGCCTTCTGTATATATATATATATATATATATATATATATATATATATATATATATATATATATGATTACTTTATTTAATCACATAAATCTTTGCAAAGATGCAATAGAGATAAAGTGTTCTCGCTTGTTTTCTTTTCCTTATAAAGGAAATGTTTCTTTTCCTTAATGTTTTATTGTTAAAGTGTTTTTTATTTAATAAGTCTGAAGAAAGGCTGTTCTTGTGAAGATTTTCAAACGACATATTGTTTGAATTTGTCCAAATGGTCTTGAAACAATTGTAGCTAACAATGAAATATACTTTTTGTTGCTATCAACCCATTTCTTGAAGTCTTGGTTTTTGTTAAAACTATATATATATATATATATATATATATATATATATATATATATATGTATATATATATATATATATATATATATATATGTATATATATATATATATATATATATATGTATATATATATATATATATATATATATATATATGTATATATATATATATATATATATATGTATATATATATATATATATATTTAACTTGTTGAAATAGATTTTTTTTCGTAAAGAAAGGGCCAACCTGTCTGGATAAATGAGACTCTACCCAATTAAGAGGATCAATTATAAGAAAAGATAGAGATATAATAATTAAAGTTAGATTAGAACTTTATTACATTCGCATGTTAATAAGGATGGGATGATTACAACAATGAGTGAAAGGGAAATGGGGGAGGAGCAACTTTAGACTTAAAGAGGTTTCCTCTCTTTTATATACTAGCGGGGGGTACCCGGCGTTGCCCGGGTGTTTAGAGGTGTGTGTTCTCGGGCAGGGGAGGGGTAATCAAAACATAAGAATAAGCGAAGTAAATATTTAAAAATATTAAATAGAACATTATTAAATATTTTATATAAATATATAAAATAAATGTTAAAACTGTAAAAAATAAAAAAAACACACACAAAAAACAACTAGCGTAAGGCAAACGAACGGTGTTAAATGTAAAAATCGGAAAAACAAAAACAAAAAAATAGAAAACGCGAATGTGATGAAAAAAAACACAGAAAAACGAACGTTAAAACTTCTTTAAAAAAGCTGAAAAATAAAAACAAAAAAAAACATAGAACGTGAAGAATGGCTTAAATAACCCTGTTTCAATATTAAACCTTTAAAAATCGAAAAAAAAGACTCACGCCACGAATCGAACCTAAAACCTTTAGATTATGAGGCCGCGCTCTAATGAACTGAGCTAAGACGACGTTAACAAAATTAAGTCGTTTTTTTTTAAATATTTAAACGAAATCATGTTCCGACGCAATTAACATTTAAGGAGAGATTCTATGGACATAAAAGTTCTATGATGAATCAAAAATATGAGAAAGATACTTCATTATCAATATACTACTGGAAATTGATTAAGGAGAATAAAACACCTAGATTGGATTGGAAAATCATTAAAAGAGCTAACGTATGCCTTTCATTACAGGCACCGTGTTTTCTATGTCTCCATGAAAAGCTGGAGATAACTAAATTTAACGATCGTGACAAACTTTTAAATATAAAATAGGAAACAGCTATCTCTTGTAAACATTTTCAAATTCATACACTAAAGAAATTATAAAAACCATATTACTAAAATAATAGTTAGTTGTTAATTTAAATAAATAAACTTATATATTTCTATATTGATTGAAAGTTATTCAATATCTAGTTTAATTTTTAATTATTTATCGCATATTAAATCTATCCATTTTAAACATGATCCATAGATACTTTTATTTACTACTTATTTTAATCGTTAATCTTTCATGATATTTTAGTCTAAACATGGGTAATGTAATGAGATAGAAATAGATATATACTCTTAGCCAGATTGATTTAAATATAAATTATGCATAGTACTTTCACTTCGAGTTGCCTTATTTTCTCCTTTTTTGTGTTGATATATAGATATAGATAAGTTTTAATATCTCATTGAAATTCTTAACTACTTAGTTCAATCATTAATTAATCATTTCATTTTATTTTAAACGTTAATCACTTGTTTTAAATGTAATTAGCCTTATGAGTTAAACGATTTATATCTTCGTAGTTGAGTAATATAAATAAAATAATGAATTGTTCTGATATAAAACGTAACTTTTTAAACTAGTAAGCCCCACTCTCCCCAATGGTTTACGTCGACTTGCGCAACTGCCATTGCCCAAAAGTCCATAAGTCCAGTTCCACAGCAGACATCCTAACTGTAATCTCTGAACGTATATACCATTCACTGGACAAAGCGGGGGAGGGCAGAGCGGTAGCTCTAGATATATCTAAGGCTTTTGACAGGGTATGGCATGAGGGTCTCCTCAGGAAAATTAGATCATACGGTATCACTGGTAGAATACTTAACATAATTAAATCCTTCTTAGATAAGAGAAAAATCCAGGTTGTCCTCGACGGTCGTACATCTAAACAATATTATATAAATGCAGGGGAGCCCCAGGGTTCTATCCTTGGACCTCTATTGTTCCTGATATTCATAAATGAACTCCTCGACAAAATTGCCTCTGAGATGGGTATATATACTGATGACACTACACTCTATGGCAGGCACGACAGGAAGACGAATGAACACATTTCTAAAGAAATGGCAGAAACACTAGAGGAAGACCTCCAATCTGTGGTGGAATGGGGACAAAAGTGGTTGGTCGCGTTCAATGCCGCCAAGACTAAACTAGTTTCATTCAATAATTACAAGAAACCCTCTCTACCACCTATAGCAATGGCCAACGACTCTTTATCTGAGAGTACATCTTTCAAACTCCTTGGTCTAACGTTCACAGGAAACATGAGTTGGAACAATTACATTGAAGGCATTGCCAGGGCCGCTGCAAGAAAGGTGGGCTCTCTCTACCGTGCTAGACAACTACTAACACCTGAAAGTATCCTGTACCTCTATAAGGCCACCATTCGCCCATGTATGGAGTATTGCTGTCACATCTGGGCTGGTGCATCTGCTACTAGTCTCTCGCTCCTTGACAAGGTTCAAAAGAGAGTCGCACACCTGATAGGCCCTGAACTGGCATTTAAGCTTCAGCATCTGTCCCATCGACGAAACGTTGCATCCCTCTGCCTTTTCTACAAGTATTTTAGTGGTGAATGCTCTGACGAACTGCAATCACTTGTGCCCCCACGACGTGAGCACCCTCGACAAACCCGACAGGCTGCTAAATCCCACCCGCACACTGTAGAGATCCCTAGATGTAAAATATCTTTTTACTCCAATAGTTTCTTCCCCAGAACCGCTAGACTCTGGAATTCCATTCCAGGTCCCTGCTCCCCCAACAGTACTGACGTGCGGAGGTTCAGGTGTGACGTGGGCCGACATCTTGCTGTCCAAATCCCTACATAGTACCCCAGTAGTTGTTGCCCCTGATAGTAGCCCCCTACACCAAAGTGGCAATTTGCCTTGTTTGGGGTGAAAATATAATTTAAAAAAAAATGTAATCATAAATAACCATCTCATAGATATTTTATTTACTACTTATTCAATCGTTAATCTATCATCTCATAATTTTATTTAATTTTAAACGTTTAATCACCTGTTTTAAATGTAATGTTATGTTTTAAACTTATATTATCTATTTTAAAAATAACTAGTATAATGAATAAATATTGGATTATTAATCTTAACTGATGAATGTATATAATGTACAGAAAGAAATGAATATGGTTGAAAAAAAAACATAACTATAAAATTATGTTGGGAGATCCCACATCAATTATGTGATAACCTATCTTATCTGGTTACCCCTGTCTTAACCTTGGAAATGATATTATACCATTTATTGGTTTTAATTATAAAAAGAGGTAATGTTTTATGTTTTTGACGGATACTCTCGTGGATATTCTTGGCCCGATGAGGTGATTTTCCCTGGCAGGGTGGTCACTGAAACATGTTTGCATATATGTAGCCATTAGTTATCACATCCAACACACACACACACACACACACACACACACACACACACACACACACACACACACACACACACACACACACACACACACACATATATATATTTATATAAAATGGGTTAAGAAATTCCAACGAAAGAAAGATGTATATTTAAATAAGGGAGTAGTCACCAACAATGTGTATTTTTTAACATTATTTTATTATTCCGTGTCTTGGTTTTTCATTGAGAATTATGTTTGGATCATTGTAATAATGTTTTTAAGTCATTGAAATCGTTTTTACGCGCGTTTCAGAATCTAAGAATCAAAAAAATAAATATCAAAATAGAATGAAAGCACCCCTACCCTTATTTCAGAAGAGCTGGTCCCCCCCTCCTCACACATACACATTAGTAACGACCTCGGATCACAGTCACCTTCCTAGGAAGCAAATAACCTCATAATACTATAAAACAGTATACACATTCTCAAACCAATAAAAGCAAACACACACACACGCACGCACACACACACACACACACACACACACACACACACACACACACACACACACGCACGCACGCACGCACGCACACACACACACGCCCTAAAGGAAAAGAAAACAACACTAGCAGAAAGAGAGAGTGACTACAGCCAGGTCAGCGGCCCCGGCAAGCCCAATAAAAGAGTAATAAAAATTGAACATACCAATGAATAATAAACACTTACAAGCCTCCAACCCTTGGAAACACTTCAAATGAACTACGAAAATTGCCATTTTTACATCTCCAACACATTTGAAAATAATTTCTGACGAGGACGCTTCACAGAACGTCTGAAACGCGCGTAAAAACGATTTCAATGACTTAAAAACATTATTACAATGATCCAAACATAATTCTCAATGAAAAACCAAGACACGGAATAATAAAATAATGTTAAAAAATACACATTGTTGGTGACTACTCCCTTATATATATATATATATATATATATATATATATATATATATATATATATATATATATATATATATATATATATATATATAAGCATGTTCCTAGTATTTATCTGCACACAATAACAAAAATGTCTATATTTACTTGATTACATGTTATTATGAATTGTACGGAACTAAGTATTTCCTTGTTTTTCTTATCAAAAATAAAATCAGATGCAAAAATTCAAATTCAGTTTTTTTTTTTGTGACGCCATCTTGATGTTTTCTTTCTTAAACTTTTTCTATTTTCGACAAAATGTCGAAATACCAGTTACCATTGGAAACAAACTCAACGCGTCGTGTGCCAAGTTTCTGTTGGAAATATTTATCCCGGCTTTTAAATTTATTCCTTCTTCGCTCTGTTTTCGAAATCATTACGAGAGGCCGACGTCTGCGTTCGGAATTTGATATCCTAGGAATATCAGGTGAGACTTGTAGACACATCTTTCGAGCGGAGTTCAGAAATTTGATAAGGACGGGCGTTTTTTATTTATTTATTTATTTATTTATTTATTTTTTAGATATGTCTACGCTTCCCAGTAAGAGGCGCTGTCTGTCGGTTGGTTACGCTTAAGTTTGAAATAACATTTTTGCTGGTACGCCTCGATTTATGTTTCTGAAATTTTGAGATGTAGATTAACCGTTCGTATTATCATGTCTGTGCAAAAGTTAGAAGGATCAGTTTTAAACTATTGCAATTTATTTTATGCATATTATTATCAATTAAACATATTACCATGATTAATTTATAATATTTATTTTTCAGATTATTAAAGAATCATTTATTTTTTGTGTAATATTCTCTTCCACGTTGACCAGAAGACGAACTTCTTTAGTCGACAAAAAGGGAGTAATCTTCCATCATGATAATGCTCGTTGTCACACAACACTACTGGCCAAAGATCCCCCAGGAAAATTTGTTTAAGAAATCTTGCCCCATCCAGCATGTTCTCTTGACCTAGTTCCCTCAGATTATCATTTATTTCAAGGACTGCAAAACCATTTAGATGACTTTAGGTTAACATCATGAGAGGAAATTGAACATCAGTTAGATTCATTTTATTCATTTGCTTCCCTATGAGAGCAAAACGTGACACAAGGTCATTTTTAATGTGGGTAAAAACCAGCTCCCCGAAACGGCGCACTCTGGCAATATGCAAAAAATGCAAATAGTACAGAAGGGTTTCCCCTAAATTGACAAAAGGCAAATTAAGTGTAGCATCAGAACAGTTACTACACTTGGATCTTAGCCCAGGATTTATATTTCACATCAAAGCCTTAATAATTTTGCAAGCGAAGCATTTATAAGCTCAGATAGAATCAAGTAATAAAAGTCGTTATTGTTATTAAGAAAGGTTTTCAAAAACAAAGTTTTTCATTTTCAAGATGAAATTAGAAACTGGCAAAAACTTTTCCACCTACTTGATATTTGGAATATTCAAACTACTGTTATTGAGTGTTATTCGCATAGCGTTTCAGCCGATATAACCTCCGACCTTATCCAGTCGATCTCGAGAATGTTTATTTCGAACAGAAACCTTTATTTAACCCACGAGGGTAGCATGCTCTCGTTCCGCCAGCCATGACTGGGTAGAACTGGGTAATTCACAATTCTGAGTATCAGCCGAACTGAAGAAGAGTGTCACTTACAACCGAATATAACCAAGTACTTTATCCGTTACGTCACTGGTCGTAGCAGACCTGAAAAAGGTCGACGGTTACATCAACCGAAACGTTGTGAAAATAACATTCAAGATGAGATCAGTAGTCCGAATAATCCGAATAATACGTGCCTCGCTTAAGTTTGAAATAGTATTTTCGTTTCTTGCTGCCCAACTCCCTACATAGTATCCCAGTAGCTTATGTCCCTGATAGTAGCCCCTTACACCAAAGTGGCAATGTGCCTTGTTTGGAGTGAAAATGTAATAAAAAAAATGACATGCTTAAGTTGGAAATAGAATTTTCATCGCTACATGATCAGATTGAATGGACGTATCTTTGTTAGATGCGTCCAAGCATATCTACTATAAGAGTTTGGTTCACCTTTTTTTTTTTTTTTTTTACAAGGGTGTCACCACTTATCAAGGCCCAGAGGCCACTCGAGGATAAGGGTTAATAGGTATACATTAGTCATTGTGATTTTAGCATAGTAAACAGTGGGAATTTTGAAACTTGGATTACTTAGGGGGACGATTCAATTAGAACTTGTTCACATTGGACTTTTTCTTTTTTTTTTTCATAGGTATCAACTCATTATCAAGGCCAAGAGGCCACTCAAGGATAAGGGTTAAAGAGTGTACAGTAGAAATTGGACAATATAATAATCATTAGTAATGAAAATTTGTTAAATTTGATAACTTATATGGAACGACTCATCAAGAACTTATTTACGTTAGACTTGAAGACAACCATATTGTAGTCAGCCGGAAAGCAGGAAAACGGAAGACAATTCCACAGGCGTGCAGTTCTAATAAAAAAGCTTTGTTCATGGAATCTACGTTTAGGTTTAGGCACAGATAAAGAGTGGGGGGAATTATTGATAGTGTTTACAGCTAGACGAGTGTTTCTTGTGAAAGTTTGGCGGTATCGCTTTGCCGCTCCTTGTATTTATTTTAGAACGTTACAGATTCAAGAACCCCCCCTCCCACCGTGGGTGAAGGGCTAGTTAAACCACGTCCCCAAAAACGTTGCCATTTCAAATACATGCATTTTCAACTTCTTACACTTATTTCCTCACACCTTGTCGAATACCAATCAATCTAAATGCTGATGAAAAACTATGTGAATACTATCAATTAACATCCCAGATACAACAACAAATCCGGCTGTTAATTAATTATGATGAATTAATTGCGACCGACCCAGGACCGCGGCTGTAGTAAGCTTCCTCCTCCACAAGTAGAGAGTTTTAAATAAACATTTTTAATGAAAACTGTTTGTAGGTTATACATGCGAGAGAGCGATAGAAATAGTGATAAACAGAAACAGAAACCAAGTTTATATCCTTTCACCACCAACGCTCTGATCCCCACTTGACCCAAATTGATATGAATGGCTCTCGTCTCAAAGAAGCTCCCCGCTTTGATAAGCGTCTGGGTCTAACATTCACTCCTGACCTGAAATGGAAAACTTACATCAAATCAGTTGCCAAGATTGCTGTAAAAATGGTTGCATCATTCTACCGCTCCAGAAAGCATCTCACTTCCGACAAAATCCTCTACCTGATACGTTCTAAAATGGAGTACTGTGGCCATATCCGGGTGAGAACTGCTCGGAGCACCTGCCCTGCCTTGACAGAGTTCAAAACCAGATTCGAAACCTAGTAGGTGATTTTTTTTTTTTTTACAAGGTGGTCACCACTTATCAAGGTCCGGAAACCACTCAGGGATAAGGGTTATTGTAAGTACAGTACGTTAGTGTGGATATTTAAAGTGTCTACTTAAGGGGGCGGTTCATCAGGAATTTGTTTACGTTGGACTTGAAGACATCCAAGTTGTAGTCAGGAGGTGATTCCTTTATCTCTTCTTGCCAAACACTTTCCCAAAGAAAAGACATTTCGAGCCTCTCTTCTCTATCGTTATTTTCATGGCAAGTGCTCGCCTGAGCTTTAATCAATGCCCCCTTACCAAACTTTCACAAAAATTCCTCTAGCTACAACCACTATCAACAAGTTTTCCCACGCTCTATCTGTGCCTAAATCTAAACGCAAATTTCATGAACAAAGCTTCTTTCTTAGAAGTACTCCCTCCCTATGGAACACTGTTCCGCTGGTCTGCTTCCCAGCTGATTACAACATGGTCGCCTTCATGTTCAATGTAAACAAATTCTTGTTGAGACATCCCTTTAAATAATTAAATTCTACCCCGTTTCCACCATTAACGATTACTACACTGTTGTTTAGGTGACCACCGTGCACCCATTAGCCCGTATCCTCGAGTGGCCTTCGAGCCTTGTTATTTGGCGATTTACTTGTAAAAAATATGAGTTCAAAAGCCTTTTTCTTAGAACTTCACGCCTGTGGAACGCTCTTCCTCTGCTTTCCAGCTGACTACAATTAGGTCGTCTTCAAGTCTAACGTAAACAAATTCTTGATGAGCTGCCCCCTTTAATCCAATTTACCAAATTTCCACTATTAACGATTACTACAATATTGTCTAATTGATTACCGTACACTTATTAGCCCTTATCCTTGAGTGGCCTCCGGGCCTTGATCAGTGGTGACTCCTCTGTAAAGTAAAACAGTTCTCAAAAGAGATATTTTATAATATGTTTTAAATGAAAGCTTATGTACATATGTAAGCATAAAATGTTTGGTCATATTTTTAGATTCTTTGCAGAAAAAGCCGGATTCATTAGCTGAGATTATTTAAGGGCCGTGGATTTTCCAAATTTTAACCAAAACTTCACTCAATTACAAAAATTACATTTGATTAAACCTTATTAATAGAAGTAATGCTCATTTGGTAACGCGTAAATTATTAGACTTAAAAAGGTATTTTAATAGTTTTGATAGTACTTTTACGTATTTTTACTACTACTACTACTACTACTACTACTACTACTACTACTACTACTACTACTACTAATACTAATACTAATAATAATAATAATAATAATAATAAAATTAATAATAACTAGTAGAACCCGTGGAAATTCCACAACAGTTGTGGTCCTACATGACTTTAAACTATATCCGATGGTGAGGCCCCAGTTTGTGGTCTTTGGGGAGTGTGGAGCCACCCCTTAATTGTCATTGCTCTCAGGTCCACTTTCACCCGGAGTGGTAGCACCTGTTAGGGTCCCAACTATGGGTTAAATACCGACTTGAAATATGTATATATATATATATATATATATATATATATATATATATATATATATACTTTCACTACACCGATAAAGACTGAAGGATCGGTCGAAAATTATGTACTTATAAAAAACGTTTTTTAATTTTTTTTCATAATATTATTTTGTATTCCTGCACGTCACCAATTGAAAACAAATAAAGAAAAGTTATAAGCTTTTATACTTTTCGTATTCTTTTTTATTCATATATATATATATATATATATATATATATATATATATATATATATATATTCTATCCAAAAACTGTTCTTCAAAATTGCTGGATTTTGCAGTAAATAACCTGAAAAGGGTTGATATGCAGTAAAACAAAAACAACCAACCAAAATCCACAGCAGGTGAAAAATTTTAAAACGCATCATAAATAAAATGAATAAAAAATAAAATAAAACAAAAAACGACCAACAATTTTTTAGCAAATTCTTTTTTAACCTTTTAAAGCTAAAAAGAATTAATTTTTTAAAATTAGATTTTTTTCAATGAAAATTTAACAGAACACATTTAAAAAAAAAAAATTTTGTATAAATTATAAAAGAATAGATATCAATTCAGTTGCACATTAAAAAATTTTTTTGTATAAATTATAAAAGAATAGATATCAATTCAGTTGCACATTTAAAAAAAAAAATTTTTGTATAAATTATAAAAGAATAGATATCAATTCAGTTGCACATTTAAAAAAAAAAATTTGTATAAATTATAAAAGAATAGATATCAATTCAGTTGCACATTTTTAAAATTTTTAGAAAGAAACTATAATAATATAAATTTAGTCTCCTCTAAACATGACTTATTTTAATTATATAAAAAAAAATAGCCAATTTGAAACCGTAAACAAACAGCCCATGTTTCTTGTTGAAAATCTTTGGAGAGAAGATGGTTTGAATGATTTTTAACTGATAAAGAGCGATTATAAAGGGAGGTAATTCGTTTCTCATTAATTAATGTTTGCGATGAAGATGTTTTTTTTTGTGATACTGGACGTACGGACAAGTAAATTGATATTTAGATAATAATAGTAGTAGTAATAATAATAATAATAATAATAATAATAATAATAAATGCCCACCGTAACGTGTTACTGTTGTACATTGGATCTAATAATAAATTATAAATAATACTAAAAATGAAGCCTTTTATAGTTTTACGTAAGTCTTTGGGTCTAATAATGTGTTAACCCACCCTCAATAGTATTCTATGGTTTTATGCAAGCCTAATAATTTACACACCTGAAATATACCTTTACTGTTCATTTGATGGTTTTCATTGTAGAAAGTTTGAGCTAATAAGTTGTGTGTGTCTGTGTATTAGTGTCAGAGTACGCATACACGATTGCATGTGTGTGTGTGTGTGTGTGTGTGTGCGCGCACGCGCGCGAATAGGGAAATGTACTATTTTGCTTTACCCTCGCATCGACAGAGGGGTGATTGAAAGCTGTCAAACCAGCCATTAGCTCTGTCTTGAATTTTGTCTTAAACTTCTTATTAAAAAAACAAACAAACAAACAAACTTTTTATTTATTGAAGATGGATCAAATTTGATAAATTCAGATAAATGTATTTCATTGGCTTAAATTGGTTTTATTTTATAAATTCAGATTGGTGCCTGCGCAGAAATATATGCGCAGTGACGATTTTAAGCATTTTTATTTTGAACGTTTTCATTTGGGACATTTTCATTTTAGACATTTTCATTTTGGACGGAATTCGTCATTCGCTAATAAGAGGATCCGTTTCGTAGGCGACTCTGTCATGGCAATATTTTAAGAAGCATTTTCATCGCTCTGGTTCGTTTAGGATTGAAATATTAGTTTTTGTAAATGAGGCTATGTCCACCTGCTAATTAATTTGAAAAGAATCCGAACGGGTTTTAATCTATCTAAAAGCTGGTGTAAATACCCCCCCTCGCCCTTCTCCTCTTCTCTTGAGTTACACATAAAAACACTTCGCACTTACAGTAAAGTGAGCCTTGCGAAATGCATTAACACTGACATCATAATCCCTTTTGAAATATTTGATAAATCGACGCCTGTTTTTTCGATTTCGATTCAACTGATGAAAAAAAAAAAGACACACTCTAGTGTGGTAATGAATGCGCAGTCGTTGAGACGCACATCCCCACACCGCAATAGTAAATCTAAAACGCAGTAAAGACTATATAGCGGAATCGCAGTGATTCCTACGAATGCTAAAAAGCAAATAACTATAATTGCTACACTCTTTCCTTTTCCATTTCACTGGAATTCGTTTTCCTCCTCACTATAAAGTTTTAACAGAAACGTGAACTCCAAATATTTTCCAACCAATAAAAATCATTTTAAGTTCCAAAAAAGTAACACGTACACGTGAAAATAGTAAACCGAAGTTACAAACTCCTATAATAAATAATGACAATGTTTTCTGCGGATACGTTGATTTATTGGTATGGTTTGTACGTTGGCGAGTACAAGTGCTGTGGGTTCATTAGAGCACATTCTATTAAAGTGCTTGTAAAACAGCCACAGGGGTGCAATATTACAACGATGGGACAGAGGTTTAAGCTTGTCCGATAGTACGGAACCCAATAGATTTGAGACTCTTTTTTAACACTGTCATAAAGAAAGAGACTAATGGTAGATGCATCAGCCCAGATGTGGGTACAATACTCCATGCATAGTAGAATAGTGGCTTTGTAGATGTATAAGATATTTCTCAATATAACTCATTTTCTCTCATCTTAGATGGAGCCCCCTTCTTTACAGAGGCCTTGGCAATGTCCATAATTCATTTGCTCCAATTCATGTTGCCCATGAATGTTAAATCAAGGAGTTTGAACGATAAGTTCTCAGGTAGAAGATTATTTGTATTTTTTCAATCATCCATTTCATTTCAATCTCTCCCATTCGTTTTTCAAAGGTTTTCGGGCCTGCTCCTAGTGTCCCTACTATTATTGGTGTTATCTTGATCTTCTTCGTCTTTCCATATCGCTTTAAGCTCTCTGGCCAGTCCCGTGTATTTGTCCCGTTTCTCCGTCTCCTTGATATTTACTCTGCATTATCATTACTACTAATATTATTTTTCGTATCACTTGGATCGTTCGTGTTATATTTCTCTCTGATGGCCGAATCTTCAGTTTAAGTCTATTTCATTAAAAAAACAAAAAACAAAACAAAAAAAAACAAAGAAAAAACAATCATTGTCATTTCTTGACTTATACTTTCGTTAGCGATAATCTAAAAAACAGACACAGCTGGTTATAAAAAGATGTCGCTTATTTTTGTAAATATAAGCTTTCTGTTTTCAATGACAGATTGACAAGTCTAATGGCGTTCGTGACGAGGTCGTCGTTGTTGTTATTGTTGTTGTTGTTGTTGTTGGTGGTGGTGGTGGTGGCAATAGAGAGGAATGTGTTGCTTACACCTCGTGTCGCTGTCTCGACTAACTCTCTCATCCTCTCTACATCTCTTTTTATTTGACCCAGATGACGACAACATTCCAACCGGTATTGTTTCCAAAAATGTAGTCACTCGCTTACCAGAGATTTTGCCGCCTAGAATTTGACTTTGCTTTTACGTCACCCCTCGGGCCTTGCATCCAAACTTGTGACCGACGATTTTGCTTGACGCCACTCCCCGGGGATCGGGATTATGCAAAGCGGACTACTGTTCTCATCTTAGTGTTATTTTAATTACGTTTCAGTCGATGTAACCTCCAACGTTCTTTAGGTATATCTCGATAACTTCAGGAATGTATATATATATATATATATATATATATATATATATATATATATAAAATTATTCCACGGATTTGGTCTTTTGGACTATTTTGGACCATATTCCAATCACGCGATTCCCTTGGATTTTACTTGTGCGAATGGAAATTTAACTAACTTCCTTGGATTTAAATTTTTGGATTTTAACGTCATTGGATACTTTACCTTTCACCAAACTATCCATTCACGTGAAATCACCTTTTTCTTCACCCTATTCCCTCTGCTTCACTTTTTGTTATCAAGTAAGATCTTTGACTTACTTGCAGTTTCATTAAATACTTTTGCAAGGAAAATCCGATCCCGCATTTTGCTAATTCCTACCCTCGGATGAGAAGGAAATTATTTCTTCGAAACTCCGCAGATTAAGGACTATCCACTTATTTAGTGTTTCCTTTTCAAATTAAATGTTTTTAACTCTTTTTCAGTGTTTTTAACATGTTTTATTAACTATTTGCTCTCATATATATATATATATATATATATATATATATATATATATATATATATATATATATATAATTATTTTTTTTACTATAATAATTAAATACCTACAGACACTAGTGTTTCATCCTTTCGGGAATCTTCAGTGCAGGGTGTCACGATTAATACCAGTTGAACGATTCGAACCCCGCAACATGAGACATCTCTGGCTCGATTAGCGAAGACCTAATCAATTCGGCTACCATTAACCGCGTGAAATAACGTAGAATTTTATACATTTTAATTTTAAATGTTCATTTACGTCAGTCAGACAGTGATCTAATCGTTATACGATGATCTATCCATAAGAGCTAAATTGACCGACTTTAATTCAACTGAAAGTGTTCAACGATAAGAAACGAATTTCTTAAAGGGGCTGTCATATATATATATATATATATATATATATATATATATATATATATATATATATATATATATGCATTTTATATGTGTGTGCGCGCGCGTGTGTGTGTGTGTGTGTGCGCGCGGGGGTGAGCGAGTTCGTTCTCTAACAACTGGGAGCATTTTTTTTTTAATTTCACGCATATTTAATCTAAGTGTGTTGAAGTGTTTTTTAGGTAGGTTTTCTATCGGAATGCCTCCGATAAGTATCAAAAATCGATAATCGAAAAAAAAAAAACGATTAAAAGAACGAACAGTCCAATTTCGATTAAAGTTAACACCCTGATTCAGCCTACCATCAAAAGTGCATTTGAGAAGTTTTATCACCGCACAAGCAGAAGGCCCGGTGTATAAAATCGACAGTAGGTTCTTTGATAAAACAGGGGTGCTTTCGAAATAAATGTTTTTGTTTGGAGCACAACTGAACCATGATACTTGACTTTTACATTTTAAACTTTAATTCAAACTATTATATAAAATATTTTCATAAAATCAACAATGGGTTCTCTACAGTGCAATGTAAACTACAGTGTATTATGGACTAAGTTACTGCAGAGAAGTATGTGAAGCTTCTATCTGGTACATTGTGGTGACTCCCCCAACTAGAGCAGACAATTGACTTGATTGAAAAGTGTCTTTTTAAAATATCGCAAATTTGAATTATTTGAGGATGTGTCCTTTGTTTTCAAGATGGCGTCGCGATATTGCTCGTTTTGGCAAACAATTTCTATTCTTATTTAAAAATAAAAGTACTTTTTTTTACATAGGCATCACCACTTATCAAGGCCAAGAGGCCACTCGAGGATGAGGGTTAAAGAGTGTACAGTAGAAGTTGGGCAATATAGTAATCGTTAGTAATGGAGATTCGGTAAATTTGTTAACTTATATGGAACGGCTCATCAAGAATTTGTTTACGTTAGACTTGAAGACGATCATACTGTAGTCAGCTGGAAAGCAGGAAAAGGGAAGACAGTTCCACAGGCGTGCAGTTCTAAGAAAGAAGCTTTGCTTACGGAATCTACGTTTAGATTTAGGCATAGATAAAGAGTGGGGGAATTATTGATTGTGTTTTCAGCTAGACGAGTGTTTCTTGTGAAAGTTTGGCGAGATGGAGCATAGATTGAAGCTCAGTCGAACACTTTCCATGAAAATAACGATACAGCAGAGACAAACTCGCAATGTATCTTCTTTATACAATTTACGTGGTTTTGGAATATGATATTTTCTTTCCATCAAGGGTACGTGCATCATACGGATTTTTCTTTTGTTTTTATATTTTAATATAGGTGCGGTTCTGGACAAGTACATTGTCTCGTAAAAAACAAAGAAACAAAATAAAAACAAGATGGCTACATCACAATAACATTTATTTCTTTGTCTCTCAATCTCTGCCTGTGTCTTTCTAGCCGTCTCTGTCTCTCTTTCTCTTTCTCTGTCTCTCTCTCTCTGTCTCTCTTTCTCTTTCTCTCTTTCTCTCTCTGTCGGACATCAAGATAGTTATAAAATGTTTTTGTTTAAGAATTTAAAAAGGAACCGAAAATCTCGATAGCTAATGACATGATTTTATTCATTTATTTCTGTCGGCAGTTCGTGTCTCTTCATTTCAAAACAATAAACAAGCTGGATAAAAATATTTCTTCTTTCTTTTCTTCTCTCTCTCCCCTCTCTCTCTCTCTCTCTCTCTCTTCCCCTCTCTCTCTCTCTTCCCCTCTCTCTCTCTCTTTCTCTCTCTCTCTCTCTTTCTCTTTCTCTGTCTTCATAGAAAGTTCGTGTTTCTTTATTTGTAACAAACAGATTTCATTTAGCAAATACATAATGAACTATTGTTTACGTCACGCCAATGTCCATAAATTACACTGATGCAGACGTTTTATAGCTGGACACGTGGACTTTTAGAAGGAAAAAAAAAAAAAACATTTTACCTTCTATCCAAGAGGTTAGACACAAGGTCAGATCTGGGCTTGATGAAAGTCTTATTGTTGAACGAACTGGACACTCCCAGGTTTCCAGTCTGCGCCATTAACCACTTGTCCACCGTCAGCCCCTGTACTGTCGCAAGGAAACTACTGCTGAAGGTTCTTTTCCAGGTAAGGGAGGTTGGTGGTCGTAACCGCCCAAAGTTGTTGGCTGTCCAATTTGACCGTAATCATTCAATGGTTACAAATTTGTGGGCTTGCAGCCTCCACTTGATATTTATAACGCACTCTCGTGCTGGGTCAGGTATTTTTATATAAAGGTCGGCGGCAGTCTTTATGTAGACTCATGCAATGTTGGACACAAGGGTCGTCGTCCTCAACTGGCAATTCGCCAAAATAGCAAGAGAACACGCAAACCGAGCGGATAACTGAAAGAAAGACAAGTGACTCGAAAAATGGTTGGAAGCGAGAGTCACCTTACTTCAAACAGAGCGAACGGCAAAAATAGTTGACGCACTAATTAGAATTACGTCAGCTAAAGATGGCAGAACACGGGCTTTTTTCTGTAGAATAGAAAAAACAACGTCTCATTCTAACATTTCAAATAACTTTATTGAATCATCTTTGTTAACGTGTTAGTAAAATAAATAATAAAATAAATAATAAAATAAATAACAAAATAAATAACAAAATAAATAATAAAATAAATAATAAAATAATAAAATAAATAATAAAATAAATAATAAAATAAATAACAAAATAAATAACAAAATAAATAAAATAATAAAATAAATAACAAAATAAATAATAAAATGATAAAATAAATAATCAGATAAATAACAAAATAAATAATAAAATAAATAATAAAATAAATAATAAAATAAATAATAAAATAAATAATAAAATAAACACCAAAATAAATAATAAAACAAATAACAAAATAAATAATAAACTAAATAATAAAGTAAATAATAAAATAAATAGTAAAATAAATAATAAAATAAATAACAAAATAAATAATAAAATAAATAACAAAATGAATAATAAAATAAATAACAAAATAAATGATGAAATAAATAACAAAATAAATAATAAAATAAATAGCAAAATAAATAATAAAATAAATAACAAAATAAATAATAAAATAAATAATAAAATAAATAAGAAAATGAATAATAAAATAAATAATAAAATAAATAACAAAATAAATAACAAAATAAATAATAAAATAAATAATAAAATAAATAACAATGAATAATAAAATAAATAACAAAATAAATAATAAAATAAATAATAAAATAAATAATAAAATAAATAATAAAATAAATAATAAAATAAATAATAAAATAAATAAGAAAATAAATAAATAAGAAAATAAATAACAAAATAAATAATAAAATAAATAACAAAATAAATAATAAAATAAATAATAAAATAAATAAGAAAATAAATAATAAAATAAATAACAAAATAAATAATCAGATAAATAACAAAATAAATAATAAAATAAATAATAAAATAAATAACAAAATGAATAATAAAATAAATAACAAAATAAATGATAAAATAAATAACAAAATAAATGATAAAATAAATAATAAAATAAATAAAAAAATAAATAACAAAATAAATAATAAAATAAATAACAAAATAAATAATAAAATAAATAACAAAATGAATAATAAAATAAATAACAAAATAAATGATAAAATAAATAACAAAATAAATAATAAAATAAATAATAAAATAAATAATAAAATAAATAGCAAAATAAATAATAAAATAAATAACAAAATGAATAATAAAATAAATAACAAAATAAATGATAAAATAAATAACAAAATAAATAATAAAATAAATAACAAAATGAATAATAAAATAAATAACAAAATAAATGATAAAATAAATAATAAAATAAATAAAAAAATAAATAATAAAATAAATAATAAAATAAATAGCAAAATAAATAATAAAATAAATAACAAAATGAATAATAAAATAAATAACAAAATAAATGATAAAATAAATAACAAAATAAATAATAAAATAAATAATAAAATAAATAAAAAAATAAATAACAAAATAAATAATAAAATAAATAATAAAATAAATAATAAAATAAATTGGCTTTCTTTTCCGTCGGATTTTTGTAATTGGGCAAACCTACATCTCCTTATCACCCGCCTAGGTCTGCATCCAGAGAGCCAATTCCAGTTTCGAACTATATAGCCACACCAGACCAGATAAAGAATGTCATTGTCTTATTAGACAGAAGGTTACCATCAACATTTATAAAAAAAATACGTACCGTAGACCGATGTTGAAGTCATGGTCATGTATGTATGTGTGTGCGTCTCATAGTAAGTTCATATTGAGTCCATAGTGTTTCTGGTCGAACCTCAGCACCAGATGGCTCGATGAATTTTGATTGTACTCCAAAGGAGAAGATTAGAATTAGAAGTGACGTGAAATGGGTCAATTCGCTTTGTTCTACTTGCTTGTAAAGAAGAAGTAAGCCATGTGTAAAATATTTTATCATCTTCTGCCACGTTCTCAGTTGTTGAATTATACAGTGAAAGGATAGGATATTGCCGTTTGTCGAGGTCATTGGGGATATTTATGTCAAGGAGGTAAATCTACAGTTTGTTCGTGTTCAACTGAGCTCTAATCTATGATCCCTCCTTGCTAATCTTTCACAAAAAACACTCGTATATCCAAAATCACTATCAATAATATCCACCATTCTCTATCGGTGCCTAAACATAAACGTGAATTTTATGAACAAAATTGTTTCATAAAACTGCCCGCTTGTGTAACTCTGTTCCGCTAGTCTGATTCCGGCTGACTACAATATTGTCGTCTTCAAGTCCAACATACACCAATTCTTATTGAACCATCCAGCTAAATAATCTAATTATACCAAATTCCCACCACAAACGATTACTATGCCACTGACCCAATGACTACCATACGAACGTTAACCCTTATCCTCGACTAGCCTCCTGGCCTTTGTATGTGGTAACCCCTTTGTAAAAAATAAACACTATGGAATTACTTATAAAGCAAATACAAGAATGAAATAATGGTTATGCATCTTGCAAATAAAGAAATTATACCTTTGTTCATTCGGATCTTGATTGAGTAATCTACCAAAAACTGCAATGAACATTTCTTCCAAAGAAACACCTAGGAGATATTTTAAACATCTTTTATTTCACTATGTTTTCCTGTTAGAAGATTTCACTCTTGTCTTCGACTTTGCTTCACCCTCGTACAGGGACATTACGGCCCTGTTTTAACCACATTTCTTCCGTCTAGCCCTCCCTCTAGCTCTGTCCCCAACTAACTCCTAACTCTTTTGTAGATATGTAACTATTTCTTTCTGCTTACGTCAACCGACCACACAAAGATCCAGCACATGACCTTCAGTCACGTTTTCTGGCCAAATTTATTGCTTATATCCATGGGTTTGAAACCCCACTCTGCTTCATTCTTTCATTGTTATTGTTTCTAAGTTAACCAATATGTTTTACTAAACATTTCTTTATTTTGAGAACACTCTCTCTGCATACTTTTTTACACAACAGTTTCAAACCAATAATCATGTTTATTATCTAACATTTTTATTTTTTAATGATAATAGGCCACCAGATGTCACTTCGGCATAATCCAACAATAAACCAAGCATAGATTCCAAATCGTAAATCGCGGGCTGTAATCGCTACATCTGCTACATTTTTAGCTCCCGGGCGAGACCACATTTAAATGTTGAAAATATACCAGAAAACAAATAGCAGATCAACCACTCCATGCAATCTTGTCATAAAATATAAATTCAGATAATGATAAGAAAATCATTTCCAAAGTGAACATCACCAGCATTTATATATATGTACATTAATATATATATATATATATATATATATATATATATATATATATATATATATATATATATATATAATTATTTTTTTTACTATAATAATTAAATACCTACAGACACTAGTGTTTCATCCTTTCGGGATTCTTCAGTGCAGGGTGTCACGATTACTACCAGTCGAACGATTCGAACCCCGCGACATCTCTGGCTCGATTAGCGGAGGCCGTATCCATTCGGCTACCATTAACCGTGTGAAATAGCGTTGAATTTTAAACATTTTAATTTAAATGTTCATTACGTCAGACAGACAGTGATCAAATCGTTATACGATGATCTACGCATAAGAGCTAAATTGACCGACTTTTAATTCAACTGAAAGTGCTCAACCATAAGAAACGAATTTCTTAAAGGGGCTGTCATAATTATTTTTTTACTATAATAATTATGCTACAGAGCTAAGATTCTGTAACATCATCTGTGTACAGATACTCCCTCGGGCATTTGTCTATTAAAATGGTCCTGTGGCGATGGAAGTCATTTTTGGGCTCATGGACTTTAAATGTCTGAGAGAGTGACACTCGTCTGAGAAGACTTTGCAATCATCATAATCATCACACACACACACACACACACACACACACACACACACACACACACACACACACACACACACACATATATATATAAAGAGAGAGAGAGAGAGAGAGAGAGAGAGAGAGAGAAATAAAAAGGAACAAACCGAGTTATGTATTCATCAACGTTTCGTCTTTATTTCGAGACTTTCTCTAGATCAAAGGACGTCTCGAAATAAAGACGAAACGTTATATATATATATAGTAATAATATGTATAACAGTGCAGAATTGTCCACAAGTACTCCTGGCGCAGCGGTTAGCGTACTTGCAAGTAATATTCTCATGAAGGGTTAAGGTTCAATCCCCAGTGTGGGCGACCGAAAAATACAATTGCGAATTACTTAGGCCCTCTATCTGTGAAGTAAATAACGGCTTCGGTTCGAAATTCAGTGCAGATTCCCGAGTTCGAAAGAAACGTTACCGAGTTCGATAAGAAACAGGTGAAGAAGGTCGGAAGTTACATAAACCGAAACGTTATGAAAATAACATTCAAGATAATAACAGTAGTCCGAAGACTCAAAACAATACAAATAACCAAACTTCGTCTAAAAAATTCAGAAACGAAAAAGAAAACTGCAGTTGTACAGTCCTGAAGAAAACTACAGTTGTTCAGTACTGAAGAAAACTGCAGTTGTTCAGTACTGAAGAAAACTGCAGTTGTTTAGTTCTGAGGAAAACTACAGTTGTTCAGTACTGAAGAAACTACAGTCGTTCAGTACTGAAAAAAACTACAGTTGTTCAGTACTGAAGAAAACTACAGTTGTTCAGTACTGAAGAAAACTACAGTTGTTCAGTACTGAAGAAAACTACAGTTGTTCAACACTGAAGAAAACTACAGTTGTTCAATACTGAAGAAAACTACAGTTGTTCAGTACTGAAAAAAACTACAGTAGTTCAATACTGAAGAAAACTACAGTTGTTCAGTACTGAAGAAAACTACAGTTGTTTAGTAAGAAAACTACAGTTGTTCAATACTGAAGAAAACTGCAGTTGTTCAGTACTGAAGAAAACTACAGTTGTTCAATACTGAAGAAAGCTACAGTTGTTCAGTACTGAAGAAAGCTACAGTTGTTCAATACTGAAGAAAACTGCAGTTATTCAGTACTGAAGAAAACTACAGTTGTTCAATACTGAAGAAAACTGCAGTTGTTCAATACTGAAGAAAGCTACAGTTGTTCAGTACTGAAGAAAGCTACAGTTGTTCAATACTGAAGAAAACTACAGTTGTTCAGTACTGAAGAAAACTACAGTTGTTTAGTAAGAAAACTACAGTTGTTCAATACTGAAGAAAACTACAGTTGTTCAGTACTGAAGAAAGCTACAGTTGTTCAATACTGAAGAAAACTACAGTTGTTCAGTACTGAAGAAAGCTACAGTTGTTCAATACTGAAGAAAGCTACAGTTGTTCAATACTGAAGAAAGCTACAGTTGTTCAATACTGAAGAAAACTACAGTTGTTCAATACTGAAGAAAGCTACAGTTGTTCAATACTGAAGAAAGCTACAGTTGTTCAGTACTGAAGAAAACTACAGTTGTTCAATACTGAAGAAAGCTACAGTTGTTCAATACTGAAGAAAACTACAGTTGTTCAATACTGAAGAAAGCTACAGTTGTTCAGTACTGAAGAAAACTACAGTTGTTTAGTAAGAAAACTACAGTTGTTCAATACTGAAGAAAACTACAGTTGTTCAGTACTGAAGAAAGCTACAGTTGTTCAATACTGAAGAAAACTACAGTTGTTCAGTACTGAAGAAAGCTACAGTTGTTCAATACTGAAGAAAACTGCAGTTATTCAGTACTGAAGAAAACTACAGTTGTTCAATACTGAAGAAAGCTACAGTTGTTCAATACTGAAGAAAACTACAGTTGTTCAATACTGAAAAAAAAAACTACAGTTGTTCAATACTGAAAAAAAAAAACTACAGTTGTTCAGTACTGAAGAAAACTACAGCGATGCAGAACCTGATTAATTGGAGATACCTGGTGCTGAAAACTGATCCTTCCCAATTACTGCAAGTGCTTTGGGAGTCTTAGCAGTCGGTTCCGTATATATAGACGAGATGTAGTTTTGCGATCTTCATATGGCGGAAGAAAGGTAAGTCTGATTCTATTGTGCGATCAGTTCCGGTGAATGACTTGCACAGTCAAGTATATTCTATTGAAATAACGACACTTTAATAAATTCAAGGCTGCAAATTCAATTTCAGACAGCGCAACCCGGGATAATGACAAAACTCGTTAAAGTTATTTGATGCTGCTTTACAGAAATTAAGAAAATCTATGTAAGATATTACTTTCCTTCTTGCCAGGAAGTTAGATATGTTGTTTTCAGAAGCCATATCATTAGGATAAAAGCACTCTGATCCACAAAATGATAGCGCATTTCCCGGCCAGAGTGTTTCCTGTGATTAGCCATAAATTAACCCCTTTTTAAGAAGGAATGCAAAGCCTGGGGCTTTCTAGGATTCAACAGAACAACGCCTCAGCCCGACAGCAACAAAGCCACTACCGAATAATAAACTCCCATGATACTAATAATTGTAGGAGTACTAGGAACAGCTTTCAAACAATTCGTTGATCAGATCAGGTTGTCTGAAAATATCGGCTTCCTGACCCAAAATGCACTAAACATTGATGCTATTTTTTTTTCATTTTCATTTGCAAAACTCAATTATGTTTTGCAAAATCAAAGCAAAAACAATAATTTTTCTCTACAAAAAAAAAAAAAAAAAATGAATATCTATTTGAAGATCTAAATACCTTGAAGCATCATTTTTTTCTAAATTACTGAATTTGGCATTAAATGACTCGAAAGAGTTGATACGCTGTAAAACAAAATAACCAAACCAAACATTATAATTATTTGAACTATAAAACTGTTCCCCAAATTATTAGATTCGTTGTTAAATAATGCGAAAAGGGCTGATATTCAGTAACAACAAAGAAATGTACTATAAATAAATATTTGAAGGTATTGTACTTTTAAGCATTAAAATGTTTTTCAAAATTACTGGATTCGCCATTAAATAAAATACAAAGATTTGATGTGTCGTAAAACACAACAACTAAACCAAACCAAACCAAACCAAACCAAACTAAACCAAACCAAACCAAACCAAACACCAGAGATAAATATTTTAAGACTAGCGGGGTTCGTCCAGCCATGCCGGGTCGTAAAACATGCTTAAATATATTTTAATTCATACAGATTTCGTATTTTTATCATTACAAAGCAATTCTCTATTGAATATTATATTGTACCTAATATACACTGCGTATCAAATTATTAATGAGTTTACATTTTTCTTAAATATTAAAAGAACGAGTGAATAAAAATCCATGAAACTTTGAGAAAGTGCTTACAATACTATTCAGCTACTCCAGTCAGAAAATAAAAGTATTTAAAGCAGTATTAGCGAAACTATGACAAAATATAGGAATATCTGTTGATTTCAGTCTGTCAAGTTATTAACGAGGTTGAGAAAAAAAAAAACAACACAATATACCCATAACTTGTTTATTGAAATAATGTTCCAACATTAAATGAACTAGGAAAAATGCTTAGAACGCAATAACTACATAGCAATTTCTACGTTGAAAGAATTAGTAGGGGATATGCGATCTTTTTTTATGAATGACTTGTAAAAGAGGTTGATCCACAGAATTAGTCAAATTTGTGCTTTCGTCAACAGTTATTCCTCGCGATACCTTTTTGAAAGCATCCTACAACTCGCGGTACCTCTTGGAGAGCATCCCACAACTCATCTTTACTCTCAAATTGGCGTCCACTTGCATAGAGACGTCGCTTCATGATACTCTAAATGTTCTCAATTGGGTTCAAACCTGATGAATTCGCAGGCCACTCCATTTTCCGTAGCCAAGAGAACCCCAGTTGTTGGAAATACTCTTTGCTTTTGTTTGCTGCATGCGAGGGAGCATTATCCTGCATAAAAGCAATGGTTCTTCTGAACGTCAACCTTTACTTCTTCAGCCATGGTTCTAAGTGCTCTTTCATGTAAGCATTGGACGTGTCTTCTGAGGCTCTCCGTGGGTCAACTAATGTACCTCCGATGATCTCAGCCCAAATCATTATCTCACCACCACCTTGTTGACGCCTTAAACGCTGATGACGATGTAGTCCATCTAGGACCCATTCTTCGCTCTAGCCATCTGGGCCATCAAGAGTGACACGCACTTCATCCGTGAACAAAACTTTGGAAAAATCCGTTTTCATGTTGTTCTTTGCCCATTTCCATCGGTTTTGTATGTGATGTTGCTTTAATGGAGGCTTTGTCACAGGCTTAACAGACTGTGCCACTTCTTTCAGAAGGCAACATCGAATACTTTTTGAGACATTCTTCAATCCGACTTGGTAAAAGACTTTCCGACTTATCTGCCCAGGGTACTTAACAACTTCACGTTTAATTTGGAGTAGAGAACGGTGTGAAACAACTCTACATTTACGTTTATCAGCTCTCTTACTTACCTTTGTAGGGTCCTTGACAAAGTTCTTCACAGTTTGATGGTACCTTCCTATCATTTTCGATATTTAGATGGTTGTTTTACCTTTTGCCAGCTGTTCTGTAATAGTACGCTTTTCAGAACTAGTCAAACCACCTTTACAACCCATTTTATTGACGAAACAAACTGCCTTGTTAATAATTTGATACACTTTAAATACCGTGGATTCAGCAATTACGATGGCAAGTTGTTTACATTGCGTGGATCAGTATGAAAATTTCACAGTACGCGCAGCTCAGCATTGCCAACGTTTCCGAAGCTTTGATACGAAACTACGGGTAAGTTTGTGAAACTTGCACAAAAATGTTATCTCGTTAATAATTTGACACGCAGTGTATAGCAGTGATTTCAAAAGTTGAAAAAACTTACTTTGGTGTCATAAGCTAGAATCGCAACCAAAACCTTTACAGTCCTACCCGCGTCTCCTACTGATGTAGATATCGAGAGATAGATAAGAGCGATTCAAAAACGACGTAAAGATATTAATTCAATTTGGTCATGCGCAGAAAGGAATAAAAATATTTCGGCAAGTTGAAATGAACGGTTTACATTTCAACTTGCAATATATGTCTGTACGTGTTAGTTATCTAAACAAAGATTTTTACTCGTTTATGATTACTATTTCCTGTTAATTTCAATGTCCTGTGACCAACAGTTTAAGAGTTTATCGGTTAAAAAATTAAACACAGATAGACACACACACAGACACATACACACACATACACACATACACACACATACACACATACACACACATACACACATACACACACATACACATACACACACATACACACATACACACACGTACACGCACATACACATACACATACACATACACACACATACATACACACATACACATATACACACACATACACCCACACACACACATAAACATACACACACATACACACACATACACATGCACACATACACATACACACACATACACACACATACACATGCACACACACATACACACATACATATACACACACATACACACACATACACACACATACACATACACACACATACGCACACACACATACACACACATACACACACATACACACATACACACACATACACATACACACATACACACACACATACACACACATACATCTACTGTTTTATTTATGCATGTTTTATTGAACAACAGAGATAATTCCTGTTTTCTTCTCTTGCGATCCGTTTTTCCATTGGGCGGATCAATGTTCAAACGTTCCGTTCGAGTGTGAAAAGAAATTTGCGGTAGTCGCGAACGTTTTCGACTTCCATGAGTTTTCTTCAGGCGAGAGATGAATTAAAAAATAGAGTTTAATTAATTTATAGAAAAAAATCTATGAATATCGTTTAAAATCGTTAAAAGCACTTAAGCGTGCCTTCCCCTTCATATTGAGCCGGATTGATAATCGGTTTGATATGTGAATGAGTACAGCTTCAATGATTGGGAGGCGCAGGATGCAATGTGAGACGGCTAAAATGGCGGTGTTTTTTTTTATTAATATCTTTCTAAATTCGTTTTTGAAGGTGTCATGTGCTACAAAGTGTTGGTAAATGGAGCTGGTATGGGAAGATAGGTGACAGGTATGCCGGCAAGGTATACTGGTTCTAGCCATGTCGATGTACGAGTTGTTTGTAAAATATTTAAAAACATACACGGTGTTGCTAGTTTTTAGTGAATTACCGTTGTTTTTTTTTTATTTATACAGATATAAAGAAGTTGAAGAATAAAAAAATATTGAATTAGGCATTAAATCACACGAAAAGTTGTTACTTCATGACGTTTCGGCCAACTATTCCTCCGGCGTTCGTCTGGAGGAATAGGTGGTCGAAACGTCGTGAAGCAACAACTAAAAAGATGAGGATAACAGTTTACAATAAATAAAATTCATAAATAATACTCATGTCAGTAATGAATGCCAATTAAATGATATAAACACGAAAAGTGTTGATATATCGTAAAACAAAACAACCAAACCAAACATCATGAATAAATATTTGAAGATATAAAGAACTTGAAGCATAAAACTGTTTTTTTTTTCAGAATTACTGGATTTGACATTAAATAACATGAAAAGGGTTTGATATGCCAAAAAATAAAACAACCAAACTAAACTGAAACAATTCAGCACAAAACGCGTAGATTGAATTGTCGTATCTTAAGAATATATGTCTTTATTTAAAAAAAATCTCTGCAGTAAGATGATACAATAAGTTCATTTTGTATTTTTAAAAAAGAAAGATAGAGTTCGCCTTTTCTTATCGGAGCCTTTTGTTCGACAAATATTTATCATGGCATTTTTTATTGATCAAGACAGAAAAGGAAAACAAAACCGTGAGATTCTTATTCTCCAGTGATTTGAGGAATCGCCAGGAAAAATAGCTCCAAGCTGCCGGTTTCGAAGAAGCGAACAATAGCAGAAACCAACAAACCAGCATTTCAATAGCATTTCAATAGCATTTCAATAGATCAAAATTGATTTCCGAGGACAAATTCTAAAAGTAACTTCTCGCGTTTTCCTTATAATTAATAAAACTGTTTAAGATTCACTAACAATTAATAGAAATGTCTTGATTGAATCGTTTAGCGGGAGAGGGTGATTCGTAAAAGAGAGGGGACGAGGAGAGAAAGGGGCGAAAAGACAGAGGGAAAAATATTGAAAGAGCAAGAGAGAGAGAGAGAGAGAGAGAGAGAGAGAGAGAAAGAGAGAGAGAAAGATATATATATATATATATATATAGAGAGAGATAGAGAGAGATAGAGAGAAAGAGATAGATAGATATATAGAGAGAAAGGGAGAGATAGATAGATAGAGATAGAGAGATAGAGAGATAGATAGATAGATAGAGAGAGAGAGAGAGAAAGATATATATATAGAGAGATAGATAGATAGATAGATAGAGAGCGATATAGAGAGATAGATAGAGAGAGATAGATAGATAGAGAGAGAGAGAGAGAGAGGTGGAAAGGAAAAAGGGGGTGACGCTAAAGAAAAATAAAAGAGAATATATAAGGAACTTTGTGTGCGTGTACACTTGCACGCACGTGTGTGAGTTCGTTCCCTACAGTTTCCGCAACGACTGGTCCGAATATTTATGAAATTTCCCACAGGTGTACTTTATGTATCTGACAGTGTTCTTAGATAGGTTTTGTATCGGAATGTCTTCAATAAGTATCGGTAATGGAAAAAATCTGATGAAAGAAGGAGCAGGCGATTTTGACGCAAGTTGACATCTTATACAGCCTAACATGAAAAATGCAGTTGAAATGTTTTATTACCACACAAGCAGAACATCCCAGCATATAAAATCAACAGTAAGTTCTTTGATATGATTAGGGCACGTTCGAAATGAATGTTTCTGTTTAGAGCAAAATTGAAGTATGATACTTGACTTTCTGTATTTTAAACTTTAATTCAAGCCATTATATATAAAAATAATTTTATAAAATCAACAGTACGTTCTCTACAGTGCAATATAGACTACTATGTATTGTGAAATAAGACACAGCAGGAAGGCATGTGAAACTTCCTCCCGGTGCACCGCGATAGATCTCCAACTAGAGCAAGCAATATATCGATTTGATTAAAAAATAGGCAATTTCTCCTATTTCGATTACAAAAAAAAAAAAAAAAAAAAAACCATGGAAATGTGAAACATTCGATAATCATCATTCAATCACAGGCAACGTCGAGTATTCCTGCTATCTTATATATATATATATATATATATATATATATATATATATGTTATGAAAATATATATGTCAATTAAGCTACACAGAATATTCTGCTTTTCATTCTCGTGAGAATTCCTCAGGCTTATGCGAAAAGTTGTGGTTATCGCGCGTTTATATATACGAGCATGCTATTGAGTTTTTTGTCAGCCAATCACCTTTCTACCGCGTCCATCCTAATCAGCCAATAGGCGGGCACTTACAGGACAAAGGCACAGTTGACCTTCAGTTCACCCCTTCTCTTTGTGTTGTTATGGGAAGGTTAGATATCCTTTCGTTGTAGTATACTTTCATATATATATATATATATATATATATATATATATATATATATATATATATATATATGGTGCGGCAGAAATATCTCCCACATTTTGACATAGTCGCGCTCGTATAGTTTATAAACAATCATTTATTTGTATGGATGAAACTGCATATCAGTGTGTAGACTTCTTCTGACTGTTCGATCAGACAGTCCCAAGGCCAAAGCGAGCTGAACGTGTTGAAAACTGAGTAACAGAAAGTCTCACAGCTCGAATACTGTTTGGCGTTCGAGCGCTTCGAGGTCTTCCAGGTTGCTTCCTTTTAAGTGCCTAACCTGTATCTCTGGATTTTGCAACCCATAGCTGCATTGATTTTATCTCTGGAACAGCATCATGGTGTCCTAACTTGTAATGAACTTGGAAAGCTCTCCGTGTTGAAGCTACAGATTCACTATTCTTCCAAAACATTTCTACAATAAACACACGATGTAGAAAACATCGTTGGCACTTGCAAAAGTTAATTAGCAACATATAATTGAAAGTTTAAAATGTGCGAGATATTTCTGCCGTGCCCCGTATAAAAGTGTATATAAAATTAAAAGAAGTGAATCTGGTATGTATATTTACACAGACACGCGCGCACACACGCATACACACACATATATTTTGTTAAGCTGATATAATAATTAAGTGATTGATTTTGCGCCACGAAACAGATACTGTCAAGAATTGCAAATGTAAACTGAATTAAAGGAATAAATTATAAGATGGTCGACATCTTGAACTTTGGAATATAGACTTTTGTCATTCATTTACTATATTGCTCTGTAATTACATTGAGCTTCTTAAATAAGGATTGGTATATATTATAAAGAAATAAAATATAGTTCCTCAGAAATATGATTGGTTGGTTGTTTTTGTTTTACGGCATATCAACCCGTTTCAGGTTATTTAATGCGGAATCCATTGATTTAGAAGAAATTTTTTTAAATAGAATATATTTGTATTTTTTTTTTTCACGTCAGTTTCTATATAACCCATAGTTGGGACCCTAACAGGTACTACCGACTTTATTTCAACTGTAAAGTGCTCAACGATAAGAAACTCGTTTCTTATAAGGCTAACATAATTATTTACCATAACAAGTACAGACACTAGTATTTCATCTTTTCGGGAACCATCAGTGCAGGATGCCACGATTAACACCGGTCGAGAGATTCGAACCCGACAACGAAGTCATCTCTGACTCCATTGGGAAAGACAAAATCAATTCGGCCACCGTTAACCGCGAGAAATATTGTTGAAATTTAAACATTTATTTTGAAATGTTTTTAACGTCTGTCAGAATGATCTAATCATATATATATATATATATATATATATATATATATATATATATATATATATATATATATATGCACAGGAATCACCGCTTATCAAGACCCGGAGGTCACTCGAGGATAAGGGTTAATGGGGATATATTAGTCAATGTGATTATAGCGTAGTAAACATAAGTAGTGGGAATTTTGTAAATTGGATTACTTAGAGGGACGGTTCATCAAGAACTTGTTTACGTTGGACTTGAAGACAGTCAGATTGTAGTCAGCTGGAAAGCAGGCAAACGGAAGAGAGTTCCACAGGCGTGCAGTTCTAAGAAAGAAACTTTGTTCGTGGAATCTACATCAAGGTTTAGGCACAGATAAGGAGTGTGGGAAATTATTGATAGTGGTTTCGGCCAGAGGAGTGTTTTTTGTGAAAATTTGGCGAGGAGGGACGATAGATTGAAGCTCAGATGAGCACTTACCACGAAAATAACGATAAAGCAGAGACAGGCTCGCAATGTCTCTTCAGTGAGAAAGAGGTTGTAGGGAAGAGAAAAGGGCATCCCCCACTAAGCTACGAAGTCTATTTTGCACTTTGTCAAGGCAGGATGAGCTGCTTCTAGCAGCTCCTGCCCAGATGTGGCAGCAGTACTCCATCGTTGGCCGAACCTGGCTTTTATATAAGTAGAGAATTGCATCAGCAGTAAGATATCTACTGGAGCGGTATAAGGATCCCACCATTTTTCCAGCGACCTTGGCAATGGATTTGATATACGTGTTCCATTTCAGGTCAGGAGTAAAGATGAAGCCCAGAAGCTTGTCAAAACATGAAGCCTCCTCAAGACGAGAGCCATTCATTTCACTTGATGCCATATTGGCATCAGAGCATAGATGATGTAGAGATAGAAGCTTGGTTTTAGATGCATTAAAAGTAACCAGTCACCTCTCTCCCCGTTGTACCACATGCTCAAGATCAGAGGAGAGAGAATCAGAGAGAACTTATTTATTTACAGTCTTTGATGTGTTATCATAGATTGTAGTGTCGTCAGCATAAATGTTTACGAATGATGTAAGGATGTGATTTGGAAGATCATTAATGCAGATCAGGAAAAGAGTTGGGCCCAGGATGGACCTTTGAGAGACTCCAACGTTAATACTGAGAACTTCTGATTTCTACCCATTTACCACTACTCTTATGAACCAATTATGCACAGGAGACTTATAGGTCTGTATAAAGAGAGAGATGAATGATCATTTCAATTCTTAAATACAGGGCATACTGATGAGATTTTCCACGGTGTTGGGAAGCATTTCTCCTGAAGACAACGCTTAAATAACTTTGTGAGTATCGGCGCTAGTTCTGGTTGAAGCTTTTTGAGCACTATAATTGGAATGCCGTCAGGGCCAGTTGCTTTACTGGAATCAAGGTTTTTGATTAGCTTGGCAACATCACGTACAGATATTTGTATGTTGCATAGTGTGTTTTCAAATACTTGAGGAAATACTTGGTGGCCTCGGTGGTAAAAGGTAGAATTAGCTGCAAAGATCTTGGCAAAGAGTTTTGCTTTGTCTGATGCTGACTAGATTACCTCAGAATCATTGATGGTATTTGGGATAGAACCCACACTTCTGTTTAGGATTCTGTTTGCTATTTGGCAAAACTAATGGAAACCAAGCCGCTGTTCAGCTACTTTGAACTTGACGACTGAGCATACATCTCTCTCACATTCTTTATTACTTTTTTTTACATAGTTTGCTTAAGGTCCTACAAACGGCTTTAGTCTTAGTACATCTATTACGTTGGAAGCAATGGAAATAGTGATTTCTGTGTGCAATGGCAGCAGCACATTCTAGAGAGAACCACAACTGGCTGTTATGTTTTTGCTGGAACTTTTTTGAGGGTATGAAACGGTCTATACCTACAATTAATCATTCCGTCAGGTCTGATACTATAGAGGACACATCCTTTTTAAACATGGAACAGAGGTAGATCTGATATAAATGTGCGGAAGCTATCCCAGCCAGCCAAAGTGTATCGATATACTGTACGATGGAGATGTACGTCTGAGGATCTATTAGATTTCGTTTTTATCTTAACTGATACAACAGAGTGGTCAGAAGATCCCAGTGGAGACAGAACGGAAAATGAACATAGCTCAGGGAAAGTTGTGAGGAAAAGGTATAGGGGACTTGCATACTGGCCGCCAGTGTTGGGGGCACGGGTGGCTTCATGATCAATCTCTGTGAGGTATAAGCAATGGAGAAATCGTGACAGAACCTCTCCTCGTCATTGGTCTCGTTCGAGTAGGTTAACCATTCCACATTGTGAACATTGAAGTCTTCACAGACGTGGATATTCGCTGAGGGGTACGTAGACAGGATGTGCCCAATTTTCTCAGATATTCTTTTAAAGATGGTAATCCCACTGTTGTGGGGGCGATAGAATGCAAATATGAACGCGGTAGTGTGAGCAACCACAACCCGGAAGCACATATAGGGTAAATTAGGATCTTCTCTGGAGATGTTCCTGCCACATGGAAAGTCGTCTTTAATGTAGGCACATACTCCATACCCATGGCGATCTTCGGGGTCAGGTTTAGAGGTTAAGTTAGAGTATCCTTTAATTACGAACTGGTTTAGGGAAGTAGTTGGTCCAATGCCAGTTTCGCTTAGGAATAATAGATCTGGTTTAGTCTCCTGTAATAGAGTTTGAATCTCTGGAAAGTTCGAACGTAGACCCCTGATTTTGGAGGAGACATGATAGTGGGTGGATGGGTGGGGGTCTACGTTGAAAGTTGGAGATCTGGGTTTGATCGAGTATTTTTTTCATGATTGAGATTTGGGATTTGTGGAATCGGTCGACAAACATGCTTAGAGCAAGGCAGAGAGGGAAAGTAAGAGAAAAGGAAACGAAGAATTTTTTTTTCGTAGCACATGATAAGGTAAAGCCGTAACAATTATATATATATACATATATATATATATACATATATATATGTGTGTGTGTGTGTGTGTGTGTGTGTGTGTGTGTGTGTTTTGGTGTCCGACATTTGTAATTTAACACTGACGATAAATGTTCAAATGAGAAGAAGCAAAGCTGATACAAATTAATGATAAATGTCTTGTTATGCCTATGCCAATACACCGTTTATTGATTAAAAAGAGTAATTAAACTTACGTTTGTTATTTCAATTTAATGTGAAAAAATATTTGTTTTTCTATCGTTGAGTTGAAGTGCATTATTTCCGAAAGCTGGCGAAGCAAGGTACTTAAGTTGGTTTCTTCCATAAAGTATTTTTCTCTTCGTCCGCCATTTTGGATTTTGAAGTCCAATACCAAAATAGATATTTCTCGTTTCATTTAACGGTAAAAGTCGCTTTCGTGCGAGGAAAAAAAATCACACACACACACACACACACACACACACACACACACACACACACACACACACACACACACACAGGGAAATAGAATTGGCATAGAATTTGGCGGATAATTAATCGGTTTTTGTAGTAGCTGATATTTCTTGGTTTGGTTGTTTATTTCCTTCGCTTTACTCTTCTGTTTGTTTTTTTTAATTTTTTAATTTACTTTCCTTCAAAAACAAAACAAAAAAAAACAAGGTTTGATATTCTTTAAATGCGTCCATTTAACTTGCGCATTTAACGATTAAGGGTTTATTTCTAATTTAGGCGTGATAGATCGACAAAAATATTATTTCAAATCAAGTATAGCTTCAAACGAGAATGCTATTTCAACTGTAAACCTGACAGACCAAAAAAATCCTATTTGAAACGGGAGCATGAAGAAAGACAAATAAGAATGCAATTTCAGCTTATGCGTAAACACGGACGTATACGCTATTTCACACTAACCTATAACTGACAAAGAAAAATGTTAGTTTTGGGTTTCTATTACTACACACATAGATTCGAAAAAGTTGTCAAAAAACAAATATATAACAAATAAATTTTATCAAAGGCAAGATAAGTTACTTAGTGTTTACCGATGTATTGGAAAATTTTAAATGGCGCTGAACACGGTAAGTTCGGGAAAATGAGTTAAGAATAAAAATATATACAAAATACTTTTAGAAAGTCGCTCAATATATGTTACCGTGACATAGGATGACATATATTCGGTGGATTTTTAACAGTATTTTGCATAGTTTTTATGTTTAACTCATTTTCCCAAACTTGCCGTGTTCAGCAGAGAGTTTGGCGCCATTTTAAATTTTCCAATACATCGGTAAATACTGTATGTTTTTCGAGCTGAATAAACATGTTACATTAAATAAAAACATAAAAAAAATATTCAGTTAGGTAGAAAAGTAACTTATCTTACCTTTGATAACATTTATTTGTTATATATTTGTTTTTTTGACAACTTTTTCGAATCTATGTGTGTAATAATACAAACTCCTAGTTTTAACTATAACGTGACAGATTATTAAAACCAAGGAAGATCCGTGAAAATTCTACAGAATGAGAAATGTATTTAATTAACAAATTTGTTTTGCTAAAACTGATATTTTTCTTGATAGCACAAAACTGAGCTTTTCGAAAGGAAAAACAATAACACGCAGCAAATATGAGTTCTATGAAAATAGTGTCCATTGTATTTTAACTGACCTAAATGAGATAAATTAATAAGTACTAATAAATATTCAGAAAGTAATATTGTGCTACATAGTTCAATATAAATAATGCAATCACATTGGAAGTGACGATCTTTAATTTACTCTTTTAGTCCAGCACGTCTTGACAGAGAGTGTTCTTTTGTAACCCTGTTTTTTTTTTTGTTGTTTTTTGTTCTTTTCGAATTTTCCCTTTTTTACGTATTGTTTCGCTGACTTTTTTCGGTGAATTAGAAATTAATACGAGCTTTTTCCTCACACCATTATAACAGGACCATATATTATTTTAATGGTATTCGAAAACGAGGCTACATCAAAGGGAGGTCACTCTCATATTCCTATCGAAAGTCGCCAGATTGACTTTTTAAAAGCTAAATGTCGAGAATTTTACCATCACTTTTTTTTTATTACATATAAAAAAAGTGAAGGCAAAATTCTCGCGTCAAGCAAATATCATCAACATTTTATAATAAAATGCACTTATATATATATATATATATATATATATATATATATATATATATATATATATATATATATATGCATCACCTTAATGTCTGTATGCGACTTTTCTTGTTTTTGTTCCATGCTGCATTTTTTTAACTTCCGATAGTCACGGAATCCAAGGTCAGGTTCGCGGCAGCTTTCTATAATTCAATTATAAACAACTCACATTATTTTTCATTACTCGAATATCGATATTATTGTTTAATTATTGTTTTCTATGAATTTACATGTTTAATTGTTTTCAAATATTAAGTCTAATACTTTGTAAATGAGCAAAAATATAAGTGTCTGTTCTTTGTAGCATTTTTAAGAAATACATACACAAGCTCTATATTGATCTATCCAGCTACCTAGATGAACATTTTTGTGTTATTTATTTATATGTAAATACTATCCAAAGAAGTATATATATATATATATATATATATATATATATATATATATATATATATATATGTGTGTGTGTGTGTGTGTGTGTGTGTGTGTGTGTGTGTGTGTGTGTATACACACAGACGCGCGCACAGGCGCGCACAGACGCGCGCGCGCGCACACACACACACACACACATATATATATATCTAAATAAAATGAGCTATGATACAACGGAACAGTACTTCCGTGGATGACTATATATATATATATATATATATATATATATATATATATATATATATATATATATATATTATATATATATAAATAGCCATCCATATAAAATGAGCTATGATACAACGAAACAGTACTGTACGTGGATGACTACATATATATATATATATATATATATATATATATATATATATACTAGCCGGCCGCCCGGCGTTGCTCGGTCATATAATACGCATAAATATTACACTTTATATCATGCAGACTTCGTATTTATTATTTAGATAATTCTCTGAATTTATTTATTGCGGACTATTAACCTCATCTTTCATAGTTGTTGTTTCACGACGTTTCGGCCAACTATTCCTCTGGCCTTCGTCAGGTGGTAACCGCGACGGGATAGGAACACCGAATCTCCTAATTGCATTCTCAGCAATTGCTGTCATCTCACCACGTTCTGGCCAAGTAAGCCTCTGGCAGGCTTTGGGTAGGATTGAAACCGCTATCTTCAGACAATTCTCACCTGCAACAGTAAAGATTCAACGTTTCTATCCACTGCACAACGGGCTCCTAAAGGCGATCAAATAGAATAGGATAATAGTCCGTGATAAATAAATTAATAAATAATGCTCCTCTTAATAATGAATTCCAATTAATTAATTCTCTATATCTTATTATCCAAAGAATAGTAACAGTTTAAAAGATTATATAAAAATATGACTTGGGGTAAAATCGAAACCAAAACGTTTAGCGCTCCAGCCTTGGTCATTAGTTATATCTCCAGCGGCGTTACTGTTGATGTAAAAACTCATCAGCGTACTGGAGCGTTTTCAGCCTAAATTCTACGCAATAATGTACAATGTAGAGAATATTAAAAATAGAACTGAACGTAATAGTTAAATGAAAACAATCATCCAATAAGAAGGCTTAAAACATGAACAATTTTTTCAAATGATATGCAAATTAGTTAACGCTTATTTAGTAGATCGCATATCAATGATTGCGTATATTAAAAAGTTCGTCTTCATAATTTCTATATAGAAAAAGTAGAATTTTAATATCAATGTCAGTGCGACAAAAAAACTCAACTTAATATACGAGATGTTTTAAATAAGTCTCCAGATTTTTTCATATGAGCTCTTTTATTGGTATTACACACATGAAACCCCGAAGTAATCTCCCCCGTCTGCAATGCACTTGTTGTACCGTTCCAATAACTTCTGGAAGATTCCATCGAAGTCTTCTTGTACGAGCGTGTCAATGACCTTCGTCACAGCCTCTTTTATCTCCTCAATGGTCTAATAACGACAACCTATAAGGTTTTCCTTGAGCTTAGAGAATAACCAAAAGTCACAGGGAGCAAGGTCTGGACTATAGTCTGTCAAAAGTATGGCACACTCCTGGGACATCCTTCGAGCAAATCTTCCACATCTTCAGTTTCTCGCGAATAATTGTGTGTACAGTTCCCACACTGACATCAAATTGTGCACTTATTGTCTCTATAGACACACGACAGTTTTTATCCATGAAATTCTTTATATGACCAACCAACTCTGGTATTCTGACTTCCTTACTCCTTCCACACATCTCATCCCCCCTCACAAGCTCTTAGCCTTCATTGAAAACCGATGGTCGATTCATGCAAGATGGTCCAAAAGCAGTCTGAAGCATTCCATACGTCCATGCCATTTTTACAAGTTTAAAACAGAATTTTATTACATATCGCTCTTCTAAAGTGCCCCCACGTCAAGATTGTATTTTTGAAATTCACCGGCTGTGACAATCTGGCTTTAGTAGGGTATATTTCAATTCCTGCTGTAGCTGTTCATTTGAAGCTGAAATCGTAAAAATTGGCCAGTAATCTCATAACATATATAACAATAATATTGAATTTTCAAGAGTCTTGGGAAATTTAAAATGCTTGTACAAAAAAAAGTTTGGAAACATTTTGAAAACATGTCGTAGATATGTGTATTTGTAGCGAGCATAAAAAACTCTTATTTCTTTTCAATTTAAGTCAAGTTTAATGGGTGACTAAACGGGCCACAAATTTATAGTAATAATCTGGTTTGTGACCTATACGAGAACGTCTTTTAACAATAGTATAAAACCTTTGGTATCATTTTCGGTATTTGCCGAGATCAACATCTGTGCAGTTAATATCTCATCCTAAGGCCAGGATAGTTCTTACAATTATCTCGGGAATGCCATACGTATAAATTTGTTGCAAGCAAAAGCAAATGGGTTCCATCTGTAGAAGTAATAATGTAAGAAGCAGACAACCATTCTGGACGTATCGGCCATTTTGTCCGTTGCTGTATCAATGTAGAAACCATCCGTAAATTCAACATCTTTTCTCACGAGACACGCACGCACACACACACACACACACACACACACACACACACACACACACACACACACACAGAGACACACACACACACACACACACACACACACACACACACACACACACAACAGACACACACACACAGACACACACACACCAGACACGTCAACGCACACACACAACACACACACACGCACAAACATAGAAACACACACACAAACACATACACAAGCACATACAAGTACATAAGAGAACACTCACACAATATAAAAAAAACATGCACAAAAATAGTGCACAAAAACAAAAAGAACACCTTGATGAATGAAAGAGAAGACGCTAGTTGAATGGACAAAATGTCTTCTTTTTTTTTTTTACAGAAACAAGGTAAAAAGAAAAAAGGGAAATTTATATGAAAAGAAAAACCGTAAAGTTGTGAATGGAAGGCTGAAATGAGTACACAGTTATTTGCCTTCTTTCATCACGAAAAATTGAAATCCATCGCCTGTTTTCTCTTTCTATCAACACCATCTGTTTTATTCGTATATTTCAGTTTATAAATACATTCTTGTAATTCGTAGTGACGCGTGGGCGGACATTGTTGCACTGATTCAATACATGGAATATGTTCCCTTCCAAAGTGAAGAGAAAAAAGACGTATAACTGTGATGTGGTCCCTGTCTTTGGTAGAGGTTATTTTTAACGCCTTTGAGTAGGCCCCTCAAATCAAACCGCCATTTAATATTATTATTATTATTCTTGTTTTAGTGAAAGAAGAACTTGAGAGAGACACATGGAGCATACATAAGAAAATAAAATTAAAATGAAAAATCAAAATAATAGAAGGGTCACCAGGTAGTAAGTGCTACCTAAAACATAAACAGAGTTTTATAAAAGAGAAATTGAGAAAAACAAAATTTTATAACAAAATACTTATTTACATGAACATATATATAAAATATATTTTCTATAATAACACGAATAGCAGCCCTAAGTCAATATGTAATATATTAGTAGAGTAAGTATGCGGGTGTAACTAATATTATTGCGTTGTAGAGGGTATAAGGTCTATATATATATATATATATATATGTAAGGCGCTATATATTAAGTGCGTTACGTATATGACGAAGTATATATATAATGAAGTTTCTTCGTGTTATCTAGTGTTAATAACTGTTTACATATATACAGTATAACCTCGGGATACGGTGACCTTAAGATACGTTTTATTCAGGTTACGATGTGGAATACGATGTTTTTCCGGTCCCTGGTTGCAGCATTTGCCCCGCCTTACATTGATATTTATAATGTCATTTGATTTTATACATGTGTATAATATACTGTACTGTTTTTTGTTACTAATCCTTAATGCCGTATCCCGGGGTTCTACTGTACATCACATATTGCACTTATACACAGTCCAAGTAGACATATAATAATACGAATAACACAGAGGGGACGGAACACAGTTCTTGACGGTTATACATCTTGCCAATAAAGAAATCATACTGTTGTTCATCTGGATCTTGGTTGATGAAAATTTCTTCCAAAGAAACGACCAGGAGTCCTTGGTTATAATTTAGATAGCTTTTATTTCACTATGTTTCCTTGTTGAAAGATTTCACTCTTGTCTTAGACTATGCTTCATACCCGTACAGGTCCATTACAGGCCCTGTCTCCAACACGTCTAGCCCTCTCCCTAGCTCAGTCTCCAACTAACTCCTAAATCTCTTTGTATATATGTAACTATTCCTTGCAATGACGTAATCCAACTCACATAAATTAGCATGTGATTATTTGAATCACGTTTTACTTTCTGTTAGAAACATGTTTTGTTTATCACCGCATTCATGTAATCTTGTTTAATTCATGTCTAATTACCGTGGATCAAATTTAATTCAAATCTAAAATATTTGAATTTCCAAATGGGAGGCCGTGTCATTAATATGCCCCTACAAACTCTTTAAAATACTTTAAAGAAAACGAATTAAGGAATATTTATTAATTGATATCTAATATCTGTTGTAAAAATGTTTTATAAAAATTGGAAGTATCTGAATTTTCACAAAAAGATTCCATCACTTGTTTTCCCCTTCTGCCTAAACTAAATCAAACTAACTATAGTCTATATTACTCAGCAGGCTCCTTCCGTTTTTGACCGACTTTGAATACCTACGAAGCGGTGCCTGCGCATGAATTTTTTGTGGCAGAAGGCGCACAATCTCTAACCACACCTCTCCTGAGACGACATTGTTAAATACCAGTGGCAAGTGAAGTACAGGACGACTGTAAACAAATGCCGAGATAAGCGGAGAGCACATATAGCGCCTAGAATTTCCAAATGGTCACCCATCTGGTACAACCCAGGCTTAACATTGCTTAATTTCGGTAATCTGAAGAGAACCGGTGTGTCAATGTGATTATACCGTAACGGCCATATTACTCAAAATCATGCATGAGAGCTGATTTCCCAGATTCATAATGATCGGTTAATTAGTTTATGAATGAATCCTGCACATTTTTTATTCAATTTTCACCCCAAACAAGACACAGTGACACTTTGAAGTAAGGGCTACTATCGGGGACATAAGTTCCAGGGATATTATGAAGGGAGATGAGTAGCAAGATGTCTGTTCACATTACACTTGAACTTCTGCACGTCAGTACAGTTGGGAAAGCAGAATCCCGGAAGGGAGTTCCAAAGTCTAGCAGTTCTGGGGCAGAAACTATTGGAGTAGAAGGTTTTCTTTCACCTAGGGATCTCTACTGTGTAGGGGTGGGATTTAGCTGCTTGTCGGGGTTGTTGGGGGTATTTACGTCGAGGGGGCAAGTGCTTGTAGTTCGCCACGTATTTATCATTAAAATGCTTGTAGAACAGGCAGAGGGATGCAACGTTACGTCGATATGACAGATACTGAAGCTTAGATGCCAGTTCAGGGCCTATCAGATTGGCGACTCTCTTTTGAACCTTGTCCAGGAGTAAGAAACTAGTAGCAGATGCATCAGCCAAAATGTGACAACAGTATTCCATACATGGGCGAATGGTGGTCTTATAGCGGTACAGGATACTTTCAGGTGTAAGTATCTTTTCAGCATGGCAGAGAGAGCACACCTTCTTAGCAGCAATGCTCTCAATGTATCTGTTCCAACTCATGTTCCCTGTGAACGTTAGGCCGAGGAGTTTAAAAGAATGCTTCGTCTTTACAGACGCTAGCCATCTTAATGCTCATCACCACCCTCACCGCAGTTACTAGGTGAATCATCAGTGACACTCAAACCTTTATCCCTGGGCCTGAAGGTGACTTTTCAGGCCAGCAGTTGACTTGCACAGTCTGCCATATATATATATATATATATATATATATATATATATATATATATATATATATATGGCATACAAAGTAGAGTTTTGAAACTTGTTTCACTTCTGCGTCTGCTTTTCTGCTCCCTCTGCCCTCACCATGTGTTTTTTGTGGGTTATGTAAGCAGCTTTTGAAAGGAACATCCGATCACAAGCCTCACATTTTCAACTGTCCAACGCATTAGGTAAAACTGACACATTGCGTTTCCTGAGTTTTCTCATGAGCTCAGCATGATTTATTCTTTACCGTTCAAAAACTTCTTATCCGCCTCTAACTAGCTTTCTCCATTCGAGTTGACATTTCGCTATAGTTTCCCAGTTCTGAACAGGAATCTTGAAGGCTTTTTAAGATCGTCTTTTATGAATTTTTTTTTAAAAGCGTTTCTTTGGACCATGTTCAGAACATTCCCCATACAAATATACAAGCATATACACATACTTAATTGTATAGAGAGTTAATGGACGAGGTGTACTACTGGAGAATCTGTGTAACGTTGCTATCGTCGCAAATGGACAAACAAATAAAAATAAATGAATAATTTTTTCTTTCTCAACAGAAGTTTTCATTACACTTATCATTATTTCGACATCATTTAAAAATTCTCTCGTTGTCACATGTCCATTTTATCTGGTTCGCGTGTTTCTATTCCTTCTGATCGCACGCCGGTATTAGCCAGCCACTAGTCGCCTTCGCATTTACACGCCCATTTTTTTCGACGTCCACTTCATTTCTCTTAGCTCACGTCGGCCGTAGCCATCCATCTCTCGCCTGCGTCTTTACATGTCCATTCTCTTCGGCGCCCACTTTGTTTCTCTGTCCGAGCACGTGCTGCAGTTTTTCTCCTTTTTTCCTTCTTCTTTTCGCTCACACTTTCTAATTTGCATACGCGCGATTTTATGCTGCTGCTGCTGCTGCTGCTATTGCTAATCTCTTCGCATGCTGGCCACCCTTCTCTGCTACTGATACTCTCCACGCGCTCACACGCACTATTTTATACCTGGAGTTAAACTCATAACGAAAAAACGAATAGAATTCAACTGTGCTTAAAAATAAACAAAATCAACTCAGTTATTTTTAGTAAGTAAATAACTAGAATTCAGACTCAACAAGAGGGAGACAACTTTTTTTTATTTTAAATACTTTTACTCATGACTGTTTGTTTCTCGCCACTAACTGGCGTATAGTTTTACAAAAAAAAAAAATATCCCTTCTGTAGTGACGTAATTTCTCAAGTGTCGTGACGTAATTTCTCACAATATTAAACATCAGTTTAATAATAATGTTAACTTTTACCCACGTTTGTCTAATTTAACCTTCACTTTTATCGAACAGTTCTGACCTTTAACAGGTCAACGGATCGAAAAATAACCGCCATTTAAAACGAGCGAATGTATTTGCATTCAGTGTAGTACAGTTACTGTTTAAAGAGACTCTGTATAATCTTTTTTGCACAATCTTTTAAGAAAGGGGCGGCAAATACGAGGAAAGAAACGATGAATTGGTTGCAAAACCAGTTCCCCTTTTCTGGGGAATATACGGCATAATCACGTGGATACATCAGTTTCTATTAGATTAACGAAGTTAAACAATGTTGAATTTGGTCAGTATCAGATGGGTGACGAATTTTGGAATACCAGGTGCTGTATGTAGGAGGACGTCGACACCTCCCCGCAAGAGTTGAAAAAAAAAAACCTAACGTCGTCATTTCCCTGCAAGAACTGAAAAAAATCTAACATCGCCATTTCCCACTCACCGGGATATGCATGCATCTTCGAACAGATTGTGAATTTAATATTACCTTGATACTTCCTCCTTCAGAGGAAGTCAATTCAATCCGTCTAGGGTGAATTCCGCTGGCATACTTTCCGGTGAATCGATTAGGCCTCCACGCCCATTAATGGCTAAGCCCACTGGTCTAGATTAAACTCTATTTAAGATAAACACAATTGCTTCTGAATTTATGAGATGCAGATTGATAATTAATATTATTTGGTTGGTTTTGGTTTTGGTTTACGCCATATCAGCCCGTTTCAGGTTATTTAATGCCGAATCCAGTGATTTTGAAGAAAAAAAATTAATAGAATATATATACTTTTTTTTTCACGTCGGTTTCTATTTAACCCATAGTTGGAACCCTAACAGGTACTACCACTGCGGGTCAGAGTGGACCTGGGAGCAAAGGCAATTAAAGGATGGCTTCACACTCCCCAAATCTCGCAAGCTGGGGCCTCACCATCGGATATAGTTTAAGGTCATATCCAGGACCATAATTATTTGGATTCTTCAGATTACTGTTTTCAACTTGAGTGTCATATTTACAACGTTTCAATCGATGTAACCTGTAACCTTCTTCAGGTATAGCTTGTTGAATTCGGGAATGTTTCTGTGGAACTCTTGAACTTGGACGGAATTTTAAATAGAACCCTTTATTTACCTCATGGAGATAACTTGCTCTTGTTCCGTCAGCCATGACTGGATAGAGGTTCTCAGTAATTCGCAATTAGAGTTGAAAAAATCAATTGTAAAATCAATTATAAAAGCAGTATTCTCCTGAAGGTTGAAAGTTCAATTCTCAGTGTAGATTTCAACCGAAAGATACAATTGCGAATTACTTAGGTCCTCTATCCAGTCATGGCTGACGGAACAAGTATGCTACCACCGTTAAGTAAATAAAGAGTCTCGTACGAAATTCCGTCCAAGGTCCCGAGTTCGGCAGAAACATTATCGATTTCCACACGATACACCTGAAGAAGGTCGGAGGTTACGTCGACCGAAACGTTGTGAAAATGACACGCAAGAGAACAATAATCCGAGGTATCCAAGTAATACGAATAACCAATCCTTATCTCAAAACTTCGGAAACATGGAAACAATTTATTCCGGGGTTTTGATTAGACTCCCTTTATATGGTTGTTACGTTATATGAACACGGCTCGTATATTTACTGCACCAGCTGTGACAGTATGTTTGTTGTCCGATACAGTCAGCTCTGCAACAAAAGAATTCTCCCTCTGAAACAAAACCCACAAAACCAGTTCATAAACAAATAACAATGTTTATTTTTGAGGGACACTACAAGTGATACTCCCCTTCTTACGGTTGAATCGCATACTTGCAGATCTTTGCCTGACCAGACCAAGGCACATATATCCCATTACACAGTTATTTGGCTGAGAACCCCAAAGGAGCCAACTTGCCTCAAGAGGAACATCGGCTGAATTATTCAGTTGCTTTCAAGAGAATCAACTGCATCTCAAACGGTCTTTTATTCATGGAGTAAGAAGGCACTAACTGCCTCCCTTATTTATGTCCTGGTATCTCTTCAAACCTGGCTGATTTTTTTTTCAGCTCAAACAAGGCACAGTGCAACTTTGATGTACCTATTTACTATGCCTCCCCACGGGACAGAGTTAGACACCAGAGTCGTTTTTTAACATGGAGAAAAGGTACAAAAATAAAAATTGTCTCAGTCGTGAAGGATTTCTCCACCAAAAGAGAACAAGAAATAGAGGTGCAGCATCTGAAGAACAGCTACTACACTTTGATCTTGACCAAGAGCTACTTTCTGAGATATAATTTTCAGCGATACTATGTAGGGAGTTGAGCAACAAGATGTCTGTTTGCATTACACTCGAACTTCTCCATGTCAGAAGGGAATTCCGAAGTCTAGCAGTCCTAAGGAAGAAACTATTAGAGTAGAAGGCTTTCTGGCATCTGGGGATCTCTGTGTAGGGGTGGAATTTTGCTGCTTGCCGGGGGTATTTACGTCGAGTCGAGGGGGTACAAGGGCTTGCAGTTCGTCGGAGTATCTACCATTAAAATACTTGTAAAACAGGCAGAGGGATGCAACATTTCGTCGATGGGACAGAGACTGAAATCTAGCTGACAATGCGGGACCTATTAGGTTGGTCACTCTCTTTTGAACTCTGTCCAGCAGTGAGAGACTAGTAGCAGATGTACCAGCCCAAACCTGGCAACAATATATGGATGAATGGTGGCCTTGTAGAGATACAGGATTCTCTCAGGCGTAAGTATCTTTCCAGCACGGTAGAGAGAGAGAGAGAGAGAGAGAGAGAGAGAGAGAGAGAGAGAGAGAGAGAGAGAGAGAGAGAGAGAGACAGACAGACAGACAGACAGACAGACAGACAGACAGAGACAGAGAGAGAGAGAGACAGAGAGAGAGAGAGAGGAGAGAGAGAAAGGAGAGAGAGAGGAGAGAGAGAAAAAGAGGAGAGAGAGAGAAAGAGGAGAGAGAGGAGAGGAGAGAGAGAGAGGAGAGAGAGAGAGAGAGGAGAGAGAGAGACCACCTTCTTTGCAGCAGCTTTGGCAATACCCTCAATGTATTTGTCCTTACTCATGTTCCTTATGAATGCTTAACCGAGGAATTTGGACGAAGTAATTTTAGGTAATATATCATTAGTCATAGCTATTAGTGGTTGAAAAGATTTCTTGTAATTATTAAATGAAAGAAGCTTAGTCTTAGCAGCATTAAATCTGACAATATGTTTCCGACCACCCAGAGATTGATCACTCTCAGACATTCGCTAGAGATAACATCTAGACGGTCTACATCTAAGGGGGGGGTTATCTGCAGATAACCCTGGACATTTTTTTTAAAGGCGAATTCCAGTGTGACTTTCCTATTCAATAGGGTTGTTTCTTTTCAAAGAGAATATCTCATGGTTGGTCTGACTCCGGCCAGATAAACTTTCAGTTCTGTGTGCCCACTCTCGTCATTTTATCAACGATTTATCATTTGTAAAATCTGCCATTCGTATGCACCAGATAAACATATTGCGCATGTTTACAGTAATGTCGTTATTAAATCATATTTAAGCTAATCATTTTGCTTCTTCTGCTATAGCACTATACGCTTCCGTTTATGCATGTAATCGCTGGGCTATTGTTGAGGCGACACAAGCCAAATATCGGTTAAGATCTAGGTCTGTGTGTGACACCGCTACATAGCCTAGAAAGAGGAATCCCAAAGGTTGTCCGTCGTTAGCTGTCTGGTTGCGCCGGCTCTCGGTGGTTTTATTCTCAGCCCAATTTACGCTCGCCCAACTTCTACTCCAATTTCTTCGATATTTATCGGGGGACCTTTAAGTCGCCAACTATCCTAAACACAAAACTGTCTTTAACTGCCGCAAACTCAAAATTGTCCGTGAACGGTTCCTAATTGTCATAAACCATCGCAAAATTCACCGCCACTCTTAAAACTGCCTGTAAACTAACCCTAAATATATAACCTGTATGACCTATCTATTTCCTAGTCAACTTACCCATCTTGATTAACAATCCTATTTTAGTTGCCTTTGTGTACCTTCGTGAACGACTTTTATTCCACTCTCTTTTTTACTAAGCCTACTTCCTATAACCGTTTTCTTTTTCTTTTATTTTTTATTTTTTTTTCGCTATAGTTTTCTCATTTTGGTTTTCCTATACAGCATAATTCACATTGGCACACCGGTTCCCGTTATATCACCGAAGTTAAGCAACGTTGAACCTGGTCAGTACTGAAATGGTTGATCGTTTGGGAATTACAGGTACTGAATGCCTCTAGTCGTCTAGCACTTCTCATTACAATTGGACTCAAGCTGATTCAGGAGAGGTGTGGTTGAGGATTGCGCAACCATTGCGTCACAATTACACGCGTATTTATAGTTTTATTCTTCTACTACAGCGCTATACTCTTCTGACCAGGCTTGTAACCATTGGGTTATCGCTAGGGCACGCATAAATAGTATCAAAGTACGCCCACATAAATTCAAAAGTGATAAAAATAGAATCTGAATGGATTGGATTTATTTGCAGGTCTGTCTGATTAATCCGTTGTGTCGGTCCAAATCAATTTTGATTTCTTTGTTCTTATTGGCGCAAAAACAAATCCCCTCTTCCAACACCAACACTTTTTTTGTTGTTGGCTTTCAATAATTTCCTTTACCAGCAAATCTGACTTGTTTTTAGAATTGTCCAAAATATCCGGTTTATAATCGTATTAAGCCTATGAAATGGCGCGCGTTAAATCGACACATCTGTGAATGTTGAAACGAACGCATGTAAAAGTCACAAAATGAATTACGGCTATGGCTATTCAAGATGGCGTCTACTTATCTATATTTACTTGCCTCATACCAAGGACAAAAATTAGAAAAAGGTGGGGGTTTTCTCTGTAGCTGATATCCAGCTCCCTTAAAAAAGGAACCACCCGGATAAATAAAAAATATAAATAAATAAATAAATAAATAAACAAATAAAAACCGACACAGTTATGAAGGATAACTCCTTCCCTGACCGAGGACAGAATATAACACTGTACTTTGATCCTAGTCTTAATGGAGGATGCTTGTTATATGTTCTCGTTAAATTAACACATATAAGCCTATGAGATAGGATGGAATTGCATCAGTGAACGAGTTAAATTTCCTTTGCAGCATTGAATCCTGTGTCTTTTTTATTTACAAAGGAGTCGCCATTATCAAGGCCCGGAGGACACTGGAGGATAAAGTTAATGACTGTACAGTAGTCAATCGTTAGTAGTAGAAATTTGGTAAATTGGTTTACTTAAGAGGACGGCTCATCAAGAAGAACTTGTTTACGTTGGACTTGAAGACGACCATATTTTAGTCAGTTGGAAAGCAAGCCAACGGAATAGTTCCACAGGTGTGCAGTTCTATAAAAGATGCTTTGTTCATGGAATCTACGTTTAGGTTTGAGCACAGATAAAAAGTGGAGGAAAGTATTGATAGTGATTTCAGTTAGACGAGTGTTTTTCGTGAAAGTTTGGCGAGTGGGGACCATAGATTACAGCTCAGACGAGCACTGGCCATGAAAATAAAGATAAAGCAAGTCTCTGGCTCCTAGACAAGGTTCAAAAGTGAGTCGCCAATCTGATAGGCCCTGAACTGGCATCTAAGCTTCAGTCTCTGTCCCATCGACGAAACGTTGCATCCCTCTGCCTGTTCTACAAGTATTTTAATGGTGAATGCTCTGACGAACTGCAGACACTTGTTCCCCACGATGTAAATACCCCCGACAAACCCGACAAGCAGCTAAATCCCACCCCTTCACAGTAGAATCCCTAGATGAAAGAGAGCCTTTTACTCCAGTAGTTTCTTCCCCAGAACCGCTAGACTCTGGAATTCCATTCCAGATCCCTGCTTCCCCAACTGTACTGACATGCAGAAGTTCAAGTGTAACGTGAACCAACATCTTGCAGCCCAAATCCCTACATAGTGCCCCAGTAGTTGCTGCCTCTGATAGTAGCCCCCTACACCAAAGTGGCAATGTGCCTTGCTTGGGGTGAAAATGTAATAATAAAAAAATAAGACAGGCTCGCAACGTCTCTTTTGTGCGATAGCCGTTGCGAGGCTGTCTTTGGAATCTACCACTAGGCTATGAAATCTCTGACATCCCCTACTAGGCTACGAAGTCAATTTTGAACCCCCTCAACTCAACAACTGTTACATTCATCATTCATCATTCACAAAAGAAGAAGTTTAGGGAAATTAAATTTTAAAGCAAATAGCTTATTTTGATTGTGAAGTTTTGTATTGCCAATTTAGAAAGTAACAGAAAGAATGATTTCTACAAAAGTATAATTAATGTGAAATCATTTTAATTTAAAAAATACAATTAAAAACAATAAATAATTTATAATCGTAAACTAAAGTTGATTCACAGTTTCCTACGGAGTTATTATGTCCAGTTAAACAATAAAATCATGATGTTTTCCCCATTAAATTATAATAATATTTTAATAATTACTTAATAGATCGTGTTTAGTTTGGTGAATTTAAAGACGCAATACCAGTAAACATCAAAGACTATCTAATATCGCGAGAATTTAGGCTTTTCTTCGGTTGGCTTAGCTTTGTTACCCCCTTTTTTTTTGACAGTCAAAATTGTAATTTGGAGCAACGAATATGAAGCATTTCGGCACTTATTCAGTGAAATTTCCGGGGAAATCTGCGTTCTTGCTATTTAAACAGTCAATTGAGTTTTTTTTCCTCTTTCAACGTAGTAAAACGTTGTCTTTGCATATTTAGATAAAGACGGTGGAATTCGTTATTTTTAAATTGAAAAAAAGAAAAGAAAAAGAAGGAAAATTGAAGGACACATTTTATTTGGATTAGTTTGTTCATATTTTTGTAAACTTGTTCTTTTTTTGTTCTTGTTGTTTTTCATTTTTCTTCGGAAAAGGTCTAAATTCTTGTGAAGAAAACTTTTTCTCATAAAAGGAAGGAGTGTAACATAGCGCGGATGAGCGCACGTAAATGCATGCGAAGTGACATCACCGATGGGAAAAATAACTATAAAAAAAAGAGAAAGAGCACGATCAAGAGGGAGACGAGATTACGTTCGAGATCTTGTGACAGGCGTGGCTAACGTTCGAGATCATGTCACGGCTGTACCAGTGAGGAAATAAATGTTGTTTGTTTGTTTTTGTTTTGCGGCATATCAACCCTTTTCGAGTTATTTAATGCCGAATTCAATGATTTTGAAGAACATTTTTTTAATAGAGTATATATGTATATATATATATATATATATATATATATATATATATATATATATATATATATATATATATATATATATATATATTTACCAGAGGATCTTTCTCTAGTTGAAACAATATGTAAACTAATTCTGGACTCACAGTAATAAATTTCTTATATATATATTTAATTATTATAGTAAAAAATAATTATGACAGCCCCTTTAAGAAATTCGTTTCTTATCGTTGAGCACTTTCAGTTGAATTAAAAGTCGGTCAATTTAGCTCTTATGCGTAGATCATCGTATAACGATTAGATCACTGTCTGTCTGGCGTAAATGAACACTTAAAATTAAGATGTTTAAAATTCAACGTTATTTCAAGCGGTTAATGGTAGTCGAATGGATTAGGTCTCCGTTAATCGAGCCAGAGATGTCTCGTGATACGGGATTCGAATCGTTCGACTGGTAGTAACCGTGACACCCTGCACTGAAGATTCCCGAAAGGATGAAACACTAGTGTCTGTAGGTATTTAATTATTATAGTAAAAAAATAATTATATATATATATATATATATATATATATATATATATATATATATATATATATATATATATATATATATATATATATATATATTTAAGTCGGTTTCTATTTAACCCATAGTTGGGACTCTAACAGGTACAACCACTCTGGGTAAGTGTAAACCTGGGAGCAATGTCAATTAAAGGGTGGCTCCACACTCCCCAAAGCCCGCTGGGGCCTCACCATCGGATATAGTTTAAGGTCACATCCAGGACCAAATGCTGTTGCTACAAAGAACAAGCAAGTTGGAATTATTTTCTATTCTTTGCGACTGAAACTGCACAAAACGAGTTTTGGTCCGCGAAATTTCTGATGAATCAATAAAATCCTTATTTATAAACCCCGTTTGGCAATAGATTCCTGATTTATCCATTCTTTTAGAGAATAATACCGTCATAATAAGGTCCTGTAAAACAATAAATTCTTGTTTTATATGCTTTGTTTAACAATAAAATCAGATTTACCACGTGACAAGGGCCAGAGGAATAGTTGGCTGAAACAATGTGAAACAATAACCTGAAGATTAGAATAATAGTCCGCAAATAAGTAAATAAACAAATAAATAAATATTTAAACAAACAAACAAATAAATAAATAAATAAATAAATAGATACACAAATAAACAAATACATAATCAAATAAATAAATAAATAAACAAACAAAAAATGAATAAATAAACAAATAAACAAATAAATAAACAAATGAATAAACAAATGAATAAATAAACAAACAAGTAAATAAACAAATAGATAAATAAACATATATATCAATAAAAAAAATAAATAAACAAATAAATAAATAAAGAAACAAACAAACAAATAAATAAACAAATAGATAAACAAACAAATAAATAAACCAATAAATAAATAAACAAACAAATAAACAAATAAATAAATAAACCAACAAACAAATAAATAAATAGATAAACAAACAAATAAATAAATAGACAAATAAATGAACAAATAAATAAACAAACAAACAAACAAACAAATAAATAAACAAATAAATAAAAAACAAACAAATAAATAATCATATAAATAAATAAACAAACAAATTAATAAATAAACAAATAAATAGATAAACAAACAAATTAATTAATAAATAAACAAATAAACAAATAGATGAATAATGGATAATTAATTAAATAAATAAATAAATAATAAATGAACAAGCAAACAAACAAACAAACAAGCGAATAAATAAATAATCAAATAAATAAATAAACAAACAAACAAATAAATAAACAAACAAATAAATAAATAAACAAATAAACAAATAAATAGATAAACAAACAAATAAATAAATAAACAAATAAATAGATAAATGAATTAATAATTGAATGAATAAACAAATAAATAAAAAATAAATAAATAATAAACAAGCAAACATATAAACAAACAAACAAACAAATAAACAAATAAACAAATAAACAAATAAATAGATAAACAAACAAATAAATAAATAAACAAATAAATAAACAAATAAATAGATAAATAAATGAATAATTAAATAAATAAACAAATAAATAAACAAGCAACCAAATAAACAAACAAACAAATGAATAATCAAATAAACAAACAAACAAACAAACAAATAAATAAACAAACAAACAAATAAACAAGCAAACAAATAAATAAACAAACAAATAAATAGATAAACAAACAAATAAATAAATAAACAAATAAACAAATAAACAAACAAATAAATAGATAAACGAATGAATAATTAAATAAATAAACAAATAAATAAACAAGCAAACAAATAAACAAACAAACAAACAAACAAACAAATGAATAAACAAATAAATATATGTAAAAACTACTCATCTCAAAAGGATTCCAATAATAAAATAATATCTTAATTTATAGCTCGTGTTAAGCAATAAAATCGTGGAGTATAGGTTGTGTCAGATGATACAATCATGATTTATAGGTTAATCTAAACAACAAAGCCATGATTTATAAGTTCTGTTAAACAACGAAGTCATAATTTATAAGTCCATAATTTATAAGTCCTATTAAACAATAGTAATAGTGCATAGACCATGTAAAACAACACAGTCGTGATTTATAAGCTTTGTCTAAAAAATAAAGCAATACTTTATATGCCCTATTAAACTGTAAAATAATGATTTATAGATCTTGTCTATAAAAGCGAGAATGTGTGTGAGGATAATTCTAAACCTATATACCCAACAAATGTTTTATCTACAGACTTGAAATTTGGTATATAGAGTATTCAGACATGTGGGAAACTTTTTGATCGGTTTTCATCCGGAAAAAAGGGCTGCTAAGTAGTCAAAATAAAAAAAAATTTGGTATGTGGAGGTCATTTTTATCTGGTTGTCAACTGTTTCACGAATGCGCATGCGTGAATAGTTTACTTGATATATTCCCTATGTTAAGAATAAGTAAGTTTAAAAATAGTTTTAAAGATCGTGTTAAGCTAGCGCAATGGTTATCGTAATTAACTCACTGTCTTTAGCTTTTGGTTTCGATCTGAGATCGAGCATTTTTTTTTTTTACGTACGAGAAGTGAACTGTTTAAAAAAAACATAATACTCGCATGCACATGTTTCGGTTTCTGTGTGAATTAAAATATAATATTTTTGCGTATTTTGCAACTGGGCGACACCGGGCGGCCTGCTAGTTATACAATAAAATCATGACTTACAAGTCCTGTTAACAATAAAATAACGGTGCATATGTCAGGTTAATAATTTCAGGATCATGATTTTAAGTTCGATTAATCAATAAGATAATCAATTATAGGATCTGTATAATGACAAACTTACGACTTGTAAGTTCTGTTAAACAATAAAATCATTTTACTAGTAAACGTTTCTTGAATATTTGTACAATAAACACCCATTTTTTTTTTATATTCCATAGATGATGTAACGCGTGTTTATTTGCAAATGAAGAATAATAGTATTTTCGGATTCACGGATTTTAATAAATTTGATATCATTTTTGTATGATGATCATGATTCCTATTGATAAAGGATGATGATGATGATGATGATGATGATGATGATATAATAATGATAACGATGGTCGTAATATGATGATGATGATGATGATGATGACGACGACGACGACGATGATGATGATGATGATGATGACGACGACGACGACGACGACGATGATGATGATGATGATGATATAATAATGATAACGATGGTTGTAATATGATGATGATGATGATGACGACGACGACGACGACGATGACGACGACGATGATGATGATGATGATGATGATGATTCTAGAAGTGTAAGCCATGTTTAGTTTCAGAACAGTTTCAGATGGTTCGTTGTTCTAAACAAGTCTTGAGAAGTGACTGGTTTGCAGTAGACAGAACAGTTTCAGATGGTTCGTTGTTCTAAACAAGTCTTGAGAAGTGACTGGTTTGCAGTAGACAGAACAGTTTCCAATGGTTCGTTGTTACACACAAGTCCTGAGAGGCGACTGGTTTGCAATAGACAGTTCCACAGAGCATAATATCCTTACCGTGTCGAGACGGAAAAAAACATGTGAAATTGCTCCAGAAAAGATTTAATATTTATGAAGCAATTCTGGTTTCTGATTGGTTGGTAGCAGAACGTGAATTAATTCGATTCGTCAGTTTCTAGCAGCATCGTTTATAAATAGAATCGTCCGACTGTGTGGGATCATGCCTCATTAGAAGTCCAAAATATTGCAACAATGATGATGATGTAATACAATGATGGTGATTATGGCGATCATAATGATGATGACGATAAGAATGATGATGAAGACTGTAATATAATGATAATGATAATAATTGTATTATGATTATTGTAATATGATGATGATGATGATTGTAATAAGATAATGAAGAGGATGAATATATCATGATGATCGTTATGTGATGATGCGGATGAAGATGATGATGATTGTAATATAATGATAATAATGATTATTGTAATATGATGTAATGTGATGATGATTGTAATATAATGATGATGATGATGATGATTTATATACGATAATAAGGATTAGATGATGATGATGATGATGATGATGATGATGATGATGATGATGATGATGATTGGAATATAAATATTATCATGGCTAATATATATCAAATGATAAAAAGTAATAAAAACAATACTTATGATCAATGCAAAAATATCGCAGTTTCAAATATCGGAAACTCAGAATAGTAAATGGAGCGTATTTAGGATACACCACCAATTTCATGACTAATGAAGAATCTAGAAGATACGTGTCAAATTTATTACACTAGCCGACCCGTTCCGGCGTTGCCCGAGAGTCTGTTTATGTTCATCTAACCTAAATAACAGAATACATACATTTAAAAAAAAAATACGAAAGAAAAAGTTTGGTTGGGGTTTTAGTAGAAAAATATTGAATAGCTAAAGAAGTTTAGTGATATAAAAAAAAACATAAAAGTAGCCATGAAAACAAAAACGCTACGACCACAAACCAACTTAGCTGAGACTTATCCAAACGTACGTAAACAAACCTCAAGCTATTAAAGCCAAATTAGTGCGCATTATAAAGATAAGCGTAAAAGTACGAAAAATGATAAAAACGCTGCGTGATTAAAAGAAACGACCACACACCATCTTCTATAAGAATATTGCCCAAATGTACGCAACGAACAACCTTCCAAGTCTTAAATCAAAATTAAAAACTATGAATTATATATATAAAAAAAACGCTATGTTATAAAAAGCAAAAAAACAAAAACAAAAAAAACACGCAAATCAATTTTGAATAAATCAAATAAGAAAAATAAGCCAGTTAGCAATTACACATATGTATAAACAGTTTTTATTGGTTCAAGAGCTGTTTGAAGTTCCTATATAGGACAGGGGCGCGTGTGAAAATGAATGTTTTTGCACTTAAAAATTCTTTTTAATCTAGTTATGAAACAAAAAGAAATATTAGTGAACTTAGCACAATCTCCCCTTGCCATGAATTGTATTTTATTTGAAGGTACGTTTAAATAAAAATTAGGAAAGCTACCAATGTACCGTGTCCGTTATTTTTTAACTATGTCGGTAAAGTTCAAACCTCTTTTGAACCTCAGCGCTGACTGATATCATCGCAAGCAAGCAAGCAAGCAAACAAACAAACAAACAAACAAACAAAAAGGAAATAAATAAAAATCCGACTCAGCATTTTTTAAAAGTGCAAATAAAATGTATCTATTCGTGGTTCTTCCAACACTAATGCATTTCATTATCTTGCAAAAGACTTTTCGCACGCATATGTGCTTTTTTTTTAAGTCCCTGTTGCCGCCATCCCACGCCGACGCCAGTCAGCGATTTCTCACTCTCGGCTTTCACAAGTCCATCTTCCCCGTTTCGCGCTTTGCTTCTCTTCTGACCACGTGGTGTATTTTTCTCACCTTTAATTTTGACACAAGCGCGCGCACACTTGCTAATTTGCTAACATGTGCTTTAACGGCTGCTGCTGCTAATATTTTCGCTAGCCAGCTATCCTTCGGCTCCTGCTGATATTTTCACACGCGCATGCGCCCACATGCGCTCTGCTGCACCACTAAATCGGATAATTTTAATATAATTACATTTAAAAAAAAATTTCTTGCCCTTTTGCTCAAGCTAGGGATGGGGAAAATTTGAAATCTCGCCAAGCAAGAGATCGAAAATCTCCGCCCGGAAATCACCTGATTTCGCGACTTTAAAAAAAAAAAAAAATTTTTTCTTATCAGTTTGTTTGAATTGGGGGTGTAGCATCCTACCGAATGCTCAGATATTCAACTGTTATTTCATAATTCCAACCGATAGATCGTTTTAAGTCTATAAGCATCCCTTTAAATGCGATTATTTGAATCTCTCTTGCATCTCTTTAATCTCTCTTGTTACATTTGCCTGGAAGTTTTGGAAATTCTTTTTCATGAGTTCAATGAAGATCTTCCTATGATTCCAGTTTCTTTTCATGTCGTACATAAGGCCTCGGTATTTCGTTATCTTTTTCCTCTCGGCCTTGCTAGAAGTTAGTGTTCCTAGCATCACGGGGAACGCTGACTTCTACTAAGGTTGTTTCTTTATTCTTCTTGTTTCCTATCAGTATGCCAGATTTAATAGCTCTGTTATCTAGGAAGTTAGCTGTGGGAATTGCATAGTCATCGTGGATGCTGTATTACACAGTTACGAAAAGCGAAATGTTAATTAAAAATGTATATTTGTATTGTGTTGTTCTTGTAACAAACGTTAATGGACGCATGTGCGCGTCAAAAATTTCTCTGCGGATTAAGTTTGATAAAATGCACTTACATAATAAAAAAGGAATAATTTTAATTAATATTAATATATAAGATTAGTTCAATTTAAAGAAGCATATATATATATATATATATATGTATATATATATATATGTGTGTGTGTGTGTGTGTGTGTGTGTGTGCTTCTTAAAGTACCACGTTACGAGGAACAGACACTAATACATTTACTCATTTTAAATATTCGTCTTTTAATAGTAACAACTTGTGTACATTTACTTTGCCCCTAATCTTGGCATATAATTATATAATAGTTAATTTAATGCAGTTTTGCACAACATGGCGATCTCCTCAGCGCAAAGCAAGAACCAATTATTTAAAAAAAGAACATCACTTTACCCTGGGATAACCAATTATTTAGATAATGTGCGCACTCTATATATACTGCAAAGAAAGATTTTGAAATGAATGGCATAATGATACAGTAGAACCCCGGGATACGGTGACCCTAATTTTTAATGTCGTATCCCGGAGTTCTACTCTAGGGTATGATAGGGTAAATATGTATCATATGCATAATGATAAATGAAAATACATCATGAACGCGTATATAGTAAATAAATGTGGTATTATAATGATTAAGAAGAAGTAATTAGGAAATAAATAGTAAAATAAAAGGGTTATTATTGTATTCATTATAGTATAGTATAGTTATTATAGTTCCTATTTACAATGCCTCCCCACGGGACAGAGTTAGACACCAGGGTCGTTTTTTAACGTAGAGAAAAGGAACAAAAATAAAAATTGTCTCAGTCGTGAAGGATTTCTCCTCCACTGAAAGAGAACAAGAAATTGAAGTGCAGCATCTGAAGAACAGATACTACACTTTGAGGTATTTATTTGCTCCCCCACTGAGCAAATTAGGCACAAGGCCGATTTTTAAAGTGAGAAGTGAAGGGGAAATGGGGACCAACTCCCCGGGGAGTAGGGGAGCTGGATAGTGACAATTGGTATGAAGGGTTGCCCCTACATTGACCACGGTCTTATATGTGGGGTTTCCCCCACATATGGTATTTGCTTGCAGTATCTGCCGGAACAGATACTACACTTTGAGATATTAAATCTTTTATTCATGTTAAAAATGCAGTCAAAATCAACGATGAACAAAAAACTTAGGCACATGGCCAACTCAAAAGGGGGCATTGTGGGGGTCGTTGATCATCTTTGTCACTCCAGAACTAAACAAAATCAAAAGTTTCTCCCAGCTAGTATCTTCTTTCACCATAATACCGCATTCACCCTTTCATATTGGGGGACGTCCTATTTAACTTCCAGTTTTTAAAACATTTTTTATTGACGTGTAAAAACAAAAAAGATAACAATAAAATGGTACAATAATTCATTTGTGTCGAGGGCGGGGGAAGAAAAAACAAAAGGTGATTAGTAGGACACTCCCAACCCCGTATAGTTGATAGACTGTCCGTTCCACTAGGTTTGCAAAAGGAACCTCGCTTCTGCGGGTCAGTCTCTAGGTGGGGATGCCCTCTAATGGGGGTGAATGGAGAAAAGAAAATTTTGTGGGTAAGGGATGGGGGTTAGTTGGTATTTCTTTCTCTCCAAGATGGGTAAAATTTAGAGGAAGAAAATTTTGTGGGTAAGGGGTGGGGGTTAGTTGGTATTTCTTTCTCTCCAAGATGGGTAAAATTTAGAGGAAGGGGTTAAAACAAAAATTGCAGGTAAGAGGGGATGGGGATCTTGGAGGCTTCCTAATCGGGGAGGGATGGAACACACACTCAGCTAGCTGAGAGGCTACTTGTTTAATTTTACTTTACAGAACTGCGTGTTCCACACCTAGGCGGGGAACACGTATTCAAATTTGGCTCCTCTTTGTACACACAGACTTGCCACATGTATCCATCTTCTGTCAAATGCCGCGCGATGCAGCCTTCTTCTATCACATCTGATCTTCACCCGTAGTTGGTGTTTAAAGAAAGCAATCAGATCTTGATCAGAAAATGACACCCCCCCCCCGGCAAACTTGCAGACGCGACGTCCAAATCACCATTCTCGCCACGGCCAGGATCGTAACGTAGACCATTTGTCTTTCCCGGTCCCATGGCGGCCTTACGTTGTCCACAACATTGGATACGGTAATTGGGCGAGGATGCTCAGGATCGATGCGAGCCGTCACTTCGCTGACATACGATCAGTACTGGTGGAGTTCGCGGCAATCGAAGAAAGCGTGATCTGTAGTTTCTATGGCCGTTGTCCCACAACGGGGACAATCAGGCGACTCCAAAAACCCGGAACTGCATTGTATGTTGTTGAGTGAAAGTGCATTTCGGACCAATCGCCAGGTCAGAGAGAACTCTGAATTGTTCAGATGACTCGAACCTGGCGCACAGCTCCATGCGGAGAGGATCTCACTCTGCTGCCAACCCAAACGCGTGCATAACAGGTCGTCGGCGGCCCCCTTCACTAGATCCCTGTGGAGGTCCCTACGGGTAGCAGTCACAAGGTCACTGGACCTTGGTAGCTGTTTTAGCGCGGCTCGGCACTCTTTCATGTAGGCAGATTCTCCCCACGGCCTGCGACGGCTCTCGATGGAAGGGTCGAGAATGAGGTCGGGGAAGGCGGCAGTAACCACGGGGTGCCACGGTTGGTCATCTTGCATATAGTGGTTCAGGAAGGCCAGCCTCTCAGCATCTCGATGACACTTCAAGTCCGGCATTCCCAAGCCTCCCTCACACGGACGTTGAATACAGACCGGTCTGCTCACCCAGAGTCTTCCTATGTCTCAAAGAAGCGAGAAGAGTTCGACAAGAGCTTTTAGGTGTTGTGCAGGCAGAGGAAGTACGGCCAGTCGGTAAAGGATGAGAGGAAAGACGTAAGTGGCGCACGCCTCAGCTCTACCCTTTAAGGAAAGTTTCCTAGGAAGCCACGAATTGACTGCAGCCTCCACCTTTGACCGTACCTTCAACCAATTCTTGTTAAGCTGGAGAGCCGGTCCGAACCACACGCCGAGGATCCGGATTGGGCAATCTGTCCAGCTGAAGGGCGCCGGGAGGTTTTTGTTGCCACTCCAGGCGCCCAACTGCAGTCCTACCGACTTGCTGCGGTTTATCTTGGCCCCCGTGATTCTTTCGTACTGTGCGAGTGCCTCCGACATGACCTCAATGTCTCTGAAGCCCAACACGAAGACCGTGATATCATCGGCGAAAGCGGATATCTTGGCAGCTGAGCCGCCAGGCAGAGCCATTCCGCGCAGGGCCGAATTTGCCTCCCTATGTCTCAGCTTGCGGAGCAGAGGCTCCAAAGCCAGGACATAAAGCAGGGGCGACAGCGGACAACCCTAACGAACTGATCGAGAGATAACAAAGGGTTTCGAGCGCTTTCCGTTGACTTGCATGACAGCCATGGACTGTCGATACATTACGGAGATCCACTTGCAAAAGTCCGGTTTAAAACCGGCGGCCTCTAAAACAGATGCCAGGAAACGATGTTCGACCCTATCGAAAGCTTTGGACTGATCAGCGCGGTTTCCGTGTCATCATCTATTCCCCCCCCCTCTAGGATCGTGCGGATCAGGTGCAAGTTGTTCTGAATCGATCTCCTCTTCACAGCGTAGTTCTGTTCCGGTTCAACCAATTCGTCGATAACAACCTGCAGCCGATTCGACAGGACCTTGGCCACAATCTTCAACTCTGTGTTTAGCAGAGTTATGGGCCTGTAGTCGTCTAACTCTTCCCCTCCGTGCCCGTCACCTTTCTTCAGCAATGTGATCACTCCCTTGGTTATCTGCCCTGGGATGGATCCCTGAGCAAACCAATGGTGTAACATATCCGTCAGAAAAGGCAGAAACATGGGCGACAGCCTCAAGTACAGTTCGTATGGCAGATCATCAAGTCCTGGCGATCTGTCACAGCTGACCTGCTTCAGCGCAGTAAAGACCTCGCACTCCATCACCCGGCCCTCGCAACTAGCCGCTCTAGCCGCCTAGAGGCAGGGAGAGTCGGCCAAATAGTCGCTAAACTCAAGGACCGGAAGATCGGGCTGCTGCGTAAAACGCTCCTCGAAATGTTCTCGAAACCCCTCGCAGATCTCCCGAGTCGATTCCAGGGTGCGTCCATCCGGATGTCTGACTTTCGCAATGTATTTGTCCGAGCCACGCCTAGAAACCTCACGGCGCACGTTTGCATAAGAATTGCGGGGGTAGAACTAACTTGAAGTTTATGATAGTCACACTTGATGAGAAAAATGGTTCGAAATATGTGCACTTAGATTTTGACATAATCATAATCTAAGCCATTAATAATTAATAAACTATATATCTATAAAAGTGAGAATGTATGCGTGAGGACACTTCTCAACCCATATACTCAATGAATTTTTGAAATTTGGTATATAGGATATTCAGACAGTTGGAAAATTTTTTTAACTGGTTTTTATCCGGAAAAAGAGCGGCTCAGGTGTCAAAATTCTTTATGTTAAGAATAAAATATTTTGGAGACCTTTTGTAACTGTCGTGTCAAGCTGGTGTAATGGTTAGCGTACTTGACTCAATGTCTTCGAGTTTAGTTTTAATCTCAGCTTTTTTTTTTACTTACAAGAAGTGAACTGATTAGAACAAAACATGGATAATGAAACCTTCGTTAACGTCCCCTTTTTGGTCTGATGTGGTGGTATGTTTTAATTGAGGTTCAACTGAAACATGTATGCACATATGTAACCAATAATATTTGTATAATAAACAGATACCAGCTTTGTCCTCTATTGATCACTCTTTAATAACCACGCGAGTTTCATTGGATTTACATCTAGGAAACCAATCTATACAACCATTATATATATATATATATATATATATATATATATATATATATATATATATATATATATATATATATATATACCAAGCAAACAAGAAAGAACACCCGGACGTTCCACAGAGTTTTATAATTATTAAAACAAGCAAACATTCGGCATTGCTTAGGCGTAAAATACGCTTAATTAACATTGTCACGTGAGCCGTGTGCTTGCACCGAAAGACTTGAAACCTGTTCAAATAACACTCTAAAGGACTACGACCAAGACAGATTTTTACATCTCTAGGAAAAAAAAATGAGAAACAAAAAGAAATCGTTTGAAAAGGGCTCGTTCCAATTGAAAGTTTTATTAATATCTTTAAATATCCATTTAAAAAAATTAATCGTTTTGACTTTTTAAAAAACATAATTAAATATTCCCTTAACAATATTTTAAAACAGTGAAATTCTATTTTTTATGATATTTTAATTTATTCAGAATTCGTATTCATTATTTTAAAATAAATTCTCTATTGACTATTACATCGTACCCAATATATATAGCAGTGGTTTTTAAAGAAAAAAAAATGTGACAGGTGCCCTCAGCTAGAATCGAAACCAAAACATATCGCGTTCCAACCTTACTCGTTACTCTCTGAGCCACGTACATACAGCAATAAAGTTTTACAAATAATGTTGATTAAGCTATAAATGCATATTTGTGCATGCGTAGAATAGCTTTAAGTCGGCGTATGCCTGCTAAGTTCCAATTTCTTTTAACAAATTTTAGACACTTAGCGGCTATTTCTACTGGCTAAAACAATATTTAATTTGTTCAACGAGTTTAAATTCTCTTTATTTCAAGTTTCAAGTCTGTAGACCACAAATTGACTGATGAGTTTGATAGAGAGAATTCCCCAGACAAACAAACAAGGTAACTTATATATATATATATCGAACGATATCAAAACATCGTTAAACTCACTACTCGTTCAAGCAGCCGCCAATAGCGTAATGGTTAGGAGCCTTGACTGCCGTACAAACGGTCGGGTTTCAATCCTGGCTTGAGGTAGTTGCCTGTCTAGCCGCACTGATGAGCTGTGAAACAGCGAAACAGTACTGTACAGTACTGTATGTGGATGACTATATATATATATATATATATATATATATATATATATATAAGTTACCTTGTTTTTTTCTCTGGGGAATAAAAACAATTATTTGGGGGGTAGAATGGACTCTTTATGCCAAGGCATTTCGAAGCCTAATGCTTCTCATCAGAAGAGTAGAGAATATGCTAGGTAACACAGTGGAAATTCGGCGTCTAGCGTGGGATTCATTAGGAACTAAATATATCAAATAAAATTATAGATAATGTTGGGGGGGCCTTATCGACTTCTAAATAAAGGAGAAGGATAGCTGCTATATATATATATATATATATATATATATATATATATATATATATATATATGTGTGTGTGTGTGTGTGGATATTTAATAATATACCTAGAGAATAGCTAGGAGTCAACTTTCTAAAACATAGAAACATATAAAAGAAAATGCAACTAATTTTCTGTTAAATACTTCTAAGGTGACTTTTATGAATAGCTTTTTGTTTGCAGAACAATTATCCGTTTAATTATTTCCTGTGATCTGAATCGATTACTATTCATCCTTTTCAATTTTTGTGTTATGTACCGCCCATGCAAGTCTCGTCTAATCTCCTTACCGGATCGAGAAACAATGGACGCCAACATTGCTTCATATTGTCCAATCCTTGTCTAAAGTAGTTCTCTCGGTTAGATGTAGTGAGATTTCCACCGTTGAATGGCCGCGCCGTTTCTTTCATTATTTCTCCTTGTATAGGTTATTGAATTTGTCACTGGATCCAATCCCGTGTCTAATCCGATGCGCAGACAAGCAGATCCAGACACAGTATGATAAAAAATCGAAATTAGATGGGGCGCATTGTTGCTGTTGTTGCCGGCGGGAAAAGGATGCGGTTGATTAAATCAATAAAAACGCCTCAATGTAAATAATTATTTTACTTTTGCGTTTATCATGTATAACCGTGATATGCATTAGATTTTTCCATCCAGATTTTTTTGGGCGACAGTTGAACTCTAACGAATGAATCGCATTATCTTTCTTCTGATCTCTTGGAATATTTTTGACAAATATAGAACCCATTTCATACATACCAGGCTCAAATTTACCCATATCATTGAAGCCGCTAAATCAATCAATACCTTTGGAGAAGCTAAGTCCAGTAATATTCGTGGAGAAGCTAACCCAGCGATATCTTTGAAATAGATAAATCTAGCAATATCTTTGGAGCAGCTAAACCTTAAATATCTTTGGAGAGGCTAAAAACAGCAATATCTTCGGATAAGCGAAATCAGACAATAAACTGTTCTAGAAGGTAAATTTAGCAATATCTTTTGCGAAGGTAAATCTAGTAATGTCTTTGGAGAAGCTCAATCCCACAATATCTTTGGGGAAGAAAAATTCAGCAATATCATTGGAAAAGCTCTTCTTGGTTCAATTTCGGCTTCGGGAAGTGCTGTGAAGCTTCTCTGGCATCCAACCACTGTGCCGAACGTCGCCGGTTGTCGTAGAGGATCTACTTCCCATCACACGTCACAATCCGCTCGAGAAATGGGACGTTCTTGTTGCGCAGAAGGAGCGTAGAAGACATCTCAAAACGACGATTTTAAAAAATTTCGTTCAATCAATGCGGCATCCATTTATCCAACTTTTTTGACTTCCCTATTTGCTTTAAATGGCGAACGACCGTTGAGTGGTCGACCTCGAGTTCAACAGCAACTTCTCATGCGGTTTCGCGAGGATCGGCTTCAATTAAGGCTTTCAAATGTTCGTTATCAACCGCAGTCGGCTGGCCGTGACCGTCTTCATCAGAAAAAATAGCAACGATCAATCCTTCAATGGAATTGAAATGTGATTTGACATGGTAAAAATCCGAAAATTGGAAGAGAAGCTGCAGTTACCTTTATATGGCGTAATGAAAAATAAAAAGGTATTTGCAGCTTCTCTTCCAATTTTCGGATTTTAATCATATCAAATCACATTTCAATTCCTTTTGAGGGATTGATCGTTGCTATTTTTTCTGATGAGTTAAGGGCATAACTGATTCACTAATTGATATAATAATTAAATGAGTGATATTGCGCTACGAAACAGATACTGTCAAGAATTGTATAAGTCAACTAAATTAAAGGAATAAATTATAAGATGGTCAACATCATGAATTTTGGAATATAACTTTTTCTCATTTATTCTCTCTCTCTCTCTCTCTCTCTCTATATATATATATATATATATATATATATATATATATATATACACACACACACACACACACATACAAATATACATGGTTTTGTTCTTGTGAAATCTTGGGAATTAACTGAAGAATCTTTCAATGAGGTAGTAAAGTAGAATTAATTGTATAGACAAGAGTCGCAGAACATTGAAGGGAAGAGGGTGGGATATAACTTTTCGTTAATCCCCATAAGAAGATAATTGTATTGGGAAAATGTGGATGTCGATGTAATAACATTAATAGTCGCCTTTTTTTTACTGATGTTGCACCACTTATCAAGCATGAGCGCCACTCGAGAATAAGGGTTAAAAATCCTCTCCCGTTTATATATAAATGTAAGTGTATGTGTGTTTTTTTACGTAAGAGTCTCCACTTATCAAGGCCAGAGACTACTCGAGGATAAAGGTTACAGAGTGTACAGTAGTCAATGGAACAATATCATAGTAATCGTTAGTAGTGGAAATTTGGTCAATTAGATTACTTAAGGAGAACGGCTCAGAATTTGTTTCCGTTAGACTTGAAGACGACCATATTGTAGTTAGCTGGAAAGCAGCCAAACAGAAAACAGTTCCACAGGTATACAGTTATAAGAAAGAACCTTTGTTCACCGTTTAGGTTTAGGCACAGATAAAGAGTGGGGGAAATTATGAATAGTGTTTGCAGCAAGACGAGTGTTTCTTGTGAAAGTTTGGGGAGAGGAAACCATAGACTGGGGCTCAGACGAGCACTTGCCATGAAAATAATGATAAAGCGGAGACAGGCCCACAATGTCTCTTCTGTGAGAAAAATGTTGCAGGAAAGAGAAAAAAGCATCCCCTACTAGGCTACGAAGTCTATTTTGAACGTTGTTAAGGCAGGATAAGTCTTTTCTAGCAGCCTCTGCCCAAATGTGGCAACAATACTCCATCCTTGGACGTATCTGGCTCTTATATACATAGGGAATTGCATCAGCAATGAGATATGTACTGGATCGATAGAAGGATCCTACCATTTTTCCAGCGACTTTGGCAACGGATTTGATGTATGTGTTCCATTCCAGATCAGGAGTAAACATCGAGCCCAGAAGCTTGTCAAAACATGAGGCCTCCCAAGACGAGTGCCATTCATTTCAATTGATGCTAGATGGGGATCAGAGCGTTGATGATGTAAAGATAGAAGCTTGGTTTTAGATGCATTAAAAGTAACAAGCCACCTCTTCCCTCATTGTACGACGTGCTCAAGATCAGAGGAAAGAGTGTGTATTCCATGTAGAAAAAAGTTAGATAATCTACATGCTTAAAGTGTATTTATATGTAACTTTTTCTCGGAGAGACAATGAAAGTGATCCCAACTTTCTAAGTGCATGTAATGGTCTGTGAGGGCAGAAACCCTTGAAATTTTAGATATATCCTATTTTGACGTTTCTGAATTTTTGAGATGAGGATTGGTTATTCGTATTATTTGGATTCATCGGACTACTTTTCCCATCTTGAATGTGATTTTCACAACGTTTCTTCAGGCGTATCTTGTCGAACTCAGGAATGTTTCTGTCGAACTCGGGATTTTGGACGGAATTTCGGGTGCAACCCTTATTTACTTCACGGGGTAGCGTGCTCTTGTTCCGTCAGCCATGACTGGATAGAGGTCATAAGTAATTCGCAATTGTATTTTTCGGTCGCTCACACTGAGGATTGAACCTTCAACCTTCAGAAGAACATCACTTTTTACGATTAATTTTTTCAAGTACTCTAACCACTGCACCACGGGTCCATGCAAGGTACACATGAAGAAGATCGGAGGTTATATTAACCGAAACGTTGTGAAAACTGACACTCCAAGTGAGAGCAGTAGTCCGATTAATCCAAATAACACGAATATCCTATTTTGATTAAATTTAAATTAGATGTATAACATTTTCCGAGGGGGGGGGATAGAAGTGATTCCGAATTTCTGAGTATTCCCATAAGCAAGCTATAAGGACTAAAACTGGCTTTAAAGCTTTAAATGTATCTTACGTGTGCCAGTAGATAAAACAAAACGTCATATAGTGTTTTCCATTAAATCTCGGGCAACGTCGGCAATTATTACCACTATTATCCTGACATATTTTGATTTACATATTTATTTACAGCGGTTAAATTGCTACTGTCTATACTACTTGAAATCTTTCTATGTCAAATCACATGACTAAACTAACCAATCAGATGCCCATCTTCATGGATAGGGCCATAATCGAACCAAGGCCAAACCTCCTTAATCATGCCTAACAACTCAGTATCCACTTTTTTTTTTTTTTTTTTACAAGAGTGTCAATGTCTGAAGACAACTCGAAGATAAGAGTTAATGAGTGTGAGGTCACGTGACCGGTGAGGAAACACTCTAATGATCAGTAGTGGTGGAAATTGAGTAAAGGTATCACCACTTATCAAGGTCAAGAGGCCACTCGAGGATAAGGATTAAAGAGCGTGCAGTGGTCGAAAGGACAACATCGTAGTAACCGTTAGAAGTGTAAATTTGGTAAATTGGATTACTTAAGAGGAACGGCTCATCAAGAAATTGTTTATTGCTGTCTTCTTGACGGTCATAAACAAGTTCTTGATGAGCCGTTCCCCTTAAAGAACGAAGACGGCCATATTGTAGTCCGCTGGAAAGCAGATAAACGGAAGAGAGTTCCGCAGGTGTGCAGTTCTAAGAAAGAAGCTTTGTTCATGGAATCTACGTTTAGGTTTAGGCACAGATAAAGAATTTTATTATTTAAGAGGGCAGCCCAAATAGAGCTTGTTTACGTTGGACTTAAAGACGACCATGTTATAGTTAACTGATAAGCAGCCTTGTCATATTGTGTACCATAGATGGGCAGTTCTAGAAAATAAACTTTCTACATGGAATTTGCGCTTAGTTTCATGTACAGATAGAAAGTAGAGGAAATTGTTGACAGTGGTTCTAGTTAGAAAAAGATTATAACCCCGACTAATATATTAAAATATGAAGACACATTAACTTTAACAGAACAAGGACGCGTGTATGGCAGCAGGAGTAGCCTACGTATGCAAATAACGAAAGCGATAAAGAAGGAAAGAAAAATATTATTAAAAAAAAAACGTAGACACTTCAATTTAGAGAAGACGGAGAGATAGACGTGTTACAAAGGTGACCCAAGAGCGACAGGAAAAGATGATTGCTAAACATGGTCGGACAGGAACGGAGTACAACGTGTTCGACACGACAGAGTTTTGTTCAGCACATTGGAGTGTGAGAGGACTTTTGAACAAGAGACAAGGCGTTATTTTGGAAAGTGCCTGTAAATAAATGTCCGTTGTTTCACTAACAAAAAAAGAGTGAGTCGAATTTTTCCCTGTCTTTGTTTCCTTGCGACATGTAAACGTAAACAACATTAAATAACAACGCATTTTCTTGAAACATTTCAAGAGTTGTCTTCCCCTTGTTCCGAAATCGTTTCAGAAGTTTAAGGATTTCATTATTTATCATCAATTTTATATCGAACATCGATCGATGGCAATTTGCTCACAAAAAAACAGACGAGAAGCCAATAAGTGTTGCAGCCAGCGACTAAATTTATCTCGATCTTATCAACTATTTCCTTTTCTGAAGTGTCCAGATATGTGCTCTGCGCTTTCATTTATCCGATCTGGACGGACTTTCCTCTTCCAGTTGGCAGGCAGCTCACTCCGACGAGTCAGTAAATTCAACCGATCAATAAACCTTAATAAAAACATCCCCTACCAATCCAGAACTTAGTAATCCAATTCATTTCGAAGATCAGTTTCATTCACATTATTAACACATTTCGGACTGTGGATGAAGTAAGTTCAGAAAACTTCTCTTATTAAGAAAGCCCCCCTCCCGCTCTGCCCAGTTTGTAAAAAGGTAGTCGGGTGCAATTCACAAAGTTTCGGCCGATATAATCTCCGATCTTCTCCACGTGTCGAACTCTGGGAGCTGAACGGAATTTCGAAATAAACCTTTTATTTTATCTACGGAGGTAGCATGCTCTCGTAATGTCAACCATGACAGGGTAAAAGTTTCAAGTAGTTCCGTGCAGATTCCCGAGTTCGACAGAAGGATTCTCCAGTTCGACAAAAGATTACCGAATTCAACAAGATATAACTGAAGAAGATCGGATGTTACACCTGTTAAAACATTGTGAAAATAACACTCAAGATGTGGACAATAGTTCAAATAATCCAAATTATCAATCAATTTAAAAAATCAGAAACATGATTATTGCTAGGTTGATCGAGGATACGCGCGCGCGCGCACACACACATACACACACACACACACACACACACACACACATATATATATATATATATATATATATATATATATATATATATATTAAGTGAATCCCACTGTTTGTTTGTAAACAAACTGACAGTTCGAGCACTTTGCGACGGGCAAATACTAATTCAAGAGGCATTTGAGGAGAAATATTTATGGGCACCGATTCCTGGTCCGATGGTTAGAGCCGCCGACTGTCAACGCGATGGTTGTAGGTTCGATCCACAGCTTGGAAAAGGTGTATGTTTAGCCGCACTGATGAGTTGTGATACAACGAAAGAGTACAGTATGTGGATGACTATATATATATATATATATATATATATATATATATATATATATATACTAGCTGAACACAGGCGTTGTCAAGTCGTACAATACGCTTAAACATGATATTTTAACTCATGCAGATTACGCATGTATTATAATAGAATCAATTATCTATTAAATATTATATATTACGAGGAATAAAATGCCTTGTGAACTAATTCGCAAAGAAATAAATTATAATGATAATGTCGTCCATCAAATTCCGTCTGTGTTCGTTTACAATATAACGTCAGCTGATATTTCGACTTGACGATGAATGCCTAGGAAAAGTCACTACTGATTAATGTTTATTTTTAAAATATGCAAACGAAATGATTTACGAAGAATTTTAAATGGTACCTGTTCGTTTATTGGAAATTGAATTCATTAATAAGAAACAATTAAAATAAAATGGTGAGGTACACCCGGACTTCAACAGGGGATCATTCGACCTGTAGTCGAATGTTCTACTACTAAGCTATATCTCCAGCAGATTATAATAAATCTGTGTTTTTAAGAAATGATTTGCTGAAATATATATATATATATATATATATATATATATATATATATATATATATATATATATAGTAAAGATAATTAATTCTCTGCAGTGAATTAATGATGCTATAAGACACATTGGGAAACACTTCAAGACTAACGTACACGTTCCATCATTTTGCGCACATCCACACACGCGCTAACAATATAAAGTATACCAACACACATAGTGCCACGCTGCCTAATACTTACATAGGCATATAACACGTACACAATGGAACTTTGTAACGCAATTTCTAATGCGTGTTGCTATTTCTAATTCAAGGGCTTTACACCTTTTCAAAAAATTTTGATCTCTCAAGGTATATTTTACATCTCTGTAAAATTGTTGATATATAAATATGCTTTGTTAACTCACGTTTTCTCGCTTTCATTTACAAAAGTCCGTCGTTAAGTAAGCACCTGCTAATAGGTGACACATTCATAACATGCATATTTTATTCATTATTTTCATTCGCCAATTCAACTATATATTAATTTTAAGCGTTCTTCTTGACGCTGTTTAAAGACGTTACCGTCGTCAAATACGTTATATGAAACAATGAGCAGCGGCACAAGAAAAGCAATACAATAATTTTTATCACACAAATAATTCTTATCACAGAAATATATTGAATTTTTACGGAAAGTACTTATTAGTTTCTTGTTTCGGTAATAAAAGAACGATTCGCTTTATTTTCTTACTCTTAATAATTGGACAGCTTCTAATGAGATCTACAAAAGGAAAAAAAAAATAAAGAAAACAACGCCATTCTCTGAGAGAATAAGAATTTGCGTCCACATACATTAAGTGAGGTTTGAATGTTGAAAGGTTTTAAATAAAGTTTTTTAATAGTTTTGATTTTAAATGAACATTTTTATTTGAATTTGTACATTTCTTTTTACTTGAAATTTTGGTTTTTACAAAGAAGTCACCACTTATCAAGGCCCGGAAACCACTAGAGGATGAGAGTTACTCACACACCTAGGCAACGACACCTTATACACCCTAACTACTGACATTACATCCACACATATCAAAAACAACATCAACCCCGCATGTAGTTTTATCAATTGTCCTGCCTAACGACTTGATACTACTCCTAGTGTACCAACTACGACCGGGATTATTTGTGTTTAACCCCGTGTATACGCCTTATCTCCAAGGCCAATGGAGCCTAATTGCTCCACTTCTCATTCTCCTTCTCTCTCACATTCCTGTCCCAGGGTACTGAGAAGTCTACAATCTGCCAGTTTTTTGAGACATAATAATAATAATAATAATAATAATAATAATAATAATAATAATTATAATAATAATAATAATAATAATAATGATAATAATAATAATAATAATAATGATAACAACAATAACAATAATAGAATAATAATAATTAATAACAAAATAATAATACCAATAATAAAACAATAACGACAACAATAACAGTAATAAAATAATAATAATAATAATAATAATAATTAATATAAATAATAATAATGAAATAATAATAATAATAATTAATAAAAAATAATAGCAATAATAAAATAATAATAATAAATAATAATATTAATAGAGATGATAATAATAAAATTAGTAATAATAACAAAAATTATAATAATAAAAAATAATAAGATAATAATAATTTTAAAATAATAATAATAAAATAATAATGACATTAATAATAATAAATAATATATATATGAACAATAATAATAATAACATTACTTTTAATAATAAATAATTTATAGATAAACAATGACATAATTTACATAATTCTATGATGTTAGATGAATATTGAAATAATATATTTAGATAAATAACAAGTGGGAACACTGACGAAGCAGAAGAACGTTTGCAAATCACTAAAAAAAAAGCAACAATATGCAAGTGAGTTTAAAAAAAAACTTTTTGACATGATGAATAAGAAGGCTAATTCGTGTTACCCACATTTCATTCTGACCTAATACATTTTTTTACTTTGAGATCAGAGAAGTGTAATTAGATAACAGTTTGTTTGGAGAGACGTAGACCTTTCACTTCTTTCGACCTGTTGGATCTTGTCGCTGCATTCTTATGATTCAAAGTTATTAACTGCACAACTAATTCGAAATTATTAACTGCACAACTAATTCAAAATTATTAACTGCACAACTAATTCAAAATGCCTAATTACTTTTATTATTTAGTTACAAATTCTAAATATCTCTTTTTAATAGAAGGTTAATGTAGTTTGCTTCAAGCTATGTCTATTGTGTATATAAATGTAATTTATAGAAGATAAAATAACGCAGAACGGATAGACATAAACGTAAGCAAATCGAAAGGGTAAAAAAGCTATGCAGATTCACATTTTATTAATACAATATATGCGTATTTATTCAATTTTTATCGAACGCATATCTGAAGAAGGCTATTTTTTTCTGAAATATCATATGCTACAAAACTTTCATTGCACAACACTGATGCAAATAAGAACACAATATAATATTAAAAGTATAAAAAATAAATAAAAAGTAAATAAAAATACATATATATATTGTATTAATAAAAGCCGAATATGCGTAACTCTATTGTTATGTCTTGGTTTACTTCAGTTTTTGTCGATCTGTTACATTCCTGCATTTTATTACCTCATATAGATCACTTTTTATTTTAACGTTTTGTTTAGAACCAGTCCCCACTGTGTCTGGTGACTTAAATGAGAGAGCATTATATTCCCTTCAAAATGTCCGCTGATCTGGTCTTTAAGTTAAAACGGACAACGTCTGGTCAAGCCTCTCGTCAGTACACACCATGCTGCAGCAGTGTCAGGTTCGTTGGTCCGGGTTATATTCATCACTCTTAAAGCAGCTCATTTACGATAAGCTGTCCAAAGGACAAAGAACCATAGTAAAGCGAAAACGGTTCAAGGACAGCTTGAAGGTGTCCAGCAAACAGTTTGGTTTGTATGCCTATTCATGGAAAAAGTTAATCCCAGATGGATGTTCCTGGCATAGCTCAAGCCACAAAGGGATCAGGATTGTTGAATCTACATAAAAAGACACAGCAGTACGAACTTCTGCAGAATCATCCCACATGTGCTACACACGTGAGAGATATTTTGGAGCTCGGATCGAACTGAAAAGCCATCCCCGGACCCACATGCACAATCACGGTCATTTTCGCAGGCGATGGACGAACATCACTACTGGGCGCTCTTTTAACCAGTTCCGATCTGATCAATACAGTCTATGGTAATTAGAAAATCACATAATGTTTCACAGGAAATAGACAACATATACAGGAAGAGATTCCTTCAACACCTCTGATCAAGACACGTAAGTAGCCTATCATAACTAGTAAGAAAAGACTAGACCTAATGTTCACTGACTTAATACACTATTTTCGGTCAGATCAAAGCACGTAAGCAGCCTAGTAACAAACAAAGATGCTGTAACAATGTTTTAATAGACTACACAAGCACAGAGTGTTTTTAATTATACTGAACTGTGAATGCATAAATGTATTTCTCAATTAGACAATACGAATCAATTTATTGTGAACAGCATTAATTCCTCATCCTGTTTTTTTTACCGAAGCTTCTTTGATGTTAACGTTACCAATGCTCATGCAGTTATGTAGACCATACAATGAAAAAACAAATACAATTACGCTGAAAGCAAATTATCTGTTGTGGAGGCCTGCTCGAGTTACGAGACACAAACATAAATAGATGAAACGATTCTATGAAGATTAACAATGTAAAACGACTTGTCTGTATTTTTGAGATGAGGTGTTTTCATTTATTGAGATTGTCGGACTGACTTCCTAATGTCGGGTCCGTACCGATTGGATAGTAATTGTATGTATTTTTGAGATGAGGTGTTTTCATTTATTGTGGTCCTAGACGTTGTATCAAAGTTTACAGTTACCCAAAGATGCTGAGTTCAATCCTGAACGAAGGCAGTGAAAAGTAACATTCAAAACAGAGAATCAGCAACTATGTCCCAGAGCCTAGCTGGAGTCCGAACATAGTACCCCCGTAATAATAATAATAATAATAATAATAATAATAATAATAATAATAATAATAATAATAATAGTAATAATAATAATAATAATAATAAAAATAGTAATAATAATAGTAATAATAATAGTAATAATAATAATAATAATAGTAATAATAATAGTAATAATAATAATAGTAGTAATAATAATAATAATAATAGTAATAGTAATAGTAGTAATAATAATAATAATAATAATAATAATAATAATAATAATAATAATAATAAAGGGTTGGGTTCGAGACTCCTAAGAAACAGTTCCACAGTTCGATACAAAACACCTGATGAAGGCCGGAGGGCAAAACGGCCGAAACGTTGTGACTATAACAACCAAGATGAGGAAGTCAGCCTGACAATCTCAATAAAAGTAAAATGATTTCTTGAACAATTTTGCAATAAAATAAATTAATAGGAATTACTTGTCTGTAGCTATGTCGTGGTCGCTAGCATCCCCATTTTTGTTTCCTCTTTCGGTTATAATCATATGGTTTGTCAAGGACAGGTGGTTCCTATTTTAAAATGTATTTTAAAATGTCTCTAGGCAAGGAGATAATTTTAAGCTACAGAAGAGTTATCTCCCTTTACATATACACTTACTTCTTGTTTCGGACTGCTATTCTCATTTTGGTTACTGTCATTGTCACAACGTTTCAGGGATTTTAATCGTATGACTTTCTTCAGGTGCTTATTATTATCGCCGGTAAATTGGGAATATCTAACTGAAATCTTTGTCCAATCATCTGGATTTTATATTGCTTGCATAATAATCAACATAATAAGTGACGCAATTTCTTTTTACAATTGTGACGTAGTTTCAGTTACACACACACAGCAGTACATCTTTAAACACTTTTAATTAATGTATAATTGTCAAAGCACGTTTACTTTCCGTTTTTCCTAATGAACACAGAAAGGCGTTTATGATATGAATTGTTTGTGCCAATTGTCATTAATGAATAAAGACGACTCATTTGCGAAACGTCGCAAAAGATTTTGATAAAAAACTCATTTAAACAAAAACAAAACAGAATATTCAACATCCACCTTAAATAAAGCGTCATGAGACACCGCTAATCGGACGCCATTTTTTTTCAAACGTTTTTCGACTTGTTTTATCTATTGTTAGGGGGAAAACCCGGCGTTATCCAGGATTTGATTAGCAACACTATGCCCTTTTTCGAGAGTGCAATCTATATTATATTTCTCTTATTCTACCTGTTTGTCTGTCTGTGTGTCCGTTCCACTTTTTCTAGGAAACTATTGGACCGATCTGGCTGAAGTTTTGTATGTACATTTGTTATGATAAGGTGCAGCAAACTAAGCATTATGGAATCCGTTCGATGCACAGTTAGGGATTAATACGGACTAGTCATCACAATAGCACATTTACTATAGAATTTTTCTCGCAACTACTAGACCGATCTGGCTGAAATTTTGTATGGGTCTTTGATATGATAAGCTGCAGCAAACTATTACGGTATCTGTTCGATGCAGAGTTGGGGATTAATAGGTATTAATGAGTCACTACAATACCACATTTTCTCTAGAGGTTTGGCATAACGCATTCATTTTAAGTCAACGGCCTATAACTTTTGCCCGTTTTTAACGAGCTAAAAAGCTTAGCAACACCATAGTTCTATTTTATTGTTACATTTTACGTTTTATAACATTCACTTTTGGGAGTGGGATTCGAGTATAATCTTAATGTTGATTGTGTTGAGAAATGTAAGCCAATTGACATTAATTAAAATACATTTCGGTTAATTAATAATGTTAAAATAGGAGTTTTCAAAAAATAATGAAGACCTGAATACTTGATAATTTATGTTTATTTCTCGATGCCTCCGTTCAATCTCGAAAGACAAAGGATACTGCACGTGTAACTGTGAAGCAAGGGTCGCGCAATCTCTAACCCCACCTCTCCTGAATCGGCATTACTTGAGTCCGGTGGCAAGGAGAAGTCCAGGACGACTGGAAACAATGGCAAGATAAACAGAGAGCACATACAGGACCTGGAAGTCTCAAATTGTCACCCATTTAGTACTGACCCGGTTCAACGTTGCTTAACTTCCGTGATTCAGCGGGAACCGGTGTGTCAACGTGATTATACTGTTCATTTCTATAATAATCAATATATGAATAAATTCTAATAAAAATAGAACAGTTATTTCTTTTTATGTATGTTTAACCACGATAGTGTGATTGTACACACTTGGATAAGAATGAAAAATACTTAACTTCATCTTCTGGATGATGTAGTTTCTCTCTGTGTTTATTTTAGTTCAATCGAAGTTGTCAGAAATCAAGAGGCTCCTTCCTAAGGACTAACACTTGATCTCTATATGAGACACATAGATATTCGAATATTCCATTAAAGTTCTCCTTCACCTCTCAAAAACTGAATTACTAAAGAAGTTGGAACATTATTTCCCTATTCCCAATTGACCATGAAAATATGTTTCTTTGTGGTCTCTTGATCTTACTGGATTCCAGGACAAGAATACATCTAGTCTGGTGGAGTATCCAGATTCGTGCTGTAACTTGATGATATCAATAAAAAAATACAGTATTCCTCGTAAAAGTCAGTGTGGAATAATATAGATGGGATCTTATTTGGGCTGCGAATATTATGTTATTTCGAATATTTTGTGAGGGTTTACTTGCAGAGAAAAGTATCCTCATTCCAGTTTGTCTAGACGAACTTCTGTACTGAGGCCTTAAACACTCGAAGACAGTGTCTTATAGGCATTGACATTCTCCCCAGTTTCATTCAAGTTCTCTCCAGTTGGCATTGAAGTTCTCTCGATTAAGCATTCAAGTTCTCTCCAGTAGGCATTCAAGTTTTTCGCAATAACTAAGGTTATGTTATTTCAGAGCACAACCCCTGCTACTTTCAGATCTTTATCTCAAGATATGGACGATGTTCTCCTCTATTAGCGCTTTTTAGAGGATCCACATAGTGATGACTCTGGAGCCTTTGGTCAAAACCCACTGGTGACTTCTGTTAGTAGCAAGGACAATTGCAAAATGAAATCCTTTAGTTGAACGAAGAAGTAATTTAATCTTTAGTTAACAGAAGTCGGCGAAACCACATGACTTCCGGAAGAAGGAAGATCTTCCTCTTTCTGGGGATAAATCAAGTACAGTGGCCGCGGAAAAATCATCTTTCTCGAAGGAGGGCATGTGTGGACAATATAACCAAATGAAACAGGACACAAGCTATCTCTCTCTCTCTCTCTCTCTCTCTCTCTCTCTCTATCTATCTATCTATCTATCTATCTATCTATTTGTCTATCCATCTATCTATCTATCTATCTATCTATATATCTATCTATCTGTTTGTTTACCCACTCTATATCTCTCCACTCATCTTTCTTTTTATATTTCTGATGTTATACTTCACAAGCTAAAGTCGTTGTGTCTTCCTTACCCTGTATTTATGGATGGTCCATTTTATGCACATTAATAATCCTTCTTATAAACTAACATCAGAGTTCGAGTGATTTTGTCGATGGGCGATCAAGAACCTGAGTTCACAACGACGACAGAGGCGAGTATATAATGATATATTATTATTTGCTTTCGTTAATTTCATCTTTATATATTCTTTCTTATTCTATATTTCTCTCTTTAATTTATTTTGTTTATTCTTTTATTCATTTATTTTATTTTATTTTTATTTCTGCGCATTTTCATTTTTTCTTTTACAATTTTCTCTCCTTCATTTTTTTTTAGCTTATTTAAATAATTTTTCTTTCTTTTCTTTGTTGTCTTCATGTGTTTTATTTTGCTTTTGTTCTTTTATTCTGCTTATTTTTTAAATTTCTTTTTTAATCTTACATTTTTTCTTTGTTTTATTTTTCTCCTCATTCCATTCCCCTTGTTTTTGTTTTTTTTTTACTTTCTAATCTCTTCTCTACCTCTTCCTTTCTACTAGTTTTTGGTTTCTGATATTTCTGTGGCTTTTTCTTTTTGTTGGGACACTGGACGCTTTCACTTGTCATATAACTGACTTGAATGTCAAATCAATGATTCACAAGGGAATAAAACAGTTCATTTTCAATTGTCTTCGATTCATGTTTTCAATCTAATAACATAAGCGAAAACAATTAAAATAAAAAATCAATTACAATTTTTAACTTTTCATATCTAAGAGATTTTTATTGGCTTGACAGCCGACATAATTTCATTTCATTTTTTTTTAATTTCATTTAATATAATTATTTCTCATTCGAATTCTTTTTTTGGTTGTTCTTCAAGAAGAAATCATATAATAAGACTTAAAACTGATTATAACTGATTATAAACTGCGTAGAGAATTTAGAGTCATTTTATGCTCATTGAATCGGTAAATTGTTTTTAATCTTGCAAAAATTAAGTTGAACTCGGGAATACCTCTAGCCAACTCAATCAACAGGTATCTGACTCCCGGTGCAATCTTCTACGTGCATGAGATCCAAATAGTCCTAAAATGGCGTACTATTGTTTCATCTGGAGAGAAGCCTTTCACTCTATTCGACCTTGACAAAATTCAAAATCGGCTTCGAACTTAAGAGGTGATACACTGTTCTCCTTCCTTCAAATTTTTTCTAAAGAATAAAAGCTAGAAAAACGGAAATGATGAAGAAAATACGACGACTAAAAGAAGGAAAACAAATAAAAATAAACAAGAAAGAAAAATGAAAGAAAAGAAAGAAAAATGAAAAAGAAAGCAAAATGCAAAAAAGAAATAAGAAAAAATAAAACCAAAAAGGTTGACAGGATACACCCGAAGAAGGTCGGCGATTACATCGACCGAAAATAACATCCAAGATTAGAACAGTAGTCCGTGAATCAAAACAGTACGAATGCTTTCATTTAGTTAATTTCTTTCTCTTTAATTCTATTTCCTTAATCCTTCGTTATCGTTTGTGTCAAATAAACTGAAAAGTTGAAAGAAAATTTCTTGAAGAAGAAACGAATCGCAATTGTCAATTTCGTTCCTGATATCTAACAAAAGATTGGAATCTGTCTGCGAAATGTTGTCCATTATTGGAACCCTCCTGCCGCAAATGAAATACAAGAACAGCGGGAAAGATCCTTGAATTGACAATCATCGACGATGATCGCTGTCTTTCCTGGCATTTACACCTGCGATTCATTTTATTAGTAGAGGTTTCTTTGTAATAAAGCTGCCAGATATTTGAAATGGTTTAACAGCATTGGTACATTGCTGAAGATATAAATCGAAGAAAATGGAAGCATCATTATTTGTCGGTGAATGCTGAGGTCGTTAGAGGTCGTGCCGGCGCTGGTAGTGCTAGAGGAGATGATGGTTATAGTAATGTTGCGCGACAAAGAAACGTGTATTTATCATGAGATTTGGCGACAATATTAGTAGTTCAGCTAGTAAGGTAGGAAGATGATATTGCCATCAAATTGCTGCCGGACTTCTTTGAAATGAAAGTATGAAACGCCATGGACAATTGTTGCCTCAAGCTAATTCCGATGGCGTGTAGGGGGGGGGCTGTCAGTTTGCTAGGAACGAGTTTGAAGGAAGGAAAATACATTTAAGCTTCTAATGAAGAGAAGATAAGAAACAAAAATAATGAATAGAAAACAGAAAGCGAGAAATAGATAGATAAGTAGGTAGGTAAAGAGAGAGAGAGAGAGAGAGAGAGAGAGAGAGAGAGAGAGAGAGAGAGAGACACACACACACAATAAAGCTTTAAATTAAAGGAAATAAAGCAAACAAAAAAAGCAAAACATACAGTACTGTTTCGCTGTTTCACAGCTCATCAGTTCAGCTAGACAGGCAACTGTCTCAAGCATATATATATATATATATATATATATATATATATATATATATATATATATATATATGTAGGTATAAGTTTTAATACTGTTAAAACTGCAATAGTTTTCTCATTGTCCATGCATGGATTTATGATTACGTATTATTTTTCAATGATATAAGCTTTTTGAGTAACTTTGAGTTACTCCCCTTTGTCTGTATATAATAGTTATGATTATGTGAATTTCATCTTTTTTAGCAAAAATGTAAATGAATACAGATGGTCTCTCTTGTCTGGTTTTGTGTTATAAGTTAAGCATGGCTATGCGTTAATTACTTACTCTTTTGTCAGCGTCGATATGAGTTCCAGTGTAAACCTTTTTTTAAATCAAACAATGTATGATTTTATTTGATTCATATTCATAATTAACCATCAAAAGTTTAATAACTAATTTTTCACCAATAATATATATATATATATATATATATATATATATATATATATAGAACATAGTTACATATATAAATGAATACGTTTTGAAAGCTGAAAACAACGCATTTTTTTTTAAATATATAAACAAATTTATTTGCTTATATCAGATATATTTCGATGCTAAACATCATTATCAATGTAGAGTCTGTTTTTTCTTCTTTTTTTCTTTTTCTTTGCTGCATGGTGGAATTCTGCGTGCGAGGGTGATGGTAGTAACCCGATGTTCTTGGTAACGGCTCGATATTTAAATAAAAATAAAAACAGTCATCAGCAGGGTGTCGCGCCAGCTGCGCAAAATTGAAATTAGGAAAGAAATTTTTTTCTTCGTTACCTGCTTTTGAAGCATTGTGTTTATATATATATATATATATATATATATATATATATATATATATATATATATATATATATATATATATGGGTGTGTTTGTGTTTATTAATCGAATTTTGACAAACAAAAGAAAATGCTTTTTAAAACTGAAATTTGACAGACAAAAAAATACCTTTCCAAACAGAAGTTTGGCAGAAAAAGAATATTCTATTGAAAACCTAAGAATGACAGACAAAAAAAATGCTTTTTCAAACCTAAGAGTGACAACCTAGAGGAAATTTTCTTTCAAACTTAAACTCGACAAGACAAAGGAGATTATATTTATTAAACAAGTTGTTAGGCATATAAGATTAATATGAGCACCACTAACACAATTATTTTTATACTGCTATTGAAAAACAGGATATTTATTTGAAGGTCTAATAGGAGGAAGGGATCCAGATTTGTTCAGAATTTGAAAATCTGTTGAATTGTGATCTATGTAACTAGCATTTTAATTTGAAATTACGAATAAACCCGTGAACAGTAAAATGGATGTCGTTGTTTAAAATATTTTCCATTTAGAAATGAATGTCTTTCTTATTCAAGCCGGCTGGCTGAAAGAATCACACAACCACTAGACATCAAGAGAATTCTCATCATCATCGTATTAATCAAACGAGAGGCGCGTCAAAGCATAGAGCGAACTCACGTTCGGCTATCCTACGCTATACAATAAACTCTTAATTTGGTGATTATAACCAGTATTGTTTAAACATTAAACATAATCGAAATTATTACGCAAGACGCATTCACAATGGGATAAACAGGAATAAAAGAAGGAACACGGGTGTAACAATATTTAAGAAGTACACAAGCCTGAAAAGATAAAAAGATAAAAAAGAGTGAAATTTGAAGAAGCACGTACACATCCTGAATAAATACACATGAACGTATACTGTCGAGATAATCGTAACTTACTTGGCTAGAATGTGTGTATGTGCTTGAAAAGGTCGGTCGTGTAACACAGACTAAGAAAGAAAGGCTAAAATGGCGAAACGTTTTATGGTTGACGTTCACGTGAGAGATGTAGCCGGTCGCCGTTTCTATGCAAATGGGACAGATGACTGAAAACGGACGTGAAGCGAACAGAGGAACAAGTTGAAAGAAGGCGTGCTACGTATGTAGTCGTGTGCAAGTGAACTTGAAAGAGTGTTGAGTTTTGGAGTTGAAAGTTTTGACAACAAAGTGTCGAGTTATGGGGCTGGAAGTTTCGACAATAGAGGGCCAAGTTTTGGAGTTGGATGTTTTGTCAACAGAGTATCGAGTTGTGAAGTTAGAAGTTTTTCCAGGACGTAACGTGCATCCAGGAGATAAGTGTGCATCCAGGAGATAAGCGCCCGCGTAACGTGCATCCAGGAGATAAGCGCCCGCGTGTTTGCGTGTTGTGTGGGTACGTGGGAGAGACGGATGAGGGGAAAAAGACTTACCTCGAGACCAGCTCAGCGTTACCGACCAAAAATAGAAAAGAAAGACCAAGATGGCGGCCGCCGTCTTTTGTAAAGTATGATGTCTCGCAAAGTCACACGAATTCTCGGAATATGCAAATTTAGCCGGCCTAGAACGACGATAAAAGCGGGTGAGGGGAAAGACGTGGGCGAGTGACGATTGAGTTGGCTGGGGAATCGTGTGGCTGTTGCTTCTTGTGCCGTGTTGAGGATATCTTACCGTGTTAAAGAGAGAGTCGGGCGCCATCTTGAATTTTTCCTTACACTTTTTCGTTTACAACAGTGTCAAGTTTTGGAATTGGAAGTTTTGACACCAGTGTGTCGCATTTACCTGAGAAATTGTTAGTTTAGGCATACATACGTACACGTATCTTCGTTTAAAAATGTAATTATTTATTAATTGTTTAATTTTGTTGTCTTTATTTATTGTTTTCATGTATTGATTGATTGAGCTGGTTCCGAGGCCGGATGCTAGCCACAGAATAAAATGCTGGTTCCGTTTAATAGCGAGTGTACTAAACTTGGTAAAGGCAGGTAAAAGTGATTTAAAACTTCGTTGTCGACAGAAGACACCAAGCAGGTGTTCCAGTTTATGTAGAATGACAGATAATAAAACGCGACTTGTATGCACGATGTCATAGTGCGACCGAGGGCGTAGTTCAATTCGAACGAGATAAAATCAAGGTGTTCTAAATCTTGCCGTTATCTGTTGATGAAGATAAATCCACACATGAGAATTCGCCAAGAAAAAACGTTTGCGTTTCGAGACGTCTTGTTTATGTCCTAAGAAAAGTTACGAGTATCTTAGCCGAAATAGTGAATGACCGTTGCTGCTAGCTTAATATTGTGAGTAGTAGAATTGTAGTCTTATTTTGTGCTAATTAATTCTTAGTCTGATTTCGGATTTATATCGAGAAGTGACGATAGTTCAGTGGTTAACGACACGGACTGTGTGCCCCAAGTTCGAATCCAGTTCGTTGCACAAAAATCACTTTCATCTAGGATGTTGGCAACCTTTACGTTATCCCTCCCGTAAGAATCTGATGTCTTTCTAGAAATAATTCTGATTAGAAAAATATCGGGGAAACCAATGGCAACAATAGAATCTTTGGATTAATACGATATGGTGGTGATGATGATAACGATAATCGCGGTTATATTTTTATAATACGGTTCAAATTTTAAAAAAATCAAATAGGAAATATATATTGTAAAATGAAGGCAATTAACACACTGTTTTTTTTTTTACCGACTGCGACGATATTTTTCGTCACACGTTATATTACATGCTACTATAAATCGAGCTACTCATCCATTTTGCGGCCACTGTGTGTGACTGAATCGGAGGAAATTAAGCCAGAACCAGGAGACGGTTGAGATCTCATTCGATTAATTGTTTTCTCTTTATTGCATTTTTTGTATCAATGGCCAGAAGCGACATCCACTCCATCAAATACAGAAATTTTGGAATACTTTAAACAATCATGGTCAACTATCTACGTAATCGGAAATATGAATAGATATATGAACCGTAAAACAGCGTCGTTGTTTTTTAATAGCTTGCGTTTTCAGTCTAAGACAGAGAGCTGAACAAATAAAACTAGTGAACGTCTAAAGAATAATCATTATCATTATTGTCATAATTAGATAAGAATAAACACATCACGCCAAGATTTGGAACATCCTCATTTTATCTCGGTCGCGTGAATTACGCTGGAAATACAAGTCGCGTTTTGCTAACCTCACCCACGATATAGTAAGAGATGTTGAACGTATAACAAGAAAGTAACATCTAAAGCCATTGAGATATTTAACTAGTGCATACATTGAATACAAAAGCGAATATAACAAAATCTAATTATTATTATTTGGATTATTCGAACTACATTCTTTTTAAGCGAAGAGAGCTTTGCATTGGCTATTGTGTATGCTTTCTTTTACATTCTCGATTGATGGAATAACAGATTAGCAGATCTCAGAATGGTCTCATCATTCGTTGATATTTACTTCCATTATTCTTACTTTTTAATGTTTAATTTAAAAATTTTTTTTATTTCATTTTCACCCCAAACAAGGCAAATTGCCACTTTGGTGTAGGGGGCTACTATCAGGGGCAACAACTACTGGGGTACTATGTAGGGATCTGGGCAACAAGATGTCGGTCCACGCTACACTTGAACTTCTGCACGTCAGTACTGTTGGGGAAGCAGGGACCTGGAATGGAATTCCAGAGTCTAGCGGTTCTGGGGAAGAAACTATTGGAGTAAAAAGATCTTTTACATCTAGGGATCTCTACAGTGTGCGGGTGGGATTTAGCAGCCTGTCGGGTTTGTCGAGGGTGCTCACGTCGTGGGGGCACAAGTGATTGCAGTTTGTCAGAGCATTCACCACTAAAATACTTGTAGAAAAGGCAGAGGGATGCAACGTTTCGTCGATGGGACAGAGGCTGAAGCTTAGATGCCAGTTCAGGGCCTATCATGTTTGCGACTCTCTTTTGAACCTTGTCAAGGAGCGAGAGACTAGTAGCAGATGCACCAGCCCAGATGTGGCAGCAATACTCCATACATGGGCGAATGGTGGCTTTATAGAGGTACAGGATACTTTCGGGTGTTAGTAGTTTTCTAGCACGGTAGAGAGAGCCCACCTTTCTTGCAGCGGCCCTGGCAATGCCTTCAATGTAATTGTTCCAACTCATGTTTCCTGTGAACGTTAGGCCAAGGAGTTTGAAAGATGGACTCTCAGATAAAGAGTCGTTGGCCATTGCTATAGGTGGTAGAGAGGGTTTCTTGTAATTATTGAATGAAACTAGTTTAGTCTTGGCAGCATTGAACGCGACCAACCACTTTTGTCCCCATTCCACTACAGATTGGAGGTCATCCTCTAGTGTTTCTGCCATTTCTTTAGAGATGTGTTCATTCGTCTTCCTGTCGTGCCTGCCATAGAGTTTAGTGTCATCAGCATATATACCCATCTCAGAGGCAATTTTGTCGGGGAGGTCATTTATGAATATCAGGAACAATAGAGGTCCTAGGATAGAACCCTGGGGCACCCCCGCATTTATATCATATTGCTTGGATGTACGACCGTCGAGGACAACCTGGATTTTTCTCTTATCTAAGAAGGATTTAATTATGTTAAGTATTCTTCCAGTGATACCGTATGATCTGATTTTCCTGAGGAGACCCTCATGCCATACCCTGTCAAAAGCCTTAGATATATCTAGAGCTACCGCTCTGCCCTCCTCCGCTTTGTCCAGTGAATGGTATATACGTTTAATTACATTTTATACTAACATATTTAAAAGCCATATGTATTATTTGCATTATTCGGATTACTGCTCTTATCTTATTTCCACACGCTTCGGTCGATGAAACATCCGACTGTCTTCAGATGTATAATCTAAAACTCGGTAATCTTTCTGTCAAACTCAGGAATTTACAGGGAATTTCGAACGTAACCATTTATTAAATCCATAAGGGTAGCATGCTTTCGTTCGGTCGCCCACGACCGAGTTGAAGTCCTAATTCGAAATTGTATTCTGAGTATCGCCCATACTAAGGATTGAACCTTCAACCTCCAGAAAAATGTCACTTACAACGGAATTTTACCAAATACTTTATCTGCGACGACACTAGTTATCTATAAGCATTAGAAATGAGAATATACTCGTTTCAAACCACATAAGCACTCGAAAAATTAATAAAATGACAAGGCTCACCATCATAGATGAGATGATACTGATGCATGCAGAGTTCTTTCGCTTCTCGTTTTTCGTCTACGTTTATCACATTTTTACCTTTGTATGATAATACAGGGTGACCCCCCCCCAAAGGGCCCCAACTTTAATTAGGCCCCGTTTCTTAGTGTTTTGTCTGAATAAAATGAAACTTTGGTCAAAACTAGTTTATTATATTCAAAACATCACATCAAAACACTAGGGTCTTTGGCCTTTTTTCTCCGTTAACTGTAAAATGCTCAGAAAAACAATTGAATGTCCTCTGTATTTTTTTTTTGGGGGGGTCACTAGGAACTATGTTAACTGTATATGTTAAATTGGCCAAGAAACGTCCTAGGAACGACAACCAATATGACACTGTTCGTTTGCTGGGGAGTGTCACTTGGTTGAGAAAGCCAGCTCCTCAGGTGTTAGAAACGATCAAACGATAAGCACCAAATTATACCTCATCCGTTTGCCGGCGGGGAGTTACCTGACGGTCATTGGGACTTATCGATGTAAACAAACGATCGTTTGTTGAGGAGAGTTACTTGCTTCGTCATACGAACAACTTCAGGCCTCGCCGGTTTTAACAAACGGTAAAAAGAATAAAAACATACCTTAGGGCTGTGAACCACCTCTGCCTGGTCGATGTCCAGTTCAGTTCACCGTTTCTTTGGTTGCCCAACTCCTACGCAAAATAGTGTCACATTTGATTTCTAGTTATTTTCCTTCCGATTTGCTTTGTCATAAAGAAAAGCTGATTTGTTTTAAAGCTACCGTTATGCATACAACTTAATAAGTTAATATAAAACATTACGTAGCAAAATGGATTAAAAGGAGGCTATATTATTAGTTTTGGGAATAAATATTCTATTCGTAAGGAAATTCGTTGAGTTATGCATATCTGACATCTTCTTAATATTGCACGGAATCAGTGTTAAAAATAAGCGTAGAAATAAAGGTGACTTGTTAGTATTTCAAACCTTTACATTGTGGCGCTCACTATCCAAAGTTCAGCCGAGGAATGTTTCCATCGAAACCCAAATCAATAGAAATTAGAGCATTCCTGTAATGACATATTCCCTGTTGATTGCAGTGTAATGCTGGGTCTGTGCAGTTCTAGGAGGCCCACCTTCCTAAGCTTTGCTTCTTCCTTTGAGAAGAGGTTAGTTTATAGCCAATGGTCTGAGGCGCTTCTGCCGAAGGAATTCTGACAAGTCTACGCAGGCAGAGCGCCCCTCTTCTGGAACGCTGACTTTTCAACCCCACTTTCCGAACCTAGTGTCACATTTTTCTCGTTATGGGCGAGAAAGAAAAATAAATCCCATCCCTTTTCCTCGAGTGACACAAGGCCTTCACAAGCAGTGACTAAAAACAAAAACAACAAAAAACAAAAAGTAAATATGGACGTAATTCTATGATTTCATATGCATTCGAATTGGCGAAGCATAGCATTTTTTACCATTTTCGACGAGGGGGGTTGTATACTACGAGGGGCGTGCAATAAGTAATGCCCCTGACCCACTTACAGTGTCTGATCTAGCTGAAATTTTGCATATGCAATGATTTATATCTCTACTGGTTATGTGGCAAATTACAGATCTGAACTAATTGTGGTTTCTGTTTTACAGTTGTTTGAACTGAGTCAGGTGTGAAATGGAGCCTGTTGAATGTCGAGCAGTGATCCGGATTTTGTATTTGAAAGGACGCACACCACGGGAGACTTTTGATGAAATGAAAGAAACTTATGGTGATAATGCCCCATCATATGACCTTGTAAAACGCTGGCACCGTGAATTCAAACATGGCCGAAAGTCTGTGGAAACAGCTCCCAGACCTGGTCGCCCCCCTTCTGCCATTGATGAGGCATCTGTCCGTGAAGTTGTGGCTGCCATTTTGGAAGATCGGCGCATTACTATTCGACAAATAGCCCAAGATGTCAAGATTAGTACAGGGTCTGTGGAAACTATCATTCATGACCATTTGCATATGCATAAGGTGTCTGCCAGATGGATTCCTAGGTTGCTCACACCATTCCAGAAGGGAGAACGCGTCGAGTGCTCGAGGATGAATTTGGATATGCGCCAAGAAGATGAGTCACAGTTTTTCAAAAGACTGATTACACAGGATGAAACCTGGGTCCATACCTATGATCCAGAGACCAAAGCCCAGTCAATGCAGTGGAAGCACTTGGACTCACCACCTCCAAAGAAGGCAAGGGTGCAGCCCTCCGCTGGCAAGGTCATGCTCACAGTCTTCTGGGACCAGGACGGAGTAGTGATGACAGATTTCCTGGCAAAGGGTACCACAATTACAAGAGCCTATTATGCTTCATTATTGAGGAAATTAAGGGAAGCTATCAAAATCAAGAGGCGGAGCAAGATCAGCAAAGGTACTCTCCCCTGCAGGACAACGCTCCGGTTCACAACTCGCATGTCGCCAGATCAGAAGCATGGGCGTGTGGTTATAAAATCCTTCCCCATCCTCCATACTCTCCTGGCCTTGCACCTTCTGACTTTCACCCCTTCCCAGCGATGAAGTTGTTCTTGAAAGGAAAGCGTTTCCCAGATGATGCAGCCTTGATTTCTCAAGTTACTTCGTGGTTGGAGGACCAACCTGGGGTGTTCTACAAAAACGGTCTCCAGAGCTGCATCAAACGATGGGAGAAATGCATAACTCTGGGTGGTTCCTATGTAGAGAAAGACTAATAACTGTGCCAAGTTTCGTTGCTCTACTGCTATGGGAAGTGGGCCAGGGAAATTACTTATTGCACGCTCATCGTAATGTTAATAATCAATGGACAACTAGTTTTACTTTTTGAATGTTTTCTGGATTTCTGCAACTGATTCCGGGTATTTTTGCACTGCTGAATCCATCAAGTCTGATTTTTGTGTTAAGTTGATTTGAAAATAAAAACAGACCTTGTGAAAAAATCGATTACATTTTTATGGCATTATCAGCTGATTTCCCTAGGACATATCATCCTGGTTTTAAGAGAAAAATTGTCTTGCCAACAACATATATTGATTACCTGATAGAAACACTAATTTCTGTAAACTAAATGGCTGGCATTGATAAAGGTAAGTGCACGTAAATTTCACGTTCAAACTTCACGGCTGGAATTTCGGTTTCTTCGAATTTCTGGAAAGCTCGGCAGCAGAGGTGTCTCTCTTCGAATTCCAACAGCAGCCAGCCATCATAAGTGCGTCCCAGCAACTCTAGTACCTAGTCCGCATCTCTTTCAGGTCCTTATGGAATCTCTTACCCTGCTCGACATTCATTGAGCCCAGGTTTTCAGGAAACCGGTTTATATATGAAAATAGGTAGTGCACCTTGACGCTTATGTTGCAGGCCAGGTTTCTGAAAGCGGTCAACATAATGTCACCAGGTTCCGCATAATTTCTGGCCTTATTGTTGCCAAGAAAGTTCTTCACTGCCAGAACAAATGCCTTCTACGCTTTCAGTTACACTTCGTTCATTGAGTTTTCAAACTCTGAATCTCTGATGAGTTGCTGAATCTGAGGACCATTAAAGATGCCAGCTTTCAACTTCTCCATGGTCAATCCTGGAAAAACCTGTCACAAGTAAGTAAAGAAATCACTATTCTTTTCCAGGGCCTTGACGTACTGCTTAATTAAGCCGAGCTTGATGTGCAGTGGTGGAAAGAGTATTCTGTCTCTGTCTCTGACTATCAGAGGGTCGTTGATGAGGTCCCTTTTTTTTGGAAGGCATTAATTTCTTCCGCACAGGCTAGTCTTTCTTCATGTATGCTGAGAAACCAATTTTTTCAAGATTTCGAGATTTTATAACTTCAAACTGGTCACTTTTTGACATAATAACACAGAACTATCAGACCTGAATACTTCTTGTCATTAAAATAATCATTTCAAATAAAAACACAGCATTTTACCCTCACCAACTTCTAAAATGCTCCACAATGTGTACATGTGAGCAAAAACGTAAAAACAATAAGTGACCATAGCTCAAAATCTTGATCTGATTGAGCAAAACCAATATGATGTTTGACTTTAGCGCACCAGATTTGTCCAAAATCAGCTGAAAAAAACAAAACAAAACGTAGACAACAAATTTGTTATTGACCAGTGTAATCTTTGTTCTATCATTTTTGTTGGTTTTTTTTTTTCGAAAGGATTGTTGTTAATATGAAGTAAAACTCGCTTATTTATTCTTTCTGCTTCGATAGATTTGAAGTTATGAAATTTTCCTTATTCGACCGCATTTACAGGGATTGGCCGCTTCCCACCATTATGCTTTTTTCTTTTTAGAGCAAAAAGCATATTTTTTGTAAGACGAACATCAATTGCTGTTCGTCGGTTTATGTGTTAATTATTACTAACATTGGGTTATAAAATCTCTTTGTTGTTAGCGATGAAAGAAGCAATTGTACGCCACTGTCTCTAATACACGTATCTCCCCATTTTTCTTTCTCTGTGTCTTTTTCTCTCCCCTCTCTCTCTCTCTTTCTTTCTGTCTCTCTCTCTCTCTCACACACACACACGCATATATATATATTTTTAATAACATACTATATATATATATATATATATATATATATATATATATATATATATATATATATATATATATATACACGATGGTCGTTCGAAAAGTAAAGCCACCTAGTTTTAACTCAAGAAGTTGAAAATCTACGAAGACGGGGGTGGTACCATTAAAACGAGCGACATTTTGTGCTCCAGAATTGATTTTTCTACATAGTCATTACGATTTTCAATACATGTTTGCCAGGGATTCAACAGCGTCTCTCAGCTTCTGACGCACGTCCATGAAGGGAGTAGCTTTCTTAGAGTCTCACACCGTCAATATCTGCAACAGAAAGATGAAAATCTCAGGTAACGAATGCATGATTTCCATTATCATGACAATGCAATTTGTAATCCCTTCTGATCCATTCCGACAGTATAAAAAAATAAGAAGCATTACTTTTGAACGACCCTGGTATATATATATATATATATATATATATATATATATATATATATATATATATATATATATATATATATATTTAAAGGAGATTAGAACAATAGTCTAAAGAGCAGAGTGTATTTTAATGTAATAGTAAAATTACTAATTTAATTAAAATACAGGGAAAGAAAAAGTGCTCGTTGTAATTTAGATATATAATAAGCTCGATAGGTAAATATCCTAGAGCTAATTTAATATTTAGTAATGTGATTGATAATTTAAAAATCAAATTAGAATTAAATTAAAAATCCGTTTCATAAGAATATATGTATGTGTATTTATGTATATATGTATATATATGTATGCGTGTATGTATATATATATATATGTGTATGTGTCAATGGGTTTTATTAGAAATATATTATTATAATATTGTACTTAAACAAAATTTAGATTTATAATTTTACTCTATTTTATTTCTATCTTTAACCCATATTAATTTTCTTATCAAGTAAATCTATACCTTTATTTTAATTTTTTCCAGATACATCTGCCTTACTTTTAATGCTAGGTTTATTTATGGTGTCTTTTACATATACTAAAAAAACCTTCCCAATACTTTGCTGATGAGGAAACTTTGTTTGTTAAAAACACTATATGTAAAAATTATTCTCCGTAGCTTGATGTCTACCACAATAAAAACATTGTTTTCCGAAACGATCGTACAAATTATTGATTTTGTTATTGTTCCTTCTTATGAAACGGATTTTTAATTTAATTCTAATTTGATTTTTAAATTATCAATCACATATATTTAAATAAGGGAGTAGTCACCAACAATGTGTATTTTTTAATATTATTTTATTATTCTGTGTCTTGGTTTTTCATTGAGAATTATGTTTAGATCATTGTAATAATGTTTTTAAATCATTGAAATCGTTTTTAACGCGTTTCAGACGTTCTGTGAAAAGAAAAAAACAAGCAGAAAGAGAGAGTGAGAGAGAGAAACACAACAAAGGAGTGACCACAGCCAATAAAACAGTAATAAAAATCGAGCATTCCCATGAATAGTAGACACTTACACGTTTCCACCTCTTGGAAACATTTCAAACGAACTAAGAAAATGCTATTTTTACATTTCCAACACATTTTGAAAATAATTTCTGAAGAGGACGCTTCACAAAACATTTGAAACGCGTTAAAAACGATTTCAATGATTTAAAAACATTATTGCAATGATCTAAACATAATTCTCAATGAAAAACCAAGACACGGAATAATAAAATAATGTTAAAACATACACATTGTTGGTGACTACCCCCTTATTTAAATATACATCTTTCTTTCGTTGGAATTTCTTAACCCATTATATATATATATATATATATATATTTGTACATATATATATATATATGTGTGTGTGTGTGTGTGTGTGTGTGTGTGTGTGTGTGTGTGTGTGTACAGATGCGTGTACAGATGCCTAACGGTCACTGTAATTTAATGGTAAATAAAATATGATATTCGCTCTTGTAGCATTTAATTGAGCATTTGTTTTTTTAAGCATTTGTTTTTTTAGCATTAGTTTTTTTAGCATTTTTTCATATATTTATACAGACACACAGACACACAGACACAAACACACACACACACACACGCACACACATATATATATATAAGGGCAAATAGTTAATAAAACAGGTTAAAACACTTTGAAAAAGAGTTAAAAACATTTAATTTTAAAAAAGGAAGCACTAAATAAGTGGATAGTCCTTAATGCGCGGAGTTTCGAAGAAATACTTTCCTTCTCATCAGAATGCGGGATGGGATTTTGCTTGCAAAAGTATTTGATGAAACTACAAGTAAGTCAAAGATCTTACTTGATAACAAAAAGTGAAGCAGAGGGAATAGGGTGGAGAAAAAAGTTGATTTCACGTGAATGGATAGTCTGGTGAAAGGTAAAGTAGTCAATGACGGTAAAATGCAACAATGTAAATCCAAGAAAGTTAGTTAAATTTCCATTCGCACAAGTAAAATCCAAGGAAATCGCGTAATTGGGAGATGGTCCAAAATGATCCAAAAGGTCGAAATCTGTGGAATAATTCACAAATAGGTACAAGGAAAAGAGGAAAGAAATCCAATAATATGATTAAAAGAAAAATAAGATAAGCGTTAAACTCGGCTGCCGAGACAAGGTGTAATTAAAAAATGAATGAAGAAGAAGAGACAAAAAATGAGTGAAGAAAAAGAAGAGAAAAAATGAGTGAAGAAGAAAAGAAAAAAAAAGATTGAATGGTGATTGAATAAATATAAAAAAGAAAAATGATCCAGACAAGATGACGTTAAAAGGCCCCAAAAATATAGGGCAAAAAAGAGATCAATTGAAATATACAGGTTATTACTTAAGAAAATATCAGCAGGAGTTATTAAAAGACACAAAAAACTAAAAAAATATTAAGGGGAGAGGATGGTCGGTATCTGCAAAGTCCGGATAAAGCAAGTAATATGTAAGCAAATGCATATAGTAAAATATAAGTAAATATACATACAGGATATGGATGTGTAGGTAGATTGATATATTTGATAGACAGGAATATTTAAAGACTAAAACGGAAATTGCAGATAAAAAAAACCCGGCCAAACAAAGAAGAAATACAGAATTAAAATAAAGGATTATTAAGTTATAAAGTATTAAGAAAGTACGTAGAAAAAACGATTATGTTAAAGAAAAATTATATATATCTGAAAGATTTAAGTAATAACTATGTAATTTCAAAATTACCATAACTAAATTTGGACTTATGTTTACAGAAAGAGATCAGTTCGTTTTTAGGATTATTATATTGTTACTTTGAGGGGAGGTAATTATAGTTATAGCTTCGGTTGTGCAGAGGCGACATGACTTAGAGCCTGGAGTATAAGACTTAACTTTTTTATGATAGTCCATTTGATTGAGAAGAGGGTATTATTAGAATTAAGTTTTTTTTAATTAAAGTGGTTAGAGAAGTTCCTTGGTTATTATTAGAATTATGGTTGTTAAAAGAAGAAATGTGGTTTGATATTCTTTTCTTAATTAATGTTGAAGTAGCGCCGATATACATATGTACTTTATTAAAAGCTCGAGGTCTGAAATTAATATTAATTTGCTGATTTGTATTAGGGAAATAGTTTGAATTTTGTTCATTGTGTTCAACAAAAGGTGGGACAATGATTGTACGAGGACTGTTTTGGAGGGGATAATGAGTGTTGTTAGTGTTAGGATGGCTGTTAGGAGAAATATTATTATTCTCATTATTATTATTCTCATTATTATTATTATTATTATTATTATTATTATTGCTAGTTCTATGATTGTAGATGGAAAGGCTGCTCGAGTGGTATATTTGATTAGATCAGATGAAGGATGAGAAGAAGGATAACTTGAAGATAAAATATTAGTGTCGGTTATGAGAGGATTGCGTGGGAGCTCGGTAACTGTGCATGAATATATAATATCTTTATGGATGCAATCATAATTGAGTGGGCAAAGATGTTTGTTATTACAATTACAGTTAGTTTTGGGTTTAATTGGGAAAGGGAGTTTTTGGGATCATTTAATTTTTTTGTTATTAGATGTTAAGATTCTTTGTGCTAAATCAGGCATTGTTGAATAAGCAATCCTTATTGAGTTTTTATTGAAAATAGAACTATATCTGTGTGGGTATTTGAAAGAGTTTTGTACAATGTTGAAGAATTCCTTAGGTATATTAGTTTTGACATTCACGCTAAATGGAGGATTAAACCAAATATTTTTCTTTCTCCTGATGCGAGTGGGTGGGTTAGAGGTATTACGATTAGTATTTTGGTTTGGATTATATATGTAGACTGGCTCGTTGTTATTGATAGCGGCAGATCTTGTTATTTGAACTGGTTTCTTGCGAGTCATATTGTGTGTGATTACAGATTTAAGGCGGCAAACAGGAGGAGCATAATGGTTGTATTTAATCTTTTCCTTGTGTCCTGAGTTCCATAAGGCATTATTGAAGAAAGTAGCATTTTGATTAAAAGTTTTTTATCAGCAGAAAGAGCAGAAATTCTTCTAGAGACGGATGTTACTATAGATTTTATAATTGAGTTGGGGTGGTTAGAAGATTTATAGACGTATAAAAGCGTAAGGTTGGGTTTATATATATATATATATATATATATATATATATATATATATATATATACAATATAAAGCTAAACGTCTGTGTGTGTGTGTCTGATCACGAATAGGCTCCTATGTGGTTGACTATTATAGAAAACTGATCACATATAATGATAGAAGATGTATCGAGACACAGGAATGGGTATGTTTGATCTGGCATAATGATGATTCATTAAAATTGTGGGGTCTGCGTACGCGCCTGGTCAACAAAGTATGGAAATAAAAAATTTTAAAATTAAAAAAAAAACGTTTACAAGTGTTTTTGATATAGATGTACATAATAATACTTTGATAAATATGTTTTAACTTAAATAGGGATGGTATAATAAAATTGTGGGGTCTGCGTCAGCGCCTGGCCTCCATAGAATGGAAATAGACACAAACTTTAATAAAGACTTTTCATATCTATCTGCGTAAGTATACTTTGATAATTATGTTTCAGTTTGAAGAAATATGGTATAATAAAATTATGTTTTTTTGTAGTAACAGCAGTTATTTCCTCATTTTCTCTTTATTGCCGTGGTGTCCATCACGCGATCGTCTTCTCGAGCGTCCTTCATGCCTCGCACGTGATCGCGAACGTTATCCGCGTCTCTTCTGCGATCTCTCTCTTTCTCTTTTATAGTCTTCTCGTCTCTACCAGTGACGTCATTTCGCATTCATTTACATCTGCGCATGCGCACTGTATTACACCAAGACGGCACTGGATTGGGACAGAAATGAAATCTGCCTAAGTAAGGAAGTATTTCTTCTCCACTAACTGAAGATAAAAACATTAAGCTTAGTGTCAGAACGGATACTATCTTTTGCATTATTTATTCTTCATAGAATAAAATTACGGTAGTTGTGCAGTTTACGAACGGTGTTGAAACAATAACGTTATTATTTAAAAATCTATCCTTAACATGGGAGGAGGGCTTTTTTAAAACTATTTTTAATTTTTCCTAACAATTTAATAAACAACAGTTACCGTAAAGAAATTTGATATCTATTGTGCCGAATTAGGAGGTGCGTTCAATAAGTTTTCAGACTTTTTTTTCGTATGACTATTATTGATAGTACATGCATGAAACTTTATTCCCCTTTGAAGTAATTTCCTCCGGCTGCAATGAACTTCTGAAAGGTCACATGGAATTCCTTAGGGTTCAACCAAAAGTCACAGGAAGCAAGGTATGGACTACAGGGAGAGTGAGGAACTTCCTTGATGTCTATCTTAGTCGTGAAAATGTCTTTCTTTCTGATCTTCTTTGAGACTCTTGGCCTAAACTTCGCGCAAATCTTCTGCGTCTTCAATTTCTCGCGAATAATTGCATGTACAGTTCCCACACTGACACCAAACTGTACGCTTATTGTCTCTATAGACACACGGTGGTCTTTATCCATGAAATTTTTTATTTGGCTAATCAACTCTTGTGTTCTGATTTCCTTACTCCTCCCATAACCCTCATCATCTCTCACAGACTCCTTACCTTCCTCAACCCTCTTATGCCATGTAAAAACTGCAAAATGGTTCAAAAGCAGTCTGATCATTCTATACGTTTTGAAGCATTTTTCTAAGTTTAAAACAGAATTTTATTGCATATCGTTCTTCCAAAGGGTCTTCACGTTCAGATTGTATTTTTGAAATTCACCAGCTGTAACAATGAGGCTTTAGTAGTTTTTTTTTTACACAGTGATCACCACTTATCAAGGCCCGGAAGCCACTCAGGGGTAAGGGTTATTGCAAGTACATTACGTTAGTGTGGAGATTTGATGAAGTGTTTACTTAAGGGGGTGGTTCATTAGGAATTTGTTAACGTTGGACTTGAACACATCCAAGTTGTAGTCCGATGGGAAGCAGGCAGACGGAACAGAGTTCCACAGGCGTGCAGTTCTAAGAAAGAAGATTTGTTCATGGAATCCACGTTTTGATTGAGGCACAGATATAGAGCGGGGAAAATTTTTCACAGTGGATTCCGCTAGACGGGTGTTTTTCGTGAAAGATTGGCGAGGGGGGACCAGAGATTGGAGTTCAGACGAGCACCTGCCATGGAAACGATAAAACAAGGATAGGCTCGCAATGTCTTTTCTGTGGGAGAGAGGTTGCAGGGTAGAGAAAAGGGCATCCCCCACTAAGCCACGAAGTCTATTTTGTACTCTGTCAAGGCAGGATATGCTGTTTTTAGCATCTCCTGCCCAGATATGGCAACAGTGCATTCTAATTTCTCATGTAGCTATTCATTTGAACCTAAAATCACACAAATTCGCCATAGGTATAGCAATACATACTGAATTTTCAAGAGTCTATGACAATTTTAATGCCTTTAAAAAAAGTCTGGAAATGTATTGAAATCACCTCATAACTGTGAATGAACTGATCCATGAACATAAATACCCGAATACAAGATGTTAATGCAGGGTCTAGATTCGGAGAGCCAACAAACTCACACGTTTGCATCTTTTTGTTAATACATTTTTCTACTCTATTCTCGTGCTCTGCTTTCCATGTAACCCTTTAACTAGGGGTTATAACACTATCTAAATTGTACAAGCACAAAATTAATATAAAGAATGAAAATTTAGGCACATCAAAAGTGTGTGGAAAATGCGCGTCGTTAGTCATATTTGGTTTAAAGTAACAGATTCATGGCAAGTGCTTTTCTGAGCTCCAATCTGTGAACTTTCACGATAAACACTCGTCTAGCTGACACCACTATCAATAATTACCCCACTTTTTATCTTTAGACCTAAACGTAGATTCCATAAACAAAACTTCATTCTTAAAATTGTACGCCTGTGGAACTCTCTTCCGTTTCTCTGCTTTCCAACTGATTACACTATGGTTGTCTTCAAGTACAATGTGAACAAGTTCTTGATGAGCCGACCCTTTAAGTAACCCATTTTAGCAAATTTCCACTACTCACGATTACAACGATATTGTCCTATTCATTACTGTACACTCATTAATCCCTATCCTCCAGTGGCATCCGGGCCTTGACAAGTTTTTGTAAAAGTAAATAAATAAATAAACTATCCTACTCTTGGCTTGAATCATTGCAGTCACCATAATACAGCATTTACTATTGGGGTTTACTTGTCAAAAAGCTACTGTTGGACTGATCTTTGAGGACAGCTGGTAGGAACACCTGAAGGTTGCCAACATCTCTAAGTGAAAGCATATCTGTAGAGCGGATTGGATTCGAACTTGACATATCCAGGTTTGTCAGTCCGTATCCTTAACCACTTATCATAGTCACCGTCATGTGCTGCTGTTGAGCATAATTAGTTCATTTCGTATCATTGTTGGCACCCATTTCTCTGATATCTTTCTAGTTAGAATTCTTTCTAGAAAGACGCCGAATACTTTACATGAATGTACTTACGCGAAATTGTTTCTATGGATTCGAACTGGGCACACTACTCAGGTTGTCAGTCTGCGTCGTTAACCACTGAGCCACCGTTACCTCCCAGTTGTTGAGATTGTTGCTGTTGTTGTTGCTGATGATGATGATTATGAAGGAGATAGAAAAAGAAAGAAACAAAAACAAAAACAAAAAACGAAGGAATACCTACTTGATTAAACTTAACGGAATGAAACTTTAATCGACCGTCAATTCAAGAGGAGAGGGATTGATAAAGGGAAGACGGGTTATAATAAGAACAACAAAAGGTCTGACAGTGGCAGCGAGGGAAAGGGGAGGGGGGCGAAGAAGGATTTAGTAATAAAAAATAACAAGAAAAGAAACAAGAGCTAATAAACTGGAAATATGTCGAGAGAAAGAAAAAGCAACAGAAGGAAAACCGGGTTTATTTTGTGTGCGGTGGTGGTTGCCGTGGTGGTGGTGGATAGGAACCGGTTAAAAGCTCGAAGACTTATCCACCGGAAATCATCATCCACCATCGACACCCTCATACCCACTCATCACCACACGCTATTTCCAAGTCGTTGTGCACACCTCACTTCCTTTGACGTCACAGCCTCGTTTTAGATTCTTTCCTCTTTCTCGTCTCTGTTCTCTCCACTCTCCCGCATTCCCCCTCTCCACTTCTACTTACCGTTCGTCTTTCTGAAATAAAACCTAATCCATCAGGAATCCCTTAAAATGTGCTCAACTGACTTGACTATCGTCGGGTCGAGTCGGATCGGGTCGGGTCGGGGCTTCCTTTTTGCCGTCGTCGTTGATGTTGACCGAGTTCGTGCCAATCTTGGTAAAACCCGGTTGCTACAAATTAAACAACCGGTTTTTATAATACTCTAAAGACTGGGACAATCGTACCATTATCATTATCATCATTAGGATTTTCAAAGTCAATTATTGTTATAATGTGTATCCGTGGAAATTCCACGGCGTTAAAAATATTTTAATACGATAAGCAACGTATTATAGATAGTTACTGCTTTTGTTTGGACGTCTCCACATCTGGGATGGTGCAACTGCAACAACCATTAGCCTCTCCATCTTAGACAACGCGAAAATAAAAAAAAGATTCTAACCGAATAGGTCCCTGTCACATGTACCCTGCATACATATTTATATTGTGTTCTATCGATACAAATTTTCCTATCATTTACAGACAAGTCTAAAAGAAACCTAATCGACTAATCTTTATTTTGTTAATCGTAAATATTTTTCCTATTTATACCGGAAATCCACATAGATTATTTGTTTATAGTGGTAAGGAATTTGTGTAGAACCAACCACACTGTTTGGTACAACCACAAATCTCAGTCGATGCAACTGAATGTCACCGAAATAGTAAACAGTATATTTCAGGCTTTGCATCATATTTTTCCTTCTCCTACGTGCATGTCTTAACGAAGACTGAGAATACATTTCTCCCATTGGATTAAACGCGCCCCCAGATACCAATCTGGAAATTTCTATGTCCCAATGCGTAACACTCCACTGTAACAAAAGTTGTAACATTGTAACAAAAGTTGTAACATTGTAACAAAAGTTGTTGAAAAAAATGTTGGAATCATTCTATCACTCCAGAATGTGCCTGATTCCTGATGCAGCCTCTACCTGGATAAGAGTTAGATATATTTAATATGGAGTATCGCTGCCACATCTTTGGAGACACCTCTTAAAACACTTTTTATTACGTTGGGAAAATACAAAATCGACTGAAAAATCTAGTGGAGAGGGTCTCTTTTGTCCATTAATGTTCTTTTATTACAGAAGCGCCGTTGCTAATCTCACTCAGATACCTGACACTGAATCGGCCTCACAAGTATTCGAACTTGGTTTATTCCCGAAATCATTCCCAATCCTTACATAAGGTTTTCCATCCAAACTAACAATAATTGCGTCTCATTAATCTTTATCCTCGAGTGGCTTTTAGTCTTAATGAAAACATGCGCTTGACTGCATGTTTTTGTGATGCATGTGAATGGCAGACGTTGCAAATGATAAATGCTTGGTAAAGGGAAAAACGGACCACATAAAATTAAAAAGAAATCTCTGGTTGGTGTTTTCTTTGAAATAAAATAAGTTTCTTACGGGGATCACGTTGAGAACGACCTATGCGAGAAAAGTAATTCCAAAATTTATCTCTAGATAAACTCATTTAGATGGAATCTGTCTGTCCATTACCTACAGTGTATATCTTGAGTAGTCAATTTCTGGGTGGTCGAATAGTGACCACTAACAAAGCTCAAAATCAGTCAGGGGTGAAAAGATTCCAGGAAATGGGAAGAGGAGGCAACAGAGCTGATACACTAGGCAGAACAGAGGCAGTAGAGTTGATTTTTCTGAGGACAGTTTGATCAATCTGCCTCTCCGGGCAGAGCGAATTAGGTCGTTTAGTTGTGGATTTTAGCTGAAGGACTGTTAATGGGACTAAAATATTTCGGTTTGGTCAGGCTGTTTGACTGGGGTAAACGGTTCTACTGTTCTACTTCATCAAAAAATCATCATTTTTTATTCGGAGCACACAATTATTTCTGCCTACCAATATTATATTCGTAATCTTCCCAAGTTATAATGTATTTATCTTGATAATGCTATTCTTAATATTCATGTCAATATATAAATAAAATGGCAAACGCCACAGAAAAACCGTGTTTTGCTCCACACTAATTTGATAATTTGTATTATTATAGACGTTGTTTTCTTTCGCAATAAGGTTATTTACACCCATTTACCCCAACCGTGGTATCATCGTACCCTGTGCCCTGCATAAGTACTTATCTTGTGTGCCATCGACATAAATTTCTTATCATTTACAGGCAAGTTTAAGAGAAGTGTAATCGACTAACCGTTATTTTGTTGATATTGGCTTTTTCTCTCTCTTTTTTGTTTCTGGCATAATTTATCCGTTTTTAGTTGTTCTCTCGCAATTTTTTTTAAATTACATTTTCACCCCAAACAAGGCACATTGCCACTTTGGTGTAGGGGGCTACTATCAGGAGCAGCAGCTACTGGGGTACTATGTAGGGAGTTGGGCAGCAAGATATCGGTTCACGTTTCACTTGAACTTCTGCATGTCAGCACAGTTGGGGAAGCAGGGAGCTGGAATGGAATTCCAAAGTCTAGCGGTTCTGGGGAAGAAACTACTAGAGTAGAAAGTTCTTTTACATATACGGATCTCTACTGTGTGGAGTGGATTTTAGCTCCCTGTCGGGTTTGTCGAGGGTGTTTAAGTCGTGGGGGCACAAGTGCTTGCGGTTCGTCAGATCATTCACCAGTAAAATACTTGTAGAACAAGCAGAGGGATGCAACATTTTGTCAATGGGACAGAGGCTGAAGGTTAGATGACAGTTCAGGACTTATTAGCTTGGCGACACTCTTTTGAACCTTGTCTAGAAACGAGAGACTAGTAGTAGACGCACCAGCCCAAATATAACAACAATAAACGAATTTATTAGAATAGCACTTGTAATCTCCCCAAAATACGCATCATCATTTATTTATAAATTAGACTTGCACGCGCGCATGTTTGTCTTTTTTTTTGGGGGGGGGGAAGTGAATTCCTTTGTGCTACAGTGGTAAAATATACGGCATAATCACGTTGACACACCGGTTCCTGTTGGATCACCGAAGTTAAGCAATGTCGAGCCTGATCAGTATTAGATGGGTGATCATTTAGGAATAGCAAGTGCTATATGTAAGAGGATGTCGAGACCTCCCTGCAAGAGCTGCAAAAACCTGACGTCGTCGCCTCCCCTAATGGGGATATACATGTGACTGAGGACCGCTTGTGAATTTCATACTCCCATGAAACTTTCTCCCTCGGAGGAAGCCGGTTCAACCCGCATCGAGTGTGTGCCGCTTTAGTACAGTAGAAATGATGGAACGATAATTTTATACCGGCACAGCGGGTGAGACGATAACGGCCTGTGCAATAAACGCAAAAATACACGTTCACATTAATAGTAGTGAACAATTTAGCCAAGAAACAAACCAACAGGTTCTCGACTGAGCTTCAATTTATGCTCCCCTGGAAAGCATTCGCACTAAATACTCGTCTAGCTTCAACAATCAATATATGATACTTCAATCATTTTTATTGCTGTCTATCAGTGCCGGAACCTAAAAAAAGAAAAATTGCATGACAATTTTTTTTTCCTTAGAACTGCCTACCTGTGGAATACAATAGTGTGAAGCTGTTGTTCCAGCTGACTGTTAAATGGCCATTTTCAAGTCTAATATAAACAAATTTTTGTTGAGTCATCCTCTTAAATAATAAAATCCTACCCATGTTCTGCCATTACTGATCATCACGGTGTTGACTCACTGTCCATCCAGCACTCATTAACACTTATCCTCGAGTGGTCTTTGGATCTTGATAAGCGGTGATACCCTAGTAAAAAAATGCAAAAAAACAGAATCCAACAAAAGTGAGATTCCGGCCAGTTACCATTTTTGGCACCACTCTAATAATCTAGGAAGTGACTTGAATCACCAGACGCCTCCGTGTTGCAATGATGTATGATTCAGCTCGGTTCTAGGAGGTGAACTCTCGTAGATATTGCCCCCTCCTTCATGAGTGGGCGTTGGTTTATCGATTATCGCCTGAAGCGCTCTTATGAATGAATGCCGACGGGTCCGTTATTAGTATTTTTCACCCACCAGAGTAGGCTTTTCCTTGGGAGTCAGGTGATTTTCTTCTGCTTTCTTTTGCTTCTGTGCAAAATCTTGCTACAATAGAAAACAAGTACACAAAACGTGACGAAATGGATGACTTGTCATTTTTAGTGTTCTTTCCACAACGTCTCGGTCGACGTAACCTCCCATCTTCTTTGGGTGTATCTTGTTGAACTCGGAAATCTTTACGTCGAACACGGGAATTTGCACAGGATTTCAAACGGAACCCTTTATTTAATCCACGAGAGTAACCTGTTCTCGTTCCGTTAGTCACTTTTTTTACATGAAGGTCACCACTTATCAAGGCCCGAAAGCCACTCAGGGATAAGGGTTATTGCGTGTACAGTAATCAATGGGATAGTATCGTAGTAATCGTTAGTATTGGAGATTTGATAAAGTGTCTTATTTAAGGGGGCGATTCATCAGAAATTTGTTTATGTTGGACTTGAAGACAACCAAGTTGTAGTCATGAAGTGTAGAAGTCCTAAGTAATTCGCAATTATATTTTGACTGTCAACATCACAGATGCTTGAACCTCCAATCTACAGAAAAGCAAAATCTTGACAACTGATTTTTTTTTTAAATCATGTACTCTATCCACTACGCCACGGATCCGTTCGAAATTCCGTGCAGATTTTCGAGTTCGACAAGATACACTTGAAAAGACGTTACATCGATCGAACCGTGGTAAAAATAACACTCTAGACGAGGACAGTAGCCCGAAGAAGCCAAATAATACGAATAAACAGTTCTCATCTTCAAAATTCAGCAACCTGATTTATTTTGTTTTGAAGTCGGTTCTCTGACGCTTTTTCTTTGAAACGAAAAATTGTAGTTTAATGCGGTCGGCTTTCATCACCACAATCGCGACCAATCGGTTCGATTTAGAAACGGAACACAATTGTATCCAGACAACTTTCGATGATGCATTTTATTTCCTCTGTTGCTTGGAAAGCGACCGGAATAAATACAATTAAAACTGAATTCAGAGGAAAATAGAAAAACTCGAGGAGCAAGCAGAAACCTGCAATATAACGGACAGAAGAAGAAAACAACAAATAAATGCGATTTAGAAATTTTTTACGATAAGTTTGTTTCATGTAATTTACGTTTTCTTTTTCTTCCAACTCAAATCGCCATTTTCAGCTGAGCACTCGCATTTTCGTGTGAAGCTTGGTCTGTTGGGCTGTTCGTATTAAATGTTATTTGTTTTGTTCGCATGGATACGACAACAGAAATCATACACAACGAAACGAACATTAAACTGGACACTAATAATAATAATAATAATAATAATAATAATAATAATAATAATAATAATAATAATAACAATGAAAGAATAAGAAGAACAAAAAAAAACGAAGAACAATAACAACAACAATAACAACAACAACAACAAAATTACAATAATACCAATAATTGTAGAATCACTAAGAATAATTCTGAAAACTTGACGAAAGAACACTGACATTGGGATCCAAGGAAAGATTGAGGCCACAATGCACGGCAATAATATAAGTAGTCAAAATATAAATGAAAATTCTCAAATGTAGGAACCATCTTCACCAACAAAACAAGTTCCAAAAAGTACCGCGATATCTACATTCTAGTTCTGCAATTCCCTGACCAAAACTGAAGTCTTACGTTAAAGCCGCTTTGCAATTGTCAATGAATGTTCTCACATTCCAGCAACAGAGCTGAAGTAGGTATAGTTTAGCATAATATCTCTTGCATCTGCTAATATGTACAGCCACCAGCCGCAAGATGCTTACCACCAGGTCAAAAGCGACTTTGTTTTGGACACGTTTTCTTGTTCCCTCTTAAATTCTTTGGCGAGCAGTGCTCTTAAAAAAGAGAATGCCCAGTTACAAAAAAAAAAAAAAAAAAAAAAAAAAAAAAAAAAAGCATCATCATGTACACAACTAAGTATTGTTGTGAGAAACAATGTTAGGATGAGCACGATGTATCCTATGTGCTGTTCATTAATTACACTTTACTTGCCCCTAAAGTTTCACCAGAAAGATACCGAGTTCGACAAGATACGCCGGAAAAAGCTTTAAGGGACACATCGATCGAAACGTTGGAAAAATAACACTCAAGATGAAGACAGTAGTCAGAATAATCCAAATAATACGAAGCTATAACTAATTGTTACGTTCGATAATTTTGTCATTATTGACCTGAATCTTTCCATCAGATATGTGTCTAGTTTAGTTTGCTTAGTATAAGAAACTTTAATTACGATTTAGTTTTCTTGGTATAAGAAACTTCAATTACGATTTAGTTTTCTTAGTATAAGAAACTTCAATTACGATTTAGTTTTCTTAGTATAAGAAACTTCAATTACGATTTAGTTTTCTTAGTATAAGAAACTTTAATTACGATTTATTTTTCTTAGTATAAGAAACTTTAATTACGATTTAGTTTTCTTAGTATGAGAAACTTCAATTACGATTTAGTTTTCTTAGTATAAGAAACTTCAATTACGATTTAGTTTTCTTAGTGTAAGAAACTTTAATTACGATTTAGTTTTTTTAGTATAAGAAACTTTAATTACGATTTAGTTTTTTTAGTATAAGAAACTTTAATTACGATTTATTTTTCTTAGTATAAGAAACTTCAATTACGATTTAGTTTTCTTAGTATAAGAAACTTCAATTACGATTTAGTTTTCTTAGTATAAGACACTTCAATTACGATTTAATTTTCTTAGTATAAAAAACTTTAATTACGATTTAGTTTTCTTAGTGTAAGAAACTTTAATTACGATTTAGTTTTTTTAGTATAAGAAACTTTAATTACGATTTATTTTTCTTAGTATAAGAAACTTCAATTACGATTTAGTTTTCTTAGTATAAGAAACTTCAATTACGATTTAGTTTCATTAGTATAAGAAACTTCAATTACGATTTAGTTTTCTTAGTATAAGAAACTTTAATTACGATTTAGTTTTCTTAGTGTAAGAAACTTTAATTACGATTTAGTTTTTTTAGAATAAGAAACTTTAATTACGATTTAGTTTTCTTAGTATAAGAAACTTGAATTACGATTTAGTTTTATTAGTATAAGAAACTTTAATTACGATTTAGTTTTCTTAGTATAAGAAACTTTAATTACGATTTAGTTTTATTAGTATAAGAAACTTCAATTACGATTTAGTTTTATTAGTATAAGAAACTTTAATTACGATTTAGTTTTCTTAGTATAAGAAACTTGAATTACGATTTAGTTTTATTAGTATAAGAAACTTTAATTACGATTTAGTTTTCTTAGTATAAGAAACTTTAATTACGATTTAGTTTTCTTAGTACAAGAAACTTCAATTACGATTTAGTTTTATTAGTATAAGAAACTTTAATTACGATTTAGTTTTCTTAGTATAAGAAACTTTAATTACGATTTAGTTTTATTAGTATAAGAAACTTCAATTACGATTTAGTTTTATTAGTATAAGAAACTTTAATTACGATTTAGTTTTCTTAGTATAAGAAACTTCAATTACGATTTAGTTTTATTAGTATAAGAAACTTTAATTACGATTTAGTTTTCTTAGTATAAGAAACTTTAATTACGATTTAGTTTTCTTAGTATAAGAAACTTTAATTACGATTTAGTTTTATTAGTATAAGAAACTTCAATTACGATTTAGTTTTATTAGTATAAGAAACTTTAATTACGATTTAGTTTTCTTAGTATAAGAAACTTCAATTACGATTTAGTTTTATTAGTATAAGAAACTTTAATTACGATTTAGTTTTATTAGTATAAGAAACTTCAATTACGATTTAGTTTTATTAGTATAAGAAACTTTAATTACGATTTAGTTTTCTTAGTATAAGAAACTTCAATTACGATTTAGTTTTATTAGTATAAGAAACTTTAATTACGATTTAGTTTTCTTAGTATAAGAAACTTTAATTACGATTTAGTTTTCTTAGTATAAGAAACTTTAATTACGATTTAGTTTTATTAGTATAAGAAACTTCAATTACGATTTAGTTTTATTAGTATAAGAAACTTTAATTACGATTTAGTTTTCTTAGTATAAGAAACTTCAATTACGATTTAGTTTTATTAGTATAAGAAACTTTAATTACGATTTAGTTTTCTTAGTATAAGAAACTTTAATTACGATTTAGTTTTCTTAGTATAAGAAACTTCAATTACGATTTAGTTTTATTAGTATAAGAAACTTCAATTACGATTTAGTTTTCTTAGTATAAGAAACTTTAATTACGATTTAGTTTTCTTAGTATAAGAAACTTCAATTACGATTTAGTTTTATTAGTATAAGAAACTTTAATTACGATTTAGTTTTATTAGTATAAGAAACTTTAATTACGATTTAGTTTTCTTAGTATAAGAAACTTTAATTACGATTTAGTTTTTTTAGTACAGAAACTTTAATTACAATTTAGTTTTCTTGGAAAAAAAAGCTTTAATTACGATTTAGTTTTCTTAGTATAAAATCTTTAATTACGATTTAGTTTTCTAAGTATGAGAAACTTCAATTACGATTTAGTTTTCAAAGTATAAGAAACTTCAATTACGATTTAGTTTTCTTAGTACAAAAAACTTTAATTACGATTTAGTTTTCTTAGTATAAGAAACTTTAATTACGATTTAGTTTTTTTTAGTATAAGAAACTTCAATTACGATTTAGTTTTCTTAGTATAAGAAACTTTAATTACGATTTAGTTTTCTTACTATAAGAAACTTTGATTACGATTTAGTTTTCTTAGTATAAAAAACTTTAATTACGATGTAGTTTTCTTTGTACAAGAAAATTAAATTACGATTTAGTTTTCTTAGGATAAGAAACTTTAATTACGATTCAGTTTTCTTAGTATAAGAAACTTTAATTACGATTTAGTTTTCTTAGTACAAGAAACTTTAATTACGATTTAGTTTTCTTGGTACAAGAGACTTTAATTACGATTTAGTTTTCTTAGTATAAGAAACTTCAATTACGATTTAGTTTTCTTAGTATAAAAAACTTTAATTACGATTTAGTTTTCTTGGTACAAGAAACTTTTATTACGATTTAGTTTTCTCAGGAAAAAAACTTTAATTACGATTTAGTTTTCTTAGTATAAGAAACTTTAATTACGATTTAATTTTCTTAATACAAGAAACTTTAATTACGATTTAGTTTTCTTAGTATAAGAAACATCAATTACGATTTAGTTTTCTTAGTACAGGAGACTTTAATTACGATTTAGTTTTTTTTAGTATTAGAAACTTCAATTACGATTTAGTTTTCTTAGTATAAGAAACTTTAATTACGATTTAGTTTTCTTAGTATAAAAAACTTTAATTACGATTTAGTTTTCTTAGTATAAAAAACTTTAATTACGATTTAGTTTTCTAAGTATAAGAAACTTCAATTACGATTCAGTTTTCTAAGTATAAGAAACTTCAATTACGATTTAGTTTTCTTAGTATAAAAAACTTTAATTACGATTTAGTTTTCTTGGTAAAAAAACTTTAATTACGATTTAGTTTTCTTAGTGTAAGAAACTTTAATTACGATTTAGTTTTCTTAATATAAACACTTCAATTACGATTTAGTTTTCTTGGTACAAGAAACTTTTATTACGATTTAGTTTTCTTAGGATAAAAAGCTTTAATTATGATTTAGTTTTCCTGGTATAAGAAACTTCAATTACGATTTAGTTTTCTTAGTATAAGAAACTTTAATTACGATTTAGTTTTCTTAGTATAAGAAACTTTAATTACGATTTAGTTTTCTTAGTATAAGAAACTTTAATTACGATTTAGTTTTCTGAGTATAAGAAACTTTAATTACGATTTAGTTTTCTTAGTATAAGAAACTTTAATTACGATTTAGTTTGCTTGGTAAAAAAAGCTTTAATAACGATTTAGTTTTCTTAGTATAATAAACTTTAATTACGATTTAGTTATCTTAGTATAAGAAACGTTAATTACGATTTAGTTTTCGTAGTATGAGAAACTTTAATTACGATTTAGTTTTCTTAGTATAAGAAACTTCAATTACGATTTAGTTTTTTTAGTACAGAAACTTTAATTACAATTTAGTTTTCTTGGTAAAAAAAGCTTAAATTACGATTTAGTTTTCTTAGTATAAAAAACTTTAATTACGATTTAGTTATCTTAGTATGAGAAACTTCAATTACGATATTGTGTTCTAAGTATAAGAAACGTTAATTACGATTTAGTTTTCTTAGTATAAAAAACTTTAATTACGATTTAGTTTTCTTAGTATAAGAAACTTTAATTACGATTTAGTTATCTTAGTATGTGAAACTTCAATTACGATTTAGTTTTCTCAGTATAAGAAACGTTAATTACGATTTAGTTTTCTTACTATAAGAAACTTTGATTACGATTTAGTTTTCTTAGTATAAAAAACTTTAATTACGATTTAGTTTTCTTGGTACAAGAAAATTTAATTACGATTTAGTTTTCTTAGGATAAAACACTTTAATTACGATTTAGTTTTCTTAGTATAAGAAACTTCAATTACGATTTCATTTTCTTAGTATAAGAAACTTTAATTACGATTTAGTTTTCTTAGTATAAGAAACTTTAATTACGATTTAGTTTTCTTAGTAAAAAAAGCTTTAATTACGATTCAGTTTTCTTAGTATAATAAACTTTAATTACGATTTAGTTATCTTAGTATAAGAAACGTTAATTACGATTTAGTTTTCTTAGTATAAGAAACTTCAATTACGATTTAGTTTTCTTAGTATAAGAAACTTTAATTACGATTTAATTTTCTTAGTATAAGAAACTTTAATTACGATTTAGTTTTCTTAGTATAAGAAACTTTAATTACGATTTAGTTTTCTTGGTATAAGAAACTTTAATTACGATTTAGTTTTCTTAGTACAAGAAACTTTAATTACGATTTAGTTTTCTTAGTATAAGAAACTTCCATTACGATTTAATTTTCTTAGTATAAGAAATTTTAATTACGATTTAGTTTTCTTAGGATAAAAAACTTTAATTACGATTTAGTTTTCTCAGTATAAAAAACTTTAATTACGATTAAGTTTTCTAAGTATAAGAAACTTCAATTACGATTTAGTTTTCTAAGTATAAGAAACTTCAATTACGATTTAGTTTTCTTATTATAAAAAACTTTAATTACGATTTAGTTTTCTTGGTAAAAAAAACTTTAATTACGATTTAGTTTTCTTAGTGTAAGAAACTTTAATTACGATTTAGTTTTCTTAGTATAAAAACTTTAATTACGATTTAGTTTTCTTGGTACAAGAAACTTTAATTACGATTTAGTTTTCTTAGGATAAAAAGCTGTAATTATGATTTAGTTTTCCTGGTATAAGAAACTTCAATTACGATTTAGTTTTCTTAGTATAAGAAACTTTAATTACGATTTAGTTTTCTTAGTATAAAAAACTTGAATTACGATTTAGTTTTCTAAGTATAAGACACTTAAATTACGATTTAGTTTTCTTAGTATAAGAGACTTTAATTACGATTTAGTTTTCTTAGTATAAGAAACTTTAATTACGATTTAGTTTTCTTAGTACAAGAAACTTTAATTACGATTTAGTTTTCGTAGTATAAGAAACTTTAATTACGATTTAGTTTTCTTAGTATAAGAAACTTTAATTACGATTTAGTTTTCTTGGTAAAAAAAGCTTTAATTACGATTAAGTTTTCTTAGTACAAGAAACTTTAATTACGATTTAGTTTTCTTTGTACAAGAAACTTTAATTACGATTTAGTTTTCTTAGTACAAGAAACTTTAATTACGATTTAGTTTTCTTAGTATAAGAAACTTTAATTACGATTTAGTTTTCTTTGTAAAAAAAGCTTTAATTACGATTAAGTTTTCTTAGTATAATAAACTTTAATTACGATTTAGTTATCTTAGTATAAGAAACGTTAATTACGATTTAGTTTCCGTAGTATGAGAAAGTTTAATTACGATTTAGTTTTCTTAGTATAAGAAACTTCAATTACGATTTAGTTTTTTTAGTACAGAAACTTTAATTACAATTTAGTTTTCTTGGTAAAAAAAGCTTTAATTACGATTTAGTTTTCTTAGTATAAAAACTTCAATTACGATTTAGTTTTCTTGGTACAAGAAACTTTAATTACGATTTAGTTTTCTTAGGATAAAAAGCTTTAATTATGATTTAGTTTTCCTGGTATAAGAAACTTCAATTACGATTTAGTTTTCTTAGTATAAGAAACTTTAATTACGATTTAGTTTTCTTAGTATAAAACACTTTAATTACGATTTAGTTTTCTTAGTATAAGAAACTTAAATTACGATTCAGTTTTCTTAGTATAATAGACTTCAATTACGATTTAGTTTTCTTAGTATAAGAAACTTTAATTACGATTTAGTTTTGTTAGTATAAGAAACTTTAATTACGATTTAGTTTTCTGAGTATAAGAAACTTCAATTACGATTTAGTTTTCTTAGTATAAGAAACTTTAATTACGATTTAGTTTTCTTAGTATAAGAAACTTCAATTACGATTTAGTTTTCTTAGTATAAGAAACTGGAATTACGATTTAGTGTTCTTAGTATAAGAAACTTCAATTACGATTTAGTTTTCTTAGTATAAAAAACTTTAATTACGATTTAGTTTTCTTGGTACAAGAAACTTTTATTACGATTACGTTTTCTTAGGATAAAAACTTTAATTACGATTTAGTTTTCTTAGTATAAGAAACTTCAATTACGATTTAGTTTTCTTAGTATAAGAAACTTCAATTACGATTTAGTTTTCTTAGTATAAGAAACATCAATTACGATTTAGTTTTCTTAGGATAAAAAACTTTAATTACGATTTAGTTTTCTCAGTATAAAAAACTTTAATTACGATTTAGTTTTCTTAGTATAAGAAACTTCAATTACGATTTAGTTTTCTAAGTATAAGATACTTCAATTACGATTTAGTTTTCTTATTATAAAAAAATTTAATTACGATTTAGTTTTCTTAATACAAGAAACTTTAATTACGATTTAGTTTTCTTAGTATAAGAAACATCAATTACGATTTAGTTTTCTTAGTACAGGAGACTTTAATTACGATTTAGTTTTTTTTAGTATTAGAAACTTCAATTACGATTTAGTTTTCTTAGTATAAGAAACTTTAATTACGATTTAGTTTTCTTAGTATAAAAAACTTTAATTACGATTTAGTTTTCTTAGTATAAAAAACTTTAATTACGATTTAGTTTTCTAAGTATAAGAAACTTCAATTACGATTCAGTTTTCTAAGTATAAGAAACTTCAATTACGATTTAGTTTTCTTAGTATAAAAAACTTTAATTACGATTTAGTTTTCTTGGTAAAAAAACTTTAATTATGATTTAGTTTTCTTAGTGTAAGAAACTTTAATTACGATTTAGTTTTCTTAGTATAAACACTTCAATTACGATTTAGTTTTCTTGGTACAAGAAACTTTTATTACGATTTAGTTTTCTTAGGATAAAAAGCTTTAATTATGATTTAGTTTTCCTGGTATAAGAAACTTCAATTACGATTTAGTTTTCTTAGTATAAGAAACTTTAATTACGATTTAGTTTTCTTAGTATAAGAAACTTTAATTACGATTTAGTTTTCTTAGTATAAGAAACTTTAATTACGATTTAGTTTTCTGAGTACAAGAAACTTTAATTACGATTTAGTTTTCTTAGTATAAGAAACTTTAATTACGATTTAGTTTGCTTGGTAAAAAAAGCTTTAATTACGATTTAGTTTTCTTAGTATAATAAACTTTAATTACGATTTAGTTATCTTAGTATAAGAAACGTTAATTACGATTTAGTTTTCGTAGTATGAGAAACTTTAATTACGATTTAGTTTTCTTAGTATAAGAAACTTCAATTACGATTTAGTTTTTTTAGTACAGAAACTTTAATTACAATTTAGTTTTCTTGGTAAAAAAAGCTTAAATTACGATTTAGTTTTCTTAGTATAAAAAACTTTAATTACGATTTAGTTATCTTAGTATGAGAAACTTCAATTACGATATTGTGTTCTAAGTATAAGAAACGTTAATTACGATTTAGTTTTCTTAGTATAAAAAACTTTAATTACGATTTAGTTTTCTTAGTATAAGAAACTTTAATTACGATTTAGTTATCTTAGTATGTGAAACTTCAATTACGATTTAGTTTTCTTAGTATAAGAAACTTTAATTACGATTTAGTTTGCTTGGTAAAAAAAGCTTTAATTACGATTTAGTTTTCTTAGTATAATAAACTTTAATTACGATTTAGTTATCTTAGTATAAGAAACGTTAATTACGATTTAGTTTTCGTAGTATGAGAAACTTTAATTACGATTTAGTTTTCTTAGTATAAGAAACTTCAATTACGATTTAGTTTTTTTAGTACAGAAACTTTAATTACAATTTAGTTTTCTTGGTAAAAAAAGCTTTAATTACGATTTAGTTTTCTTAGTATAAAAAACTTTAATTACGATTTAGTTATCTTAGTATGAGAAACTTCAATTACGATATTGTGTTCTAAGTATAAGAAACGTTAATTACGATTTAGTTTTCTTAGTATAAAAAACTTTAATTACGATTTAGTTTTCTTAGTATAAGAAACTTTAATTACGATTTAGTTATCTTAGTATGTGAAACTTCAATTACGATTTAGTTTTCTTAGTATAAGAAACGTTAATTACGATTTAGTTTTCTTACTATAAGAAACTTTGATTACGATTTAGTTTTCTTAGTATAAAAAACTTTAATTACGATTTAGTTTTCTTGGTACAAGAAAATTTAATTACGATTTAGTTTTCTTAGGATAAAACACTTTAATTACGATTTAGTTTTCTTAGTATAAGAAACTTCAATTACGATTTCATTTTCTTAGTATAAGAAACTTTAATTACGATTTAGTTTTCTTAGTATAAGAAACTTTAATTACGATTTAGTTTTCTTGGTAAAAAAAGCTTTAATTACGATTCAGTTTTCTTAGTATAATAAACTTTAATTACGATTTAGTTATCTTAGTATAAGAAACGTTAATTACGATTTAGTTTTCGTAGTATTAGAAACTTTAATTACGATTTAGTTTTCTTAGTATAAGAAACTTCAATTACGATTTAGTTTTCTTAGTATAAGAAACTTTAATTACGATTTAATTTTCTTAGTATAAGAAACTTTAATTACGATTTAGTTTTCTTAGTATAAGAAACTTTAATTACGATTTAGTTTTCTTGGTATAAGAAACTTTAATTACGATTTAGTTTTCTTAGTACAAGAAACTTTAATTACGATTTAGTTTTCTTAGTATAAGAAACTTCCATTACGATTTAATTTTCTAAGTACAGGAAATTTTAATTACGATTTAGTTTTCTTAGGATAAAAAACTTTAATTACGATTTAGTTTTCTCAGTATAAAAAACTTTAATTACGATTAAGTTTTCTAAGTATAAGAAACTTCAATTACGATTTAGTTTTCTAAGTATAAGAAACTTCAATTACGATTTAGTTTTCTTATTATAAGAAACTTTAATTACGATTTAGTTTTCTTGGTAAAAAAAACTTTAATTACGATTTAGTTTTCTTAGTGTAAGAAACTTTAATTACGATTTAGTTTTCTTAGTATAAAAACTTCATTTACGATTTAGTTTTCTTGGTACAAGAAACTTTAATTACGATTTAGTTTTCTTAGGATAAAAAGCTATAATTATGATTTAGTTTTCCTGGTATAAGAAACTTCAATTACGATTTAGTTTTCTTAGTATAAGAAACTTTAATTACGATTTAGTTTTCTTAGTATAAAAAACTTGAATTACGATTTAGTTTTCTAAGTATAAGACACTTAAATTACGATTTAGTTTTCTTAGTATAAGAGACTTTAATTACGATTTAGTTTTCTTAGTATAAGAAACTTTAATTACGATTTAGTTTTCTTAGTACAAGAAACTTTAATTACGATTTAGTTTTCGTAGTATAAGAAACTTTAATTACGATTTAGTTTTCTTAGTATAAGAAACTTTAATTACGATTTAGTTTTCTTGGTAAAAAAAGCTTTAATTACGATTAAGTTTTCTTAGTACAAGAAACTTTAATTACGATTTAGTTTTCTTAGTACAAGAAACTTTAATTACGATTTAGTTTTCTTAGTACAAGAAACTTTAATTACGATTTAGTTTTCTTAGTATAAGAAACTTTAATTACGATTTAGTTTTCTTTGTAAAAAAAGCTTTAATTACGATTAAGTTTTCTTAGTATAATAAACTTTAATTACGATTTAGTTATCTTAGTATAAGAAACGTTAATTACGATTTAGTTTCCGTAGTATGAGAAAGTTTAATTACGATTTAGTTTTCTTAGTATAAGAAACTTCAATTACGATTTAGTTTTTTTAGTACAGAAACTTTAATTACAATTTAGTTTTCTTGGTAAAAAAAGCTTTAATTACGATTTAGTTTTCTTAGTATAAAAACTTCAATTACGATTTAGTTTTCTTGGTACAAGAAACTTTAATTACGATTTAGTTTTCTTAGGATAAAAAGCTTTAATTATGATTTAGTTTTCCTGGTATAAGAAACTTCAATTACGATTTAGTTTTCTTAGTATAAGAAACTTTAATTACGATTTAGTTTTCTTAGTATAAAACACTTTAATTACGATTTAGTTTTCTTAGTATAAGAAACTTAAATTACGATTCAGTTTTCTTAGTATAATAGACTTCAATTACGATTTAGTTTTCTTAGTATAAGAAACTTTAATTACGATTTAGTTTTGTTAGTATAAGAAACTTTAATTACGATTTAGTTTTCTGAGTATAAGAAACTTCAATTACGATTTAGTTTTCTTAGTATAAGAAACTTTAATTACGATTTAGTTTTCTTAGTATAAGAAACTTCAATTACGATTTAGTTTTCTTAGTATAAGAAACTGGAATTACGATTTAGTGTTCTTAGTATAAGAAACTTCAATTACGATTTAGTTTTCTTAGTATAAAAAACTTTAATTACGATTTAGTTTTCTTGGTACAAGAAACTTTTATTACGATTACGTTTTCTTAGGATAAAAACTTTAATTACGATTTAGTTTTCTTAGTATAAGAAACTTCAATTACGATTTAGTTTTCTTAGTATAAGAAACTTCAATTACGATTTAGTTTTCTTAGTATAAGAAACATCAATTACGATTTAGTTTTCTTAGGATAAAAAACTTTAATTACGATTTAGTTTTCTCAGTATAAAAAACTTGAATTACGATTTAGTTTTCTTAGTATAAGAAACTTCAATTACGATTTAGTTTTCTAAGTATAAGATACTTCAATTACGATTTAGTTTTCTTATTATAAAAAACTTTAATTACGATTTAGTTTTCTTAATACAAGAAACTTTAATTACGATTTAGTTTTCTTAGTATAAGAAACATCAATTACGATTTAGTTTTCTTAGTACAGGAGACTTTAATTACGATTTAGTTTTTTTTAGTATTAGAAACTTCAATTACGATTTAGTTTTCTTAGTATAAGAAACTTTAATTACGATTTAGTTTTCTTAGTATAAAAAACTTTAATTACGATTTAGTTTTCTTAGTATAAAAAACTTTAATTACGATTTAGTTTTCTAAGTATAAGAAACTTCAATTACGATTCAGTTTTCTAAGTATAAGAAACTTCAATTACGATTTAGTTTTCTTAGTATAAAAAACTTTAATTACGATTTAGTTTTCTTGGTAAAAAAACTTTAATTATGATTTAGTTTTCTTAGTGTAAGAAACTTTAATTACGATTTAGTTTTCTTAGTATAAACACTTCAATTACGATTTAGTTTTCTTGGTAGAAGAAACTTTTATTACGATTTAGTTTTCTTAGGATAAAAAGCTTTAATTATGATTTAGTTTTCCTGATATAAGAAACTTCAATTACGATTTAGTTTTCTTAGTATAAGAAACTTTAATTACGATTTAGTTTTCTTAGTATAAGAAACTTTAATTACGATTTAGTTTTCTTAGTATAAGAAACTTTAATTACGATTTAGTTTTCTGAGTATAAGAAACCTTAATTACGATTTAGTTTTCTTAGTATAAGAAACTTTAATTACGATTTGGTTTGCTTGGTAAAAAAAGCTTTAATTACGATTTAGTTTTCTTAGTATAATAAACTTTAATTACGATTTAGTTATCTTAGTATAAGAAACGTTAATTACGATTTAGTTTTCGTAGTATGAGAAACTTTAATTACGATTTAGTTTTCTTAGTATAAGAAACTTCAATTACGATTTAGTTTTTTTAGTACAGAAACTTTAATTACAATTTAGTTTTCTTGGTAAAAAAAGCTTAAATTACGATTTAGTTTTCTTAGTATAAAAAACTTTAATTACGATTTAGTTATCTTAGTATGAGAAACTTCAATTACGATATTGTGTTCTAAGTATAAGAAACGTTAATTACGATTTAGTTTTCTTAGTATAAAAAACTTTAATTACGATTTAGTTTTCTTAGTATAAGAAACTTTAATTACGATTTAGTTATCTTAGTATGTGAAACTTAAATTACGATTTAGTTTTCTTAGTATAAGAGACTTTAATTACGATTTAGTTTGCTTGGTAAAAAAAGCTTTAATTACGATTTAGTTTTCTTAGTATAATAAACTTTAATTACGATTTAGTTATCTTAGTATAAGAAACGTTAATTACGATTTAGTTTTCGTAGTATGAGAAACTTTAATTACGATTTAGTTTTCTTAGTATAAGAAACTTCAATTACGATTTAGTTTTTTTAGTACAGAAACTTTAATTACAATTTAGTTTTCTTGGTAAAAAAAGCTTAAATTACGATTTAGTTTTCTTAGTATAAAAAACTTTAATTACGATTTAGTTATCTTAGTATGAGAAACTTCAATTACGATATTGTGTTCTAAGTATAAGAAACTATAATTACGATTTAGTTTTCTTAGTATAAAAAACTTTAATTACGATTTAGTTTTCTTAGTATAAGAAACTTTAATTACGATTTAGTTATCTTAGTATGTTAAACTTCAATTACGATTTAGTTTTCTTAGTATAAGAAACGTTAATTACGATTTAGTTTTCTTACTATAAGAAACTTTAATTACGATTTAGTTTTCTTGGTACAAGAAAATTTAATTACGATTTAGTTTTCTTAGGATAAAACACTTTAATTACGATTTAGTTTTCTTAGTATAAGAAACTTCAATTACGATTTCATTTTCTTAGTATAAGAAACTTTAATTACGATTTAGTTTTCTTAGTATAAGAAACTTTAATTACGATTTAGTTTTCTTGGTAAAAAAAGCTTTAATTACGATTCAGTTTTCTTAGTATAATAAACTTTAATTACGATTTAGTTATCTTAGTATAAGAAACGTTAATTACGATTTAGTTTTCGTAGTATTAGAAACTTTAATTACGATTTAGTTTTCTTAGTATAAGAAACTTCAATTACGATTTAGTTTTCTTAGTATAAGAAACTTTAATTACGATTTAATTTTCTTAGTATAAGAAACTTTAATTACGATTTAGTTTTCTTAGTATAAGAAACTTTAATTACGATTTAGTTTTCTTGGTATAAGAAACTTTAATTACGATTTAGTTTTCTTAGTACAAGAAACTTTAATTACGATTTAGTTTTCTTAGTATAAGAAACTTCCATTACGATTTAATTTTCTTAGTATAAGAAATTTTAATTACGATTTAGTTTTCTTAGGATAAAAAACTTTAATTACGATTTAGTTTTCTCAGTATAAAAAACTTTAATTACGATTAAGTTTTCTAAGTATAAGAAACTTCAATTACGATTTAGTTTTCTAAGTATAAGAAACTTCAATTACGATTTAGTTTTCTTATTATAAGAAACTTTAATTACGATTTAGTTTTCTTGGTAAAAAAAACTTTAATTACGATTTAGTTTTCTTAGTGTAAGAAACTTTAATTACGATTTAGTTTTCTTAGTATAAAAACTTTAATTACGATTTAGTTTTCTTGGTACAAGAAACTTTAATTACGATTTAGTTTTCTTAGGATAAAAAGCTATAATTATGATTTAGTTTTCCTGGTATAAGAAACTTCAATTACGATTTAGTTTTCTTAGTATAAGAAACTTTAATTACGATTTAGTTTTCTTAGTATAAAAAACTTTAATTACGATTTAGTTTTCTAAGTATAAGACACTTAAATTACGATTTAGTTTTCTTAGTATAAGAGACTTTAATTACGATTTAGTTTTCTTAGTATAAGAAACTTTAATTACGATTTAGTTTTCTTAGTACAAGAAACTTTAATTACGATTTAGTTTTCGGAGTATAAGAAACTTTAATTACGATTTAGTTTTCTTAGTATAAGAAACTTTAATTACGATTTAGTTTTCTTGGTAAAAAAAGCTTTAATTACGATTAAGTTTTCTTAGTACAAGAAACTTTAATTACGATTTAGTTTTCTTAGTACAAGAAACTTTAATTACGATTTAGTTTTCTTAGTACAAGAAACTTTAATTACGATTTAGTTTTCTTAGTATAAGAAACTTTAATTACGATTTAGTTTTCTTTGTAAAAAAAGCTTTAATTACGATTAAGTTTTCTTAGTATAATAAACTTTAATTACGATTTAGTTATCTTAGTATAAGAAACGTTAATTACGATTTAGTTTCCGTAGTATGAGAAAGTTTAATTACGATTTAGTTTTCTTAGTATAAGAAACTTCAATTACGATTTAGTTTTTTTAGTACAGAAACTTTAATTACAATTTAGTTTTCTTGGTAAAAAAAGCTTTAATTACGATTTAGTTTTCTTAGTATAAAAACTTCAATTACGATTTAGTTTTCTTGGTACAAGAAACTTTAATTACGATTTAGTTTTCTTAGGATAAAAAGCTTTAATTATGATTTAGTTTTCCTGGTATAAGAAACTTCAATTACGATTTAGTTTTCTTAGTATAAGAAACTTTAATTACGATTTAGTTTTCTTAGTATAAAACACTTTAATTACGATTTAGTTTTCTTAGTATAAGAAACTTAAATTACGATTTAGTTTTCTTAGTATAATAGACTTTAATTACGATTTAGTTTTCTTAGTATAAGAAACTTAAATTACGATTTAGTTTTGTTAGTATAAGAAACTTTAATTACGATTTAGTTTTCTGAGTATAAGAAACTTCTATTACGATTTAGTTTTCTTAGTATAAGAAACTTTAATTACGATTTAGTTTTCTTAGTATAAGAAACTTCAATTACGATTTAGTTTTCTTAGTATAAGAAACTGGAATTACGATTTAGTGTTCTTAGTATAAGAAACTTCAATTACGATTTAGTTTTCTTAGTATAAAAAACTTTAATTACGATTTAGTTTTCTTGGTACAAGAAACTTTTATTACGATTACGTTTTCTTAGGATAAAAACTTTAATTACGATTTAGTTTTCTTAGTATAAGAAACTTCAATTACGATTTAGTTTTCTTAGTATAAGAAACATCAATTACGATTTAGTTTTCTTAGTATAAGAAACATCAATTACGATTTAGTTTTCTTAGGATAAAAAACTTTAATTACGATTTAGTTTTCTCAGTATAAAAAACTTTAATTACGATTTAGTTTTCTTAGTATAAGAAACTTCAATTACGATTTACTTTTCTAAGTATAAGATACTTCAATTACGATTTAGTTTTCTTATTATGAAAAACTTTAATTACGATTTAGTTTTCTTGGTAAAAAAAACTTTAATTACGATTTAGTTTTCTTAGTGTAAGAAACTTAAATTACGATTTAGTTTTCTTAGTATAAAAACTTTAATTACGATTTAGTTTTCTTGGTACAAGAAACTTTAATTACGATTTAGTTTTCTTAGGATAAAAAGCTTTAATTATGATTTAGTTTTCCTGGTATAAGAAACTTCAATTACGATTTAGTTTTCTTAGTATAAGAAACTTTAATTACGATTTAGTTTTCTTAGTATAAAAAACTTGAATTACGATTTAGTTTTCTTAGTATAAGAAACTTCAATTACGATTTAGTTTTCTTAGTATAAGAAACTTCAATTACGATTTAGTTTTCTTAGTATAAAAAACTTTAATTACGATTTAGTTTTCTTAGTATAAGAAACTTTAATTACGATTTAGTTTTCTTAGTGTAAGAAACTTTAATTACGATTTAGTTTTCTAAGTATAAGAAACTTTAATTACGATTTATTTTTCTTAGTATAAGAAACTTCAATTAGGATTTAGTTTTCTTAGTATAAGAAACTTCAATTACGATTTAGTTTTCTTACTATAAGAAACTTCAATTACGATTTAGTTTTCTTAGTATAAGAAACTTTAATAACGATTTAGTTTTCTTAGTGTAAGAAACTTTAATTACGATTTAGTTTTTTTAGTATAAGAAACTTTAATTACGATTTAGTTTTCTGGTAAAAAAAGCTTTAATTACGATTTAGTTTTCTTAGTATAAGAATCTTTAATTACGATTTAGTTTTCTTAGTATAAGAAACTTTAATTACGATTAAGTTTTTTTAGTACAGAAACTTTAATTACAATTTAGTTTTCTTGGAAAAAAAAGCTTTAATTACGATTACGTTTTCTTAGTATAAAATCTTTAATTACGATTTACTTTTCTAAGTATGAGAAACTTCAATTACGATTTAGTTTTCTAAGTATAAGAAACTTCAATTACGATTTAGTTTTCTTAGTACAAAAAACTTTAATTACGATTTAGTTTTCTTAGTATAAGAAACTTCAATTACGATTTAGTTTTTTTTAGTATAAGAAACTTCAATTACGATTTAGTTTTCTTAGTATAAGAAACTTTAATTACGATTTAGTTTTCTTACTATAAGAAACTTTGATTACGATTTAGTTTTCTTAGTATAAAAAACTTTAATTACGATGTAGTTTTCTTTGTACAAGACAATTTAATTACGATTTAGTTTTCTTAGGATAAAAAACTTTAATTACGATTCAGTTTTCTAAGTATAAGAAACTTTAATTACGATTTAGTTTTCTTAGTACAAGAAACTTTAATTACGATTTAGTTTTCTTGGTACAAGAGACTTTAATTACGATTTAGTTTGCTTAGTATAAGAAACTTCAATTACGATTTAGTTTTCTTAGTATAAAAAACTTTAATTACGATTTAGTTTTCTTGGTACAAGAAACTTTTATTACGATTTAGTTTTCTCAGGAAAAAAACTTTAATTACGATTTAGTTTTCTTAGTAACAGAAACTTTAATTACGATTTAGTTTTCTTAGTATAAGACACTTCGATTACGATTTAGTTTTCTTAGTATAAGAAACTTCAATTACGATTTAGTTTTCTTAGTACAGGAGACTTTAATTACGATTTAGTTTTTTTTAGTATTAGAAACTTCAATTACGATTTAGTTTTCTTAGTATAAGAAACTTTAATTACGATTTAGTTTTCTTAGTATAAAAAACTTTAATTACGATTTAGTTTTCTAAGTATAAGAAACTTCAATTACGATTCAGTTTTCTAAGTATAAGAAACTTCAATTACGATTTAGTTTTCTTAGTATAAAAAACTATAATTACGATTTAGTTTTCTTGGTAAAAAAACTTTAATTACGATTTAGTTTTCTTAGTGTAAGAAACTTTAATTACGATTTAGTTTTCTTAGTATAAAAACTTCAATTACGATTTAGTTTTCTTGGTACAAGAAAATTTAATTACGATTTAGTTTTCTTTGGATAAAAAGCTTTAATTATTATTTAGTTTTCCTGGTATAAGAAACTTCAATTACGATTTAGTTTTCTTAGTATAAGAAACTTTAATTACGATTTAGTTTTCTTAGTATAAAACACTTTAATTACGATTTAGTTTTCTTAGTATAAGAAACTTTAATTACGATTTAGTTTTCTTAGTACAGGAGACTTTAATTACGATTTAGTTTTTTTTAGTATTAGAAACTTCAATTACGATTTAGTTTTCTTAGTATAAGAAACTTTAATTACGATTTAGTTTTCTTAGTATAAAAAACTTTTATTACGATTTAGTTTTCTTAGTATAAGAAACTTCAATTACGATTCAATTTTCTAAGTATAAGAAACTTCAATTACGATTTAGTTTTCTTAGTATAAAAAACTTTAATTACGATTTAGTTTTCTTGGTAAAAAAACTTTAATTACGATTTAGTTTTCTTAGTGTAAGAAACTTTAATTACGATTTAGTTTTCTTAGTATAAACACTTCAATTACGATTTAGTTTTCTTGGTACAAGAAACTTTTATTACGATTTAGTTTTCTTAGGATAAAAAGCTTTAATTATGATTTAGTTTTCCTGGTATAAGAAACTTCAATTACGATTTAGTTTTCTTAGTATAAGAAACTTTAATTACGATTTAGTTTTCTGAGTATAAGAAACTTTAATTACGATTTAGTTTTCTTAGTATAAGAAACTTTAATTACGATTTAGTTTGCTTGGTAAAAAAAGCTTTAATTACGATTTAGTTTTCTTAGTATAATAAACTTTAATTACGATTTAGTTATCTTAGTATAAGAAACGTTAATTACGATTTAGTTTTCGTAGTATGAGAAACTTTAATTACGATTTAGTTTTCTTAGTATAAGAAACTTCAATTACGATTTAGTTTTTTTAGTACAGAAACTTTAATTACAATTTAGTTTTCTTGGTAAAAAAAGCTTAAATTACGATTTAGTTTTCTTAGTATAAAAAACTTTAATTACGATTTAGTTATCTTAGTATGAGAAACTTCAATTACGATATTGTGTTCTAAGTATAAGAAACGTTAATTACGATTTAGTTTTCTTAGTATAAAAAACTTTAATTACGATTTAGTTTTCTTAGTATAAGAAACTTTAATTACGATTTAGTTATCTTAGTATGTGAAACTTCAATTACGATTTAGTTTTCTTAGTATAAGAAACGTTAATTACGATTTAGTTTTCTTACTATAAGAAACTTTAATTACGATTTAGTTTTCTTAGTATAAAAAACTTTAATTACGATTTAGTTTTCTTGGTACAAGAAAATTTAATTACGATTTAGTTTTCTTAGGATAAAAAACTTTAATTACGATTTAGTTTTCTTAGTATAAGAAACTTCAATTACGATTTCATTTTCTTAGTATAAGAAACTTTAATTACGATTTAGTTTTCTTAGTATAAGAAACTTTAATTACGATTTAGTTTTCTTGGTAAAAAAAGCTTTAATTACGATTCAGTTTTCTTAGTATAATAAACTTTAATTACGATTTAGTTATCTTAGTATAAGAAACGTTAATTACGATTTAGTTTTCGTAGTATTAGAAACTTTAATTACGATTTAGTTTTCTTTGTATAAGAAACTTCAATTACGATTTAGTTTTCTTAGTATAAGAAACTTTAATTACGATTTAATTTTCTTAGTATAAGAAACTTTAATTACGATTTAGTTTTCTTAGTAAAGGAACTTTAATTACGATTTAGTTTTCTTGGTATAAGAAACTTTAATTACGATTTAGTTTTCTTAGTACAAGAAACTTTAATTACGATTTAGTTTTCTTAGTATAAGAAACTTCCATTACGATTTAATTTTCTTAGTATAAGAAACTTTAATTACGATTTAGTTTTCTTAGGATAAAAAACTTTAATTACGATTTAGTTTTCTCAGTATAAAAAACTTTAATTACGATTAAGTTTTCTAAGTATAAGAAACTTCAATTACGATTTAGTTTTCTAAGTATAAGAAACTTCAATTACGATTTAGTTTTCTTATTATAAAAAACTTTAATTACGATTTAGTTTTCTTGGTAAAAAAAACTTTAATTACGATTTAGTTTTCTTAGTGTAAGAAACTTTAATTACGATTTAGTTTTCTTAGTATAAACACTTTAATTACGATTTAGTTTTCTTGGTACAAGAAACTTTAATTACGATTTAGTTTTCTTAGGATAAAAAGCTATAATTATGATTTAGTTTTCCTGGTATAAGAAACTTCAATTACGATTTAGTTTTCTTAGTATAAGAAACTTCAATTACGATTTAGTTTTCTTAGTATAAGAAACTTCAATTACGATTTAGTTTTCTTAGTATAAGAAACATCAATTACGATTTAGTTTTCTTAGGATAAGAGACTTTAATTACGATTTAGTTTTCTTAGTATAAGAAACTTTAATTACGATTTAGTTTTCTTAGTACAAGAAACTTTAATTACGATTTAGTTTTCTGAGTATAAGAAACTTTAATTACGATTTAGTTTTCTTAGTATAAGAAACTTTAATTACGATTTAGTTTTCTTGGTAAAAAAAGCTTTAATTACGATTAAGTTTTCTTAGTACAAGAAACTTTAATTACGATTTAGTTTTCTTAGTACAAGAAACTTTAATTACGATTTAGTTTTCTTAGTAAAAGAAACTTTAATTACGATTTAGTTTTCTTAGTATAAGAAACTTTAATTACGATTTAGTTTTCTTGGTAAAAAAAGCTTTAATTACGATTAAGTTTTCTTAGTATAATAAACTTTAATTACGATTTAGTTATCTTAGTATAAGAAACGTTAATTACGATTTAGTTTCCGTAGTATGAGAAAGTTTAATTACGATTTAGTTTTCTTAGTATAAGAAACTTCAATTACGATTTAGTTTTTTTAGTACAGAAACTTAAATTACAATTTAGTTTTCTTGGTAAAAAAAGCTTTAATTACGATTTAGTTTTCTTAGTATAAAAACTTCAATTACGATTTAGTTTTCTTGGTACAAGAAACTTTAATTACGATTTAGTTTTCTTAGGATAAAAAGCTTTAATTATGATTTAGTTTTCCTGGTATAAGAAACTTCAATTACGATTTAGTTTTCTTAGTATAAGAAACTTTAATTACGATTTAGTTTTCTTAGTATAAAACACTTTAATTACGATTTAGTTTTCTTAGTATAAGGAACTTAAATTACGATTTCGTTTTCTTAGTATAATAGACTTTAATTACGATTTAGTTTTCTTAGTATAAGAAACTTTAATTACGATTTAGTTTTCTTAGTATAAGAAACTTTAATTACGATTTAGTTTTCTGAGTATAAGAAACTTCAATTACGATTTAGTTTTCTTAGTATAAGAAACTTTAATTACGATTTAGTTTTCTTAGTATAAGAAACTTCAATTTCGATTTAGTTTTCTTAGTATAAGAAACTGGAATTACGATTTAGTGTTCTTAGTATAAGAAACTTCAATTACGATTTAGTTTTCTTAGTATAAAAAACTTTAATTACGATTTAGTTTTCTTGGTACAAGAAACTTTTATTACGATTACGTTTTCTTAGGATAAAAACTTTAATTACGATTTAGTTTTCTTAGTATAAGAAACTTCAATTACGATTTAGTTTTCTTAGTATAAGAAACTTCTATTACGATTTAGTTTTCTTAGTATAAGAAACATCAATTACGATTTAGTTTTCTTAGGATAAAAAACTTTAATTACGATTTAGTTTTCTCAGTATAAAAAACTTTAATTACGATTTAGTTTTCTTAGTATAAGAAACTTCAATTACGATTTAGTTTTCTAAGTACAAGATACTTCAATTACGATTTAGTTTTCTTATTATAAAAAACTTTAATTACGATTTAGTTTTCTTGGTAAAAAAAACTTTAATTACGATTTAGTTTTCTTAGTGTAAGAAACTTTAATTACGATTTAGTTTTCTTAGTATAAAAACTTTAAATACGATTTAGTTTTCTTGGTACAAGAAACTTTAATTACGATTTAGTTTTCTTAGGATAAAAAGCTTTAATTATGATTTAGTTTTCCTGGTATAAGAAACTTCAATTACGATTTAGTTTTCTTAGTATAAGAAACTTTAATTACGATTTAGTTTTCTTAGTATAAAAAACTTGAATTACGATTTAGTTTTCTTAGTATAAGAAACTTCAATTACGATTTAGTTTTCTTAGTATAAGAAACTTCAATTACGATTTAGTTTTCTTAGTAAAAGAAACTTTAATTACGATTTAGTTTTCTTAGTACAAGAAACTTTAATTACGATTTAGTTTTCTGAGTATAAGAAACTTTAATTACGATTTAGTTTTCTTAGTATAAGAAACTTTAATTACGATTTAGTTTTCTTGGTAAAAAAAGCTTTAATTACGATTAAGTTTTCTTAGTACAAGAAACTTTAATTACGATTTAGTTTTCTTAGTACAAGAAACTTTAATTACGATTTAGTTTTCTTAGTACAAGAAACTTTAATTACGATTTAGTTTTTTTAGTATAAGAAACTTTAATTACGATTTATTTTTCTTAGTATAAGAAACTTCAATTACGATTTAGTTTTCTTAGTATAAGAAACTTCAATTACGATTTAGTTTTCTTAGTATAAGAAACTTCAATTACGATTTAGTTTTTTTAGTATAAGAAACTTTAATTACGATTTAGTTTTCTTAGTGTAAGAAACTTTAATTACGATTTAGTTTTTTAGTATAAGAAACTTTAATTACGATTTATTTTTCTTAGTATAAGAAACTTCAATTACGATTTAGTTTTCTTAGTATAAGAAACTTCAATTACGATTTAGTTTTCTTAGTATAAGAAACTTCAATTACGATTTAGTTTTCTTAGTATAAGAAACTTTAATTACGATTTAGTTTTCTTAAAGTAAGTAACTTTAATTACGATTTAGTTTTTTTAGTATAAGAAACTTTAATTACGATTTAGTTTTCTGGTAAAAAAAGCTTTAATTACGATTCAGTTTTCTTAGTATAAGAAACTTTTATTACGATTTAGTTTTCTTAGTATAAGAAACTTTAATTACGATTTAGTTTTTTTAGTACAGAAACTTTAATTACAATTTAGTTTTCTTGGAAAAAAAAGCTTTAATTACGATTTAGTTTTCTTAGTATAAAATCTTTAATTACGATTTAGTTTTCTAAGTATGAGAAACTTCAATTACGATTTAGTTTTCTAAGTATAAGAAACTTCAATTACGATTTAGTTTTCTTAGTACAAACAACTTTAATTACGATTTAGTTTTCTTAGTATAAGAAACTTCAATTACGATTTAGTTTTTTTTAGTATAAGAAACTTCAATTACGATTTAGTTTTCTTAGTATAAGAAACTTTAATTACGATTTAGTTTTCTTACTATAAGAAACTTTGATTACGATTTAGTTTTCTTAGTATAAAAAACTTTAATTACGATGTAGTTTTCTTTGTACAAGAAAATTTAATTACGATTTAGTTTTCTTAGGATAAAAAACTTTAATTACGATTCAGTTTTCTAAGTATAAGAAACTTTAATTACGATTTAGTTTTCTTAGTACAAGGAACTTTAATTACGATTTAGTTTTCTTGGTACAAGAGACTTTAATTACGATTTAGTTTTCTTAGTATAAGAAACTTCAATTACGATTTAGTTTTCTTAGTATAAAAAACTTTAATTACGATTTAGTTTTCTTGGTACAAGAAACTTTTATTACGATTTAGTTTTCTCAGGAAAAAAACTTTAATTACGATTTAGTTTTCTTAGTATAAGAAACTTTAATTACGATTTAGTTTTCTTAGTATAAGAAACTTCGATTACGATTTAGTTTTCTTAGTGTAAGAAACATCAATTACGATTTAGTTTTCTTAGTACAGGAGACTTTAATTACGATTTAGTTTTTTTTAGTATTAGAAACTTCAATTACGATTTAGTTTTCTTAGTATAAGAAACTTTAATTACGATTTAGTTTTCTTAGTATAAAAAACTTTAATTACGATTTAGTTTTCTAAGTATAAGAAACTTCAATGACGATTCAGTTTTCTAAGTATAAGAAACTTCAATTACGATTTAGTTTTCTTAGTATAAAAAACTATAATTACGATTTAGTTTTCTTGGTAAAAAAACTTTAATTACGATTTAGTTTTCTTAGTGTAAGAAACTTTAATTACGATTTAGTTTTCTTAGTATAAAAACTTCAATTACGATTTAGTTTTCTTGGTACAAGAAAATTTAATTACGATTTAGTTTTCTTAGGATAAAAAGCTTTAATTATGATTTAGTTTTCCTGGTATAAGAAACTTCAATTACGATTTAGTTTTCTTAGTATAAGAAACTTTAATTACGATTTAGTTTTCTTAGTATAAAACACTTTAATTACGATTTAGTTTTCTTAGTATAAGAAACTTAAATTACGATTTAGTTTTCTTAGTATAAGAGACTTTAATTACGATTTAGTTTTCTTAGTATAAGAAACTTTAATTACGATTTAGTTTTCTTAGTATAAGAAACTTTAATTACGATTTAGTTTTCTGAGTATAAGAAACTTTAATTACGATTTAGTTTTCTTAGTATAAGAAACTTTAATTACGATTTAGTTTGCTTGGTAAAAAAAGCTTTAATTACGATTTAGTTTTCTTAGTATAATAAACTTTAATTACGATTTAGTTTTCTTGGTACAAGAAACTTTAATTACGATTTAGTTTTCTTAGGATAAAAAGCTTTAATTATGATTTAGTTTTCCTGGTATAAGAAACTTCAATTACGATTTAGTTTTCTTATTATAAGAAACTTTAATTACGATTTAGTTTTCTTAGTATAAAAAACTTGAATTACGATTTAGTTTTCTTAGTATAAAAAACTTGAATTACGATTTAGTTTTCTTAGTATAAGAAACTTCAATTACGATTTAGTTTTCTTAGTATAAGAAACTTCAATTACGATTTAGTTTTCTTAGTAAAAGAAACTTTAATTACGATTTAGTTTTCTTAGTACAAGAAACTTTAATTACGATTTAGTTTTCTGAGTATAAGAAACTTTAATTACGATTTAGTTTTCTTAGTATAAGAAACTTTAATTACGATTTAGTTTTCTTGGTAAAAAAAGCTTTAATTACGATTAAGTTTTCTTAGTACAAGAAACTTTAATTACGATTTAGTTTTCTTAGTACAAGAAACTTTAATTACGATTTAGTTTTCTTAGTACAAGAAACTTTAATTACGATTTAGTTTTTTTAGTATAAGAAACTTTAATTACGATTTATTTTTCTTAGTATAAGAAACTTCAATTACGATTTAGTTTTCTTAGTATAAGAAACTTCAATTACGATTTAGTTTTCTTAGTATAAGAAACTTCAATTACGATTTAGTTTTTTTAGTATAAGAAACTTTAATTACGATTTAGTTTTCTTAGTGTAAGAAACTTTAATTACGATTTAGTTTTTTTAGTATAAGAAACTTTAATTACGATTTATTTTTCTTAGTATAAGAAACTTCAATTACGATTTAGTTTTCTTAGTATAAGAAACTTCAATTACGATTTAGTTTTCTTAGTATAAGAAACTTCAATTACGATTTAGTTTTCTTAGTATAAGAAACTTTAATTACGATTTAGTTTTCTTAAAGTAAGAAACTTTAATTACGATTTAGTTTTTTTAGTATAAGAAACTTTAATTACGATTTAGTTTTCTGGTAAAAAAAGCTTTAATTACGATTCAGTTTTCTTAGTATAAGAAACTTTTATTACGATTTAGTTTTCTTAGTATAAGAAACTTTAATTACGATTTAGTTTTTTTAGTACAGAAACTTTAATTACAATTTAGTTTTCTTGGAAAAAAAAGCTTTAATTACGATTTAGTTTTCTTAGTATAAAATCTTTAATTACGATTTAGTTTTCTAAGTATGAGAAACTTCAATTACGATTTAGTTTTCTAAGTATAAGAAACTTCAATTACGATTTAGTTTTCTTAGTACAAACAACTTTAATTACGATTTAGTTTTCTTAGTATAAGAAACTTCAATTACGATTTAGTTTTTTTTAGTATAAGAAACTTCAATTACGATTTAGTTTTCTTAGTATAAGAAACTTTAATTACGATTTAGTTTTCTTACTATAAGAAACTTTGATTACGATTTAGTTTTCTTAGTATAAAAAACTTTAATTACGATGTAGTTTTCTTTGTACAAGAAAATTTAATTACGATTTAGTTTTCTTAGGATAAAAAACTTTAATTACGATTCAGTTTTCTAAGTATAAGAAACTTTAATTACGATTTAGTTTTCTTAGTACAAGGAACTTTAATTACGATTTAGTTTTCTTGGTACAAGAGACTTTAATTACGATTTAGTTTTCTTAGTATAAGAAACTTCAATTACGATTTAGTTTTCTTAGTATAAAAAACTTTAATTACGATTTAGTTTTCTTGGTACAAGAAACTTTTATTACGATTTAGTTTTCTCAGGAAAAAAACTTTAATTACGATTTAGTTTTCTTAGTATAAGAAACTTTAATTACGATTTAGTTTTCTTAGTATAAGAAACTTCGATTACGATTTAGTTTTCTTAGTGTAAGAAACATCAATTACGATTTAGTTTTCTTAGTACAGGAGACTTTAATTACGATTTAGTTTTTTTTAGTATTAGAAACTTCAATTACGATTTAGTTTTCTTAGTATAAGAAACTTTAATTACGATTTAGTTTTCTTAGTATAAAAAACTTTAATTACGATTTAGTTTTCTAAGTATAAGAAACTTCAATGACGATTCAGTTTTCTAAGTATAAGAAACTTCAATTACGATTTAGTTTTCTTAGTATAAAAAACTATAATTACGATTTAGTTTTCTTGGTAAAAAAACTTTAATTACGATTTAGTTTTCTTAGTGTAAGAAACTTTAATTACGATTTAGTTTTCTTAGTATAAAAACTTCAATTACGATTTAGTTTTCTTGGTACAAGAAAATTTAATTACGATTTAGTTTTCTTAGGATAAAAAGCTTTAATTATGATTTAGTTTTCCTGGTATAAGAAACTTCAATTACGATTTAGTTTTCTTAGTATAAGAAACTTTAATTACGATTTAGTTTTCTTAGTATAAAACACTTTAATTACGATTTAGTTTTCTTAGTATAAGAAACTTAAATTACGATTTAGTTTTCTTAGTATAAGAGACTTTAATTACGATTTAGTTTTCTTAGTATAAGAAACTTTAATTACGATTTAGTTTTCTTAGTATAAGAAACTTTAATTACGATTTAGTTTTCTGAGTATAAGAAACTTTAATTACGATTTAGTTTTCTTAGTATAAGAAACTTTAATTACGATTTAGTTTGCTTGGTAAAAAAAGCTTTAATTACGATTTAGTTTTCTTAGTATAATAAACTTTAATTACGATTTAGTTTTCTTGGTACAAGAAACTTTAATTACGATTTAGTTTTCTTAGGATAAAAAGCTTTAATTATGATTTAGTTTTCCTGGTATAAGAAACTTCAATTACGATTTAGTTTTCTTATTATAAGAAACTTTAATTACGATTTAGTTTTCTTAGTATAAAAAACTTGAATTACGATTTAGTTTTCTTAGTATAAAAAACTTGAATTACGATTTAGTTTTCTTAGTATAAGAAACTTAAATTACGATTTAGTTTTCTTAGTATGAGAGACTTTAATTATGATTTAGTTTTCTTAGTATAAGAAACTTTAATTACGATTTAGTTTTCTGAGTATAAGAAACTTTAATTACGATTTAGTTTTCTTAGTATAAAAAACTTTAATTACGATTTAGTTTTCTTGGTAAAAAAAGCTTTAATTACGATTAAGTTTTCTTAGTACAAGAAACTTTAATTACGATTTAGTTTTCTTAGTATAAGAAACTTTAATTACGATTTAGTTTTCTTAGTATAAGAAACTTTAATTACGATTTAGTTTTCTTGGTATAAGAGCGTTTAATTACGATTTAGTTTTCTTAGTACAAGAAACTTTAATTACGATTTAGTTTTCTTAGTATAAGAAACTTCAATAACGATTTAATTTTCTTAGTATAAGAAACTTTAATTACGATTTAGTTTTCTTAGGACAAAAAACTTTAATTACGATTTAGTGTTCTCAGTATAAAAAACTTTAATTACGATTAAGTTTTCTAAGTATAAGAAACTTCAATTACGATTTAGTTTTCTAAGTATAAGAAACTTCAATTACGATTTAGTTTTCTTAATGTAAAAAACTTTAATTACGATTTAGTTTTCTTGGTAAAAAAAACTTTAATTACGATTTAGTTTTCTTAGTGTAAGAAACTTTAATTACGATTTAGTTTTCTTAGTATAAAAACTTTAATTACGATTTAGTTTTCTTGGTACAAGAAACTTTAATTACGATTTAGTTTTCTTAGGATAAAAAGCTTTAATTATGATTTAGTTTTCCTGGTATAAGAAACCTCAATTACGATTTAGTTTTCTTAGTATAAGAAACTTTAATTACGATTTAGTTTTCTTAGTATAAAAAACTTTAATTACGATTTAGTTTTCTTAGTATAAGAAACTTTAATTACGATTTAGTTTTCTTAGTATAAGAGACTTTAATTACGATTTAGTTTTCTTAGTATAAGAAACTTTAATTACGATTTAGTTGTCTTAGTACAAGAAACTTTAATTACGATTTAGTTTTCTGAGTATAAGAAACTTTAATTACGATTTAGTTTTCTTAGTATAAGAAACTTTAATTATGATTTAGTTTTCTTGGTAAAAAAAGCTTTAATTACGATTAAGTTTTCTTAGTACAAGAAACTTTAATTACGATTTAGTTTTCTTAGTACAAGACACTTTAATTACGATTTAGTTTTCTTAGTACAAGAAACTTTAATTACGATTTAGTTTTCTTGGTATAAGAAACTTTAATTACGATTTAGTTTTCTTGGTAAAAAAAGCTTTAATTACGATTAAGTTTTCTTAGTATAATAAACTTTAATTACGATTTAGTTATCTTAGTATAAGAAACGTTAATTACGATTTAGTTTCCGTAGTATGAGAAAGTTTAATTACGATTTAGTTTTCTTAGTATAAGAAACTTCAATTACGATTTAGTTTTTTTAGTACAGAAACTTTAATTACAATTTAGTTTTCTTGGTAAAAAAAGCTTTAATTACGATTTAGTTTTCTTAGTATAAAAACTTCAATTACGATTTAGTGTTCTTGGTACAAGAAACTTTAATTACGATTTAGTTTTCTTAGGATAAAAAGCTTTAATTATGATTTAGTTTTCCTGGTATAAGAAACTTCAATTACGATTTAGTTTTCTTAGTATAAGAAACTTTTATTACGATTTAGTTTTCTTAGTATAAAACACTTTAATTACGATTTAGTTTTCTTAGTATAATAGCCTTTATTACGATTTAGTTTTCTTAGTATAAGAAACTTTAATTACGATTTAGTTTTCTTAGTATAAGAAACTTTAATTACGATTTAGTTTTCTGAGTATAAGAAACTTTAATTACGATTTAGTTTTCTTAGTATAAGAAACTTTAATTACGATTTAGTTTTCTTAGTATAAGAAACTTCAATTACGATTTAGTTTTCTTAGTATAAGAAACTTGAATTACGATTTAGTGTTCTTAGTATAAGAAACTTCAATTACGATTTAGTTTTCTTAGTATAAAAAACTTTAATTACGATTTAGTTTGCTTAGTATAAGAAACATCAATTACGATTTAGTTTTCTTAGTATCAGAAACATCAATTACGATTTAGTTTTCTTAGTATAAGAAACTTCAATTACGATTTAGTTTTCTTAGTATAAGAAACATCAATTACGATTTAGTTTTCTTAGGATAAAAAACTTTAATTACGATTTAGTTTTCTCAGTATAAAAAACTTTAATTACGATTTAGTTTACTAAGTATAACAAACTTCAATTACGATTTAGTTTTCTAAGTATAAGAAACTTCAATTACGATTTAGTTTTCTTATTATAAAAAACTTTAATTACGATTTAGTTTTCTTGGTAAAAAAAATTTTAATTACGATTTAGTTTTCTTAGTGTAAGAAACTTTAATTACGATTTAGTTTTCTTAGTATAAAAACTTTAATTACGATTTAGTTTTCTTGGTACAAGAAACTTTAATTACGATTTAGTTTTCTTAGGATAAAAAGCTTTAATTATGATTTAGTTTTCCTGGTATAAGAAACTTCAATTACGATTTAGTTTTCTTAGTATAAGAAACTTTAATTACGATTTAGTTTTCTTTGTATAAAAAACTTGAATTACGATTTAGTTTTCTTAGTATAAGAAACTTAAATTACGATTTAGTTTTCTTAGTATGAGAGACTTTAATTATGATTTAGTTTTCTTAGTATAAGAAACTTTAATTACGATTTAGTTTTCTTAGTACAAGAAACTTTAATTACGATTTAGTTTTCTTAGTATAAGAAACTTTAATTACGATTTAGTTTTCTTAGTAAATGAAACTTTAATTACGATTTAGTTTTCTTGGTAAAAAAAGCTTTAATTACGATTAAGTTTTCTTAGTACAAGAAACTTTAATTACGATTTAGTTTTCTTAGTACAAGACACTTTTATTACGATTTAGTTTTCTTAGTACAAGAAACTTTAATTACGATTTAGTTTTCTTAGTATAAGAAACTTTAATTACGATTTAGTTTTCTTGGTAAAAAAAGCTTTAATTACGATTAAGTTTTCTTAGTATACTAAACTTTAATTACGATTTAGTTATCTTAGTATAAGAAACGTTAATTACGATTTAGTTTTCTTAGTATAAGAAACTTCAATTACGATTTAGTTTTTTTAGTACTAAAACTTCAATTACAAATTAGTTTTCTTGGTAAAAAAAGCTTTAATTACGATTTAGTTTTCTTAGTATAAAAAACTTTAATTACGATTTAGTTTTCTAAATATGAGAAACTTTAATTACGATGTAGTTTTCTAAGTATAAGAAACTTCAATTACGATTTAGTTTTCTTAGTATAAAAAACTTTAATTACGATTTAGTTTTCTTAGTATAAGAAACTTTAATTACGATTTAGTTTTTTTTAGTATAAGAAACATCAATTACGATTTAGTTTTCTTAGTATAAGAAACTTTAATTACGATTTAGTTTTCTTACTATAAGAAACTTTGATTACGATTTTGTTTTCTTAGTATAAAAAACTTTAATTACGATTTAGTTTTCTTGGTACAACAAAATTTAATTACGATTTAGTTTTCTTAGGATAAAAAACTTTAATTACGATTTAGTTTTCTTAGTATAAGAAACTTAAATTACGATTTAATTTTCTTAGTATAAGAAACTTTAATTACGATTTAGTTTTCTTAGTATAAGAAACTTACAATTACGATTTAGTTTTCTTAGTACAAGAAACTTTAATTACGATTAAGTTTTCTTAGTATAAAAAACTTTAATTTCGATTTAGTTTTCTTAGTATAAAAAACTTTAATTACGATTTAATTTTCTTAATACAAGAAACTTTAATTACGATTTAGTTTTCTTAGTATAAGAAACATCAATTACGATTTAGTTTTCTTAGTACAAGAAACTTTAATTACGATTTAGTTTTCTTGGTACAAGAAACTTTAATTACGATTAAGTTTTCTTAGTATAAGAAACTTCAATTACGATTTAGTTTTCTTAGTATAAGACACTGGAATTACGATTTAGTGTTCTTAGTATAAGAAACTTACATTACGATTTAGTTTTCTTAGTATAAAAAACTTTAATTTCGATTTAGTTTTCTTAGTATAAAAAACTTTAATTACGATTTAGTTTTCTTAATACAAGAAACTTTAATTACGATTTAGTTTTCTTAGTATAAGAAACTTTAATTACGATTTAGTTTTATTAGTACAAGAAACTTTAATTACGATTTAGTTTTCTTGGTACAAGAAACTTTAATTACGATTTAGTTTTCTTAGTATAAGAAACTTCAATTACGATTTAGTTTTCTTAGTATAAGAAACTGGAATTACGATTTAGTGTTCTTAGTATAAGAAACTTCAATTACGATTTAGTTTTCTTAGTATAAAAAACTTCAATTACGATTTAGTTTTCTTGGTACAAGAAACTTTTATTACGATTTAGTTTTCTTTGGATAAAAACTTTAATTACGATTTAGTTTTCTTAGTATAAGAAACTTCAATTACGATTTAATTTTCTTAGTATAAGAAACTTCAATTACGATTTAGTTTTCTTAGTATAAGAAACATCAATTACGATGTAGTTTTCTTAGTACAGGAAACTTTAATTACGATTTAGTTTTTTTTAGTATAAGAAACTTCAATTACGATTTAGTTTTCTTAGTATAAGAAACTTTAATTACGATTTAGTTTTCTTAGGATAAAAAACTTTAATTACGATTTAGTTTTCTTAGTATAAAAAACTTTAATTACGATTTAGTTTTCTAAGTATAAGAAACTTCAATTACGATTTAGTTTTCTAAGTATAAGAAACTTCAATTACGATTTAGTTTTCTTAGTATAAAAAACTTTAATTACGATTTAGTTTTCTTTGTAAAAAAAACTTTAATTACGATTTAGTTTTCTTAGTGTAAGAAACTGTAATTACGATTTAGTTTTCTTAGTATAAAAACTTTAATTACGATTTAGTTTTCTTGGTACAAGAAACTTTAATTACGATTTAGTTTTCTTAGTATAAGAAACTTCAATTACGATTTAGTTTTTTTAGTACAGAAACTTTAATTACAAATTAATTTTCTTGGTAAAAAAAGCTTTAATTACGATTTAGTTTTCTTAGTACAAAAAACTTTAATTACGATATAGTTTTCTAAGTATGAGAAACTTCAATTACGATTTAGTTTTCTAAGTATAAGAAACTTCAATTACGATTTAGTTTTCTAAGTATAAGAAACTTCAATTACGATTTAGTTTTCTTAGTATAAAAAACATTAATTACGATTTAGTTTTCTTAGTATAAGAAACTTTAATTACGATTTAGTTTTCTTAGTATAAGAAACTTTAATTACGATTTAGTTTTCTTAGTACAAGAAACTTCAATTACGATTTAGTTTTCTTAGTATAAGAGACTTTAATTACGATTTAGTTTTCTAAGTATAAGAAACTTCAATTACGATTTAGTTTTCTAAGTATAAGAAACTTCAATTACGATTTAGTTTTCTTAGTATAAAAAACATTAATTACGATTTAGTTTTCTTAGTATAAGAAACTTTAATTACGATTTAGTTTTCTTAGTATAAGGAACTTTAATTCCGATTTAGTTTTCTTGGTACAAGAAACTTTAATTACGATTTAGTTTTCTTAGGATAAAAAGCTTTAATTATTATTTAGTTTTCCTGGTATAAGAAACTTCAATTACGATTTAGTTTCCTTAGTATAAGAAACTTTAATTACGATTTAGTTTTCTTAGTATAAAAAACTTGAATTACGATTTAGTTTTCTTAGTATAAGAAACTTAAATTACGATTTAGTTTTCTTAGTATAAGAGACTTTAATTACGATTTAGTTTTCTTAGTATGAGAAACTTTAATTACGATTTAGTTTTCTTAGTACAAGAAACTTTAATTACGATTTAGTTTTCTGAGTATAAGAAACTTTAATTACGATTTAGTTTTCTTAGTATAATAAACTTTAATTACGATTTAGTTTTCTTGGTAAAAAAAGCTTTAATTACGATTAAGTTTTCTTAGTACAAGAAACTTTAATTACGATTTAGTTTTCTTAGTACAAGAAACTTTAATTACGATTTAGTTTTCTTAGTACAAGAAACTTTAATTACGATTTAGTTTTCTTAGTATAAGAAACTTTAATTACGATTTAGTTTTCTTGGTAAAAAAAGCTTTAATTACGATTAAGTTTTCTTAGTATAATAAACTTTAATTACGATTTAGTTATCTTAGTATAAGAAACGTTAATTACGATTTAGTTTTCTTTGTATAAGAAACTTCAATTACGATTTAGTTTTTTTAGTACAGAAACTTTAATTACAAATTAGTTTTCTTGGTAAAAAAAGCTTTAATTACGATTTAGTTTTCTTAGTATAAAAAACTTTAATTACGATTTAGTTTTCTAAGTATGAGAAACTTTAATTACGATTTAGTTTTCTAAGTATAAGAAACTTCAATTACGATTTAGTTTTCTTAGTATAAAAAACTTTAATTACGATTTAGTTTTCTTAGTATAAGAAACTTTAATTACGATTTAGTTTTCTTACTATAAGAAACTTTGATATCGATTTTGTTTTCTTAGGATAAAAAACTTTAATTACGATTTAGTTTTCTTGGTACAAGAAAATTTAATTACGATTTAGTTTTCTTAGGATAAAAAACTTTAATTACGATTTAGTTTTCTTAGTATAAGAAACTTCAATTACGATTTAATTTTCTTAGTATAAGAAACTTTAATTACGATTTAGTTTTCTTAGTATAAGAAACTTACAATTACGATTTAGTTTTCTTAGTACAAGAAACTTTAATTACGATTAAGTTTTCTTAGTATAAAAAACTTTAATTTCGATTAGGTTTCTTAGTATAAAAAACTTTAATTACGATTTAATTTTCTTAATACAAGAAACTTTAATTACGATTTAGTTTTCTTAGTATAAGAAACATCAATTACGATTTAGTTTTCTTAGTACAAGAAACTTTAATTACGATTTAGTTTTCTTGGTACAAGAAACTTTAATTACGATTTAGTTTTCTTAGTATAAGAAACTTCAATTACGATTTAGTTTTCTTAGTATAAGACACTGGAATTACGATTTAGTGTTCTTAGTATAAGAAACTTACATTACGATTTAGTTTTCTTAGTATAAAAAACTTTAATTTCGATTTAGTTTTCTTAGTATAAAAAACTTTAATTACGATTTAGTTTTCTTAATACAAGAAACTTTAATTACGATTTAGTTTTCTTAGTATAAGAAACTTTAATTACGATTTAGTTTTATTAGTACAAGAAACTTTAATTACGATTTAGTTTTCTTGGTACAAGAAACTTTAATTACGATTTAGTTTTCTTAGTATAAGAAACTTCAATTACGATTTAGTTTTCTTAGTATAAGAAACTGGAATTACGATTTAGTGTTCTTAGTATAAGAAACTTCAATTACGATTTAGTTTTCTTAGTATAAAAAACTTCAATTACGATTTAGTTTTCTTGGTACAAGAAACTTTTACTACGATTTAGTTTTCTTAGGATAAAAACTTTAATTACGATTTAGTTTTCTTAGTATAAGAAACTTCAATTAGGATTTAATTTTCTTAGTATAAGAAACTTCAATTACGATTTAGTTTTCTTAGTATAAGAAACATCAATTACGATGTAGTTTTCTTAGCTCAGGAAACTTTAATTACGATTTAGTTTTTTTTAGTATAAGAAACTTCAATTACGATTTAGTTTTCTTAGTATAAGAAACTTTAATTACGATTTAGTTTTCTTAGGATAAAAAACTTGAATTACGATTTAGTTTTCTTAGTATAAAAAACTTTAATTACGATTTAGTTTACTAAGTATAAGAAACTTCAATTACGATTAAGTTTTCTAAGTATAAGAAACTTCAATTACGATTTAGTTTTCTTAGTATAAAAAAACTTTAATTACGATTTAGTTTTCTTGGTAAAAAAAACTTTAATTACGATTTAGTTTTCTTAGTGTAAGAAACTGTAATTACGATTTAGTTTTCTTAGTATAAAAACTTTAATTACGATTTAGTTTTCTTGGTACAAGAAACTTTAATTACGATTTAGTTTTCTTAGTATAAGAAACTTCAATTACGATTTAGTTTTTTTAGTACAGAAACTTTAATTACAATTTAATTTTCTTGGTAAAAAAAGCTTTAATTACGATTTAGTTTTCTTAGTACAAAAAACTTTAAATACGATATAGTTTTCTAAGTATGAGAAACTTCAATTACGATTTAGTTTTCTAAGTATAAGAAACTTCAATTACGATTTAGTTTTCTAAGTATAAGAAACTTCAATTACGATTTAGTTTTCTTAGTATAAAAAACATTAATTACGATTTAGTTTTCTTAGTATAAGAAACTCTAATTACGATTTAGTTTTCTTAGTATAAGAAACTTTAATTACGATTTAGTTTTCTTAGTACAAGAAACTTCAATTACGATTAAGTTTTCTTAGTATAAGAGACTTTAATTACGATTTAGTTTTCTAAGTATAAGAAACTTCAATTACGATTTAGTTTTCTAAGTATAAGAAACTTGAATTACGATTTAGTTTTCTTAGTATAAAAAACATTAATTACGATTTAGTTTTCTTAGTATAAGAAACTTTAATTACGATTTAGTTTTCTTAGTATAAGAAACTTTAATTACGATTTAGTTTTCTTGGTACAAGAAACTTTAATTACGATTTAGTTTTCTTAGGATAAAAAGCTTTAATTATGATTTAGTTTTCCTGGTATAAGAAACTTCAATTACGATTTAGTTTTCTTAGTATAAGAAACTTTAATTACGATTTAGTTTTCTTAGTATAAAAAACTTGAATTACGATTTAGTTTTCTTAGTATAAGAAACTTAAATTACGATTTAGTTTTCTTAGTATAAAAAACTTTAATTACGATTTAGTTTTCTTAGTATAAGAAACTTTAATTACGATTTAGTTTTCTTAGTACAAGAAACTTTAATTACGATTTAGTATTCTGAGTATAAGAAACTTTAATTACGATTTAGTTTTCTTAGTATAAGAAACTTTAATTACGATTTAGTTTTCTTGGTAAAAAAAGCTTTAATTACGATTAAGTTTTCTTAGTACAAGAAACTTTAATTACGATTTAGTTTTCTTAGTACAAGAAACTTTAATTACGATTTAGTTTTCTTAGTACAAGAAACTTTAATTACGATTTAGTTTTCTTAGTATAAGAAACTTTAATTACGATTTAGTTTTCTTGGTAAAAAAAGCTTTAATTACGATTAAGTTTTCTTAGTATAATAAACTTTTATTACGATTTAGTTATCTTAGTATAAGAAACGTTAATTACGATTTAGTTTTCTTAGTATAAGAAACTTCAATTACGATTTAGTTTTTTTAGTACAGAAACTTTAATTACAAATTAGTTTTCTTGGTAAAAAAAGCTTTAATTACGATTTAGTTTGCTTAGTATAAAAAACTTTAATTACGATTTAGTTTTCTAAGTATGAGAAACTTTAATTACGATTTAGTTTTCTAAGTATAAGAAACTTCAATTACGATTTAGTTTTCTTAGTATAAAAAACTTTAATTACGATTTAGTTTTCTTAGTATAAGAAACTTTAATTACGATTTAGTTTTTTTTTAGTATAAGAAACTTCAATTACGATTTAGTTTTCTTAGTATAAGAAACTTTAATTACGATTTAGTTTTCTTACTATAAGAAACTTTGATTACGATTTTGTTTTCTTAGTATAAAAAACTTTAATTACGATTTAGTTTTCTTGGTACAAGAAAATTTAATTACGATTTAGTTTTCTTAGGATAAAAAACTTTAATTACGATTTAGTTTTCTTAGTATAAGAAACTTCAATTACGATTTAATTTTCTTAGTATAAGAAACTTTAATTACGATTTAGTTTTCTTAGTATAAGAAACTTACAATTACGATTTAGTTTTCTTAGTACAAGAAACTTTAATTACGATTAAGTTTTCTTAGTATAAAAAACTTTCATTTCGATTTAGTTTTCTTAGTATAAAAAACTTTAATTACGATTTAATTTTCTTAATACAAGAAACTTTAATTACGATTTAGTTTTCTTAGTATAAGACACTGGAATTACGATTTAGTGTTCTTAGTACAAGAAACTTACATTACGATTTAGTTTTCTTAGTATAAAAAACTTTAATTTCGATTTAGTTTTCTTAGTATAAAAAACTTTAATTACGATTTAGTTTTCCTTATACAAGAAACTTTAATTACGATTTATTTTTCTTAGGATAAAAACTTTAATTACGATTTAGTTTTCTTAGTATAAGAAACTTCAATTACGATTTTATTTTCTTAGTATAAGAAACTTCAATTACGATTTAGTTTTCTTAGTATAAGAAACATCAATTACGATTTAGTTTTCTTAGTACAGGAAACTTTAATTACGATTTAGTTTTTTTTAGTATAAGAAACTTCAATTACGATTTAGTTTTCTTAGTATAAGAAACTTTAATTACGATTTAGTTTTCTTGGTACAAGAAACTTTAATTACGATTTAGTTTTCTTGGTACAAGAAACTTTAATTACGATTTAGTTTTCTTAGTATTAGATACTTCAATTACGATTTAGTTTTCTTAGAATAAGAAACTGGAATTACGATTTAGTGTTCTTAGTATAAGAAACTTCAATTTCGATTTAGTTTTCTTAGTATAAAAAACTTTAATTACGATTTAGTTTTCTTGGTACAAGAAACTTTTATTACGATTTAGTTTTCTTAGGATAAAAACTTTAATTACGATTTAGTTTTCTTAGTATAAGAAACTTCAATTACGATTTAGTTTTCTTAGTATAAGAAACTTCAATTACGATTTAGTTTTCTTAGTATAAGAAACATCAATTACGATTTAGTTTTCTTGGTACAGGAAACTTTAATTACGATTTAGTTTTTTTTAGTATAAGAAACTTCAATTACGATTTAGTTTTCTAAGTATAAGAAACTTCAATTACGATTTAGTTTTCTTAGTATAAAAAACTTTAATTACGATTTAGTTTTCTTGGTAAAAAAAACTTTAATTACGATTTAGTTTTCTTAGTGTAAGAAACTTTAATTACGATTTAGTTTTCTTAGTATAAAAACTTTAATTACGATTTAGTTTTCTTGGTACAAGAAACTTTAATTACGATTTAGTTTTCTTAGTATAAGAAACTTCAATTACGATTTAGTTTTCTTAGTATAAGAAACTTTAAGTACGATTTAGTTTTCTTAGTACAAGAAACTTTAATTACGATTTAGTTTTCTTAGGATAAAAAGCTTTAATTATGATTTTGTTTTCCTGGTAAAAGAAACTTCAATTACGATTTAGTTTTCTTAGTACAAAAAACTTTAATTACGATTTAGTTTTCTAAGTATGAGAAACTTCAATTACGATTTAGTTTTCTAAGTATAAGAAACTTCAATTACGATTTAGTTTTCTAAGTATAAGAAACTTGAATTACGATTTAGTTTTCTTAGTATAAAAAACATTAATTACGATTTAGTTTTCTTAGTATAAGAAACTTTAATTACGATTTAGTTTTCTTAGTATAAGAAACTTTAATTACGATTTAGTTTTCTTAGTACAAGAAACTTCAATTACGATTTAGTTTTCTTAGTACAAGAAACTTTAATTACGATTTAGTTTTCTTAGTATAAGAAACTTCAATTACGATTTAGTTTTCTTAGTATAAGAAACTTTAATTACGATTTCGTTAACTTAGTACAAGAAACTTTAATTACGATTTAGTTTTCTTAATACAAGAAACTTTAATTACGATTTAGTTTTCTTAGTATAAGAAACTTTAATTACGATTTAGTTTTCTTGGTACAAGAAACTTTAATTACGATTTAGTTTTCTTAGTATAAGAAACTTCAATTACGATTTAGTTTTCTTAGTATAAGAAACTGGAATTACGATTTAGTGTTCTTAGTATAAGAAACTTCAATTACGATTTAGTTTTCTTAGTATAAAAAACTTTAATTACGATTTAGTTTTCTTGGTACAAGAAACTTTTATTACGATTTAGTTTACTAAGGATAAAAACTTTAATTACGATTTAGTTTTCTTAGTACAAGCAACTTCAATTACGATTTAGTTTTCTTAGTATAAGAAACTTTAATTACGATTTAGTTTTCTTACTATAAGAAACTTTGATTACGATTTTGTTTTCTTAGTATAAAAAACTTTAATTACGATTTAGTTTTCTTGGTACAAGAAAATTTAATTACGATTTAGTTTTCTTAGGATAAAAAACTTTAATTACGATTTAGTTTTCTTAGTATAAGAAACTTCAATTACGATTTAATTTTCTTAGTATAAGAAACTTTAATTACGATTTAGTTTTCTTAGTATAAGAAACTTACAATTACGATTTAGTTTTCTTAGTACAAGAAACTTTAATTACGATTAAGTTTTCTTAGTATAAAAAACTTTCATTTCGATTTAGTTTTCTTAGTATAAAAAACTTTAATTACGATTTAATTTTCTTAATACAAGAAACTTTAATTACGATTTAGTTTTCTTAGTATAAGACACTGGAATTACGATTTAGTGTTCTTAGTACAAGAAACTTACATTACGATTTAGTTTTCTTAGTATAAAAAACTTTAATTTCGATTTAGTTTTCTTAGTATAAAAAACTTTAATTACGATTTAGTTTTCCTTATACAAGAAACTTTAATTACGATTTATTTTTCTTAGGATAAAAACTTTAATTACGATTTAGTTTTCTTAGTATAAGAAACTTCAATTACGATTTTATTTTCTTAGTATAAGAAACTTCAATTACGATTTAGTTTTCTTAGTATAAGAAACATCAATTACGATTTAGTTTTCTTAGTACAGGAAACTTTAATTACGATTTAGTTTTTTTTAGTATAAGAAACTTCAATTACGATTTAGTTTTCTTAGTATAAGAAACTTTAATTACGATTTAGTTTTCTTGGTACAAGAAACTTTAATTACGATTTAGTTTTCTTGGTACGAGAAACTTTAATTACGATTTAGTTTTCTTAGTATTAGATACTTCAATTACGATTTAGTTTTCTTAGAATAAGAAACTGGAATTACGATTTAGTGTTCTTAGTATAAGAAACTTCAATTTCGATTTAGTTTTCTTAGTATAAAAAACTTTAATTACGATTTAGTTTTCTTGGCACAAGAAACTTTTATTACGATTTAGTTTTCTTAGGATAAAAACTTTAATTACGATTTAGTTTTCTTAGTATAAGAAACTTCAATTACGATTTAGTTTTCTTAGTATAAGAAACTTCAATTACGATTTAGTTTTCTTAGTATAAGAAACATCAATTACGATTTAGTTTTCTTGGTACAGGAAACTTTAATTACGATTTAGTTTTTTTTAGTATAAGAAACTTCAATTACGATTTAGTTTTCTAAGTATAAGAAACTTCAATTACGATTTAGTTTTCTTAGTATAAAAAACTTTAATTACGATTTAGTTTTCTTGGTAAAAAAAACTTTAATTACGATTTAGTTTTCTTAGTGTAAGAAACTTTAATTACGATTTAGTTTTCTTAGTATAAAAACTTTAATTACGATTTAGTTTTCTTGGTACAAGAAACTTTAATTACGATTTAGTTTTCTTAGTATAAGAAACTTCAATTACGATTTAGTTTTCTTAGTATAAGAAACTTTAAGTACGATTTAGTTTTCTTAGTACAAGAAACTTTAATTACGATTTAGTTTTCTTAGGATAAAAAGCTTTAATTATGATTTTGTTTTCCTGGTAAAAGAAACTTCAATTACGATTTAGTTTTCTTAGTACAAAAAACTTTAATTACGATTTAGTTTTCTAAGTATGAGAAACTTCAATTACGATTTAGTTTTCTAAGTATAAGAAACTTCAATTACGATTTAGTTTTCTAAGTATAAGAAACTTGAATTACGATTTAGTTTTCTTAGTATAAAAAACATTAATTACGATTTAGTTTTCTTAGTATAAGAAACTTTAATTACGATTTAGTTTTCTTAGTATAAGAAACTTTAATTACGATTTAGTTTTCTTAGTACAAGAAACTTCAATTACGATTTAGTTTTCTTAGTACAAGAAACTTTAATTACGATTTAGTTTTCTTAGTATAAGAAACTTCAATTACGATTTAGTTTTCTTAGTATAAGAAACTTTAATTACGATTTCGTTAACTTAGTACAAGAAACTTTAATTACGATTTAGTTTTCTTAATACAAGAAACTTTAATTACGATTTAGTTTTCTTAGTATAAGAAACTTTAATTACGATTTAGTTTTCTTGGTACAAGAAACTTTAATTACGATTTAGTTTTCTTAGTATAAGAAACTTCAATTACGATTTAGTTTTCTTAGTATAAGAAACTGGAATTACGATTTAGTGTTCTTAGTATAAGAAACTTCAATTACGATTTAGTTTTCTTAGTATAAAAAACTTTAATTACGATTTAGTTTTCTTGGTACAAGAAACTTTTATTACGATTTAGTTTACTAAGGATAAAAACTTTAATTACGATTTAGTTTTCTTAGTACAAGCAACTTCAATTACGATTTAGTTTTCTTAGTATAAGAAACTTCAATTACGATTTAGTTTTCTTAGTATAAGAACCATCAATTACGATTTAGTTTTCTTAGTACAGGAGACTTTAATTTCGATTTAGTTTTCTTAGTATAAGAAACTTCAATTACGATTTAGTTTTCTTAGTATAAGAATCTTCAATTACGATTTAGTTTTCTTAGTACAAGAAACTTTAATTACGATTTAGTTTTCTTAGGATAAAAAGCTTTAATTATGATTTTGTTTTCCTGGTATAAGAAACTTCAATTACGATGTAGTTTTCTTAGTACAAAAAACTTTAATTACGATTTAGTTTTCTAAGTATGAGAAACTTCAATTACGATTTAGTTTTCTAAGTATAAGAAACTTCAATTACGATTTAGTTTTCTAAGTATAAGAAACTTCAATTACGATTTAGTTTTCTTAGTATAAAAAACATTAATTACGATTTAGTTTTCTTAGTATAAGAAACTTTAATTACGATTTAGTTTTCTTAGTACAAGAAACTTCAATTACGATTTAGTTTTCTTAGTACAAGAAACTTTAATTACGATTTAGTTTTCTTAGTATAAGAAACTTCAATTACGATTTAGTTTTCTTAGTATAAGAAACTTTAATTACGATTTCGTTAACTTAGTACAAGAAACTTTAATTACGATTTAGTTTTCTTAATACAAGAAACTTTAATTACGATTTAGTTTTCTTAGTATAAGAAACTTTAATTACGATTTAGTTTTCTTAGTACAAGAAACTTTAATTACGATTTAGTTTTCTTGGTACAAGAAACTTTAATTACGATTTAGTTTTCTTAGTATAAGAAACTTCAATTACGATTTAGTTTTCTTAGTATAAGAAACTGGAATTACGATTTAGTGTTCTTAGTATAAGAAACTTCAATTACGATTTAGTTTTCTTAGTATAAAAAACTTTAATTACGATTTAGTTTTCTTGGTACAAGAAACTTTTATTACGATTTAGTTTACTAAGGATAAAAACTTTAATTACGATTTAGTTTTCTTAGTACAAGCAACTTCAATTACGATTTAGTTTTCTTAGTATAAGAAACTTTAATTACGATTTAGTTTTCGTAGTATAAAAAACTTCAATTACGATTTAGTTGTCTTAGTATAAGAAACTTCAATTACGATTTAGTTTTCTTAGTATAAGAAACTTTAATTACGATTTAGTTTTCGTAGTATAAGAAACTTGAATTACGATTTAGTTTTCTTAGTATAAAAAACTTGAATTACGATTTAGTTTTCTTAGTATAAGAAACTTAAATTACGATTTAGTTTTCTTAGTATAAGAGACTTTAATTACGATTTAGTTTTCTTAGTATAAGAAACTTTAATTACGATTTAGTTTTCTTTGTATAAGAAACTTTAATTACGATTTAGTTTTCTTAGTATAAGAAACTTTAATTACGATTTAGTTTTCTTGGTAAAAAAAGCTTTAATTACGATTTAGTTTTCTTAGTATAATAAACTTTAATTACGATTTAGTTATCTTAGTATAAGAAACGTTAATTACGATTTAGTTTTCTTAGTATAATAAACTTCAATTACGATTTAGTTATCTTAGTATAAGAAACTTTAATTACGATTTAGTTTTCTTAGTATTAGAAACTTGAATTACGATTTAGTTTTCTTAGTATAAGAAACTTTAATTACGATTTAATTATTCTTAGTATAAGTAACTTTAATTACGATTTAGTTTTCTTAGTATAAGAAACTTTAATTACGATTTAGTTTTCTTAGTACAAGGAACTTTAATTACGATTTAGTTTTCTTAGTATAAGAAACTTTAATAACGATTTAGTTTTCTTAGGATAAAAAGCTTTAATTATGATTTAGTTTTCCTGGTATAAGAAACTTCAATTACGATTTAGTTTTCTTAGTATAAGAAACTTTAATTACGATTTAGTTTTCTTAGTATAAAAAACTTGAATTACGATTTAGTTTTCTTAGTATAAGAAACTTAAATTACGATTTAGTTTTCTTAGTATAAGAGACTTTAATTACGATTTAGTTTTCTTAGTATAAGAAACTTTAATTACGATTTAGTTTTCTTAGTACAAGAAACTTTAATTACGATTTAGTTTTCTGAGTATAAGAAACTTTAATTACGATTTAGTTTTCTTAGTATAAGAAACTTTAATTACGATTTAGTTTTCTTGGTAAAAAAAGCTTTAATTACGATTAAGTTTTCTTAGTACAAGAAACTTTAATTACGATTTAGTTTTCTTAGTACAAGAAACTTTAATTACGATTTAGTTTTCTTAGTACAAGAAACTTTAATTACGATTTAGTTTTCTTAGTATAAGAAACTTTAATTACGATTTAGTTTTCTTGGTAAAAAAAGCTTTAATTACGATTAAGTTTTCTTAGTATAATAAACTTTAATTACGATTTAGTTATCTTAGTATAAGAAACGTTAATTACGATTTAGTTTTCTTAGTATAAGAAACTTAAATTACGATTTAGTTTTTTTAGTACAGAAACTTTAATTACAAATTAGTTTTCTTGGTAAAAAAAGCTTTAATTACGATTTAGTTTGCTTAGTATAAAAAACTTTAATTACGATTTAGTTTTCTAAGTATGAGAAACTTTTATTACGATTTAGTTTTCTAAGTATAAGAAACTTCAATTACGATTTAGTTTTCTTAGTATAAAAAACTTTAATTACGATTTAGTTTTCTTAGTATAAGAAACTTTAATTACGATTTAGTTTTTTTTAGTATAAGAAACTTCAATTACGATTTAGTTTTCTTAGTATAAGAAACTTTAATTACGATTTAGTTTTCTTACTATAAGAAACTTTGATTACGATTTTGTTTTCTTAGTATAAAAAACTTTAATTACGATTTAGTTTTCTTGGTACAAGAAAATTTAATTACGATTTAGTTTTCTTAGGATAAAAAACTTTAATTACGATTTAGTTTTCTTAGTATAAGAAACTTCAATTACGATTTAGTTTTCTTAGGATAAGAAACTTTAATTACGATTTAGTTTTCGTAGTATAAAAAACTTCAATTACGATGTAGTTGTGTTAGTTTAAGAAACTTCAATTACGATTTAGTTTTCTTAGTATAAGAAACTTTAATTACGATTTAGTTTTCGTAGTATAAGAAACCTGAATTACGATTTAGTTTTCTTAGAACAAAAAATTGAAATACGATTTAGTTTTCTTAGTATAAGAAATTAAATTACGATTTAGTTTGCTTAGTATAAGAGACTTTAATTACGATTTAGTTTTCTTAGTATAAGAAACTTTAATTACGAATTAGTTTTCTTAGTATAAGAAACTTGAATTACGATTTAGTTTTCTTAGTATAAGAAACTTGAATTACGATTTAGTTTTCTTGGTAAAAAAAGCTTTAATTACGATTTAGTTTTCTTAGTATAAGAAACTTCAATTACGATTTAGTTATCTTAGTATAAGAAACGTTAATTACGATTTAGTTTTCGTAGTATGAGAAACTTAAATTACGATTTAGTTTTCTTAGTATAAGAAACTTCAATTACGATTTAGTTTTCTTAGTATAAGAAACTTTAATTACGATTTAATTATTCTTAGTATAAGTAACTTTAATTACGATTTAGTTTTCTTAGTATAAGAATCTTCAATTACGATTTAGTTTTCTTAGTATAAGAAACCTTAATTACGATTTAGTGTTCTTAGTATAAGAAACTTTAATAACGATTTAGTTTTCTTAGTATAAGAAACTTTAATTACGATTTAGTTTTCTTAGTATAAGAAACTTCAATTACGATTTAGTTTTCTTAGTATAAGAAACTTGAATTACGATTTAGTTTTTTTAGTATAAGAAACTTTAATTACGATTTAGTTTTCTTAGTATAAGAAACTTCAATTACGATTAAGTTTTCTTAGTATAAGAAACTTTAATGACGATTTAGTTTTTTTAGTATAAGAAACTTTACTTATGATTTAGTTTTCTTGGTAAAAAAAAAGCTTTTATTACAATTTAGTTTTTTTAGTATAAGAAACTTTAATTACGATTAAGTTTTCTTAGTATAAAAAACTTTAATTACGATTAAGTTTTCTTAGTATAAGAAACTTTAATTACAATTTAGTTTTCTTGGTAAAAAAAGCTTTAATTACGATTTAGTTTTCTTAGTATAATAAACTTTAATTACGATTTAATTTTCTTAGTATAAGAAACGTTAATTACGATTTAGTTTTCGTAGTATAAGAAACTTTAAGTACGATTTAGTTTTCTTAGTATATGAAACTTTGATTACGATTTAGTTTTCTTAGTATAAGAAACTTTAATTACGATTTAGTTTTCTTAGTATAAGAAACTTTAATTACGATTTAGTTTTCTAAGTATAAGAACTTCAATTACGATTTAGTTTTCTTGGTAAAAAAAGCTTAAATTACGATTTAGTTTTCTTAGTATAAGAAACTTTGATTACGATTTAGTTTTCTTAGTATAAAAAACTTTAATTACGATTTAGTTTTTTAGTATAAGAAACTTCAATTACGATTTAGTTTTTTTAGTATAAGAAACTTTAATTACGATTTAGTTTTCTTGGTAAAAAAAACTTTAAATACGATTTAGTTTTCTTAGTATAATAAACTTTTATTAGGATTTAGTTTTCTTAGTATAAGAAACTTTAATTACGATTTAGTTTTCTTGGTACAAGAAAATTTTATTACGATTTAGTTTTCTGAGTATAAGAAACTTTAATTACGATTTAGTTTTCTCAGTATAAGAAACTTTAATTACGATTTAGTTTTCTTAGTATAAGAAACTTTAATTACGATTTAGTTTTCTTAGTATAAGAAACTTTAATTACGATTTAGTTTTTTTGTATAAGAAACTTTAATTACGATTTAGTTTCCTTGGTAAAAAAAGCTTTAATTACGATTTAGTTTTATTAGTATAAGCAACTTGAATTACGATTTTGTTTTCTTAGTATAAGAAACGTTAATTACGATTTTGTTTTCTTAGTATAAGAAACTTCAATTACGATTTAGTTTTCTTAGTATAAGAAACTTTAATTACGATTTACTTTTCTTGTTAAAAAAAAGCTTCAATTACGATTTAGTTTTCTTGGTATAAAAAACTTTAATTACGATTTAGTTTTCTTAGTATAAGAAACTTCAATTACGATTTAGTTTTCTTACTATAAGAAACTTTAATTACGATTTAGTTTTCTAAGTATAAGAAACTTTAATTACGATTTAGTTTTCTTGGTACAAGAAACTTTAATTACGATTTAGTTTTCTTAGTATAAGAAACTGGAATAACGATTTAGTGTTCTTAGTATAAGAAACTTCAATTACCATTTAGTTTTCGTAGTATAAAAAACTTTAATTACGATTTAGTTTTCTTGGTACAAGAAACTTTTATTACGATTTAGTTTTCTTAGGATAAAAACTTTAATTACGATTTAGTGTTCTTAGTATAAGAAACTTCAATTACGATTTAGTTATCTTAGTATAAGAAACTTCAATTACGATTTAGTTTTCTTAGTATAAGAAACATCAATTACGATTTAGTTTTCTTAGTACAGGAAACTTTAATTACGATTTAGTTTTTTTTACTATAAGAAATTTCAATTACGATTTAGTTTTCTTAGTATAAGAAACGTTAATTACGATTTAGTTTTCTTAGGATAAAAAACTTTAATTACGATTTAGTTGTCTTAGTATAAAAAACTTTAATTACGATTTAGTTTTCTAAGTATAAGAGACTTCAATTACGATTTAGTTTTCTAAGTATAAGAAACTTCAATTACGATTTAGTTTTCTTAGTATAAAAAACATTAATTACGATTTAGTTTTCTTAGTATAAGAAACTTTAATTACGATTTAGTTTTCTTAGTGTAAGAAACTTTAATTACGATTTAGTTTTCTTAGTATAAAAAACATTAATTACGATTTAGTTTTCTTGGTACAAGAAACTTTAATTACGATTTAGTTTTCTTAGGATAAAAAACTTTAATTATGATTTAGTTTTCTTGGTATAAGAAACTTCAATTACGATTTAGTTTTCTTAGTATAAGCAACTTCAATTACGATTTAGGTTGCTTAGTATAAGAAAATTTAATTACGATTTTGTTTTCTTAGTATAAGAAACTTTAATAACGATTTAGTTTTTTAGTATAAAAAACTTTAATTACGATTTAGTTTTCTGGGTAAAAAAAGCTTTAGTTACGATTTAGTTTTCTTAGTATAAGAAACTTTAATTACGATTTAGTTTTCTTAGTATAAGAAACTTTAATTACGATTTAGTTTTCGTAGTATAAAAAACTTCAATTACGATTTAGTTGTCTTAGTATAAGAAACTTCAATTACGATTTAGTTTTCTTAGTATAAGAAACTTTAATTACGATTTAGTTTTCGTAGTATAAGAAACTTGAATTACGATTTAGTTTTCTTAGTATAAAAAACTTGAATTACGATTTAGTTTTCTTAGTATAAGAAACTTAAATTACGATTTAGTTTTCTTAGTATAAGAGACTTTAATTACGATTTAGTTTTCTTAGTATAAGAAACTTTAATTACGATTTAGTTTTCTTAGTATAAGAAACTTTAATTACGATTTAGTTTTCTTAGTATAAGAAACTTTAATTACGATTTAGTTTTCTTGGTAAAAAAAGCTTAAATTACGATTTAGTTTTCTTAGTATAATAAACTTTAATTACGATTTAGTTATCTTAGTATAAGAAACGTTAATTACGATTTAGTTTTCTTAGTATAATAAACTTCAATTACGATTTAGTTATCTTAGTATAAGAAACTTTAATTACGATTTAGTTTTCTTAGTATTAGAAACTTGAATTACGATTTAGTTTTCTTAGTATAAGAAACTTTAATTACGATTTAATTATTCTTAGTATTCTTATACTTAGTTTTCTTAGTATAAAAAACATTAATTACGATTTAGTTTTCTTAGTATAAGAAACTTTAATTACGATTTAGTTTTCTTAGTATAAGAAACGTTAATTACGATTTAGTTTTCTTAGTATAAAAAACTTTAATTACGATTTAGTTTTCTTAGTATAAGAAACGTTAATTACGATTTAGTTTTCTAAGTATAAGAAACTTCAATTACGATTTAGTTTTCTTGGTAAAAAAAGTTTTAATTACGATTTAGTTTTCTTGGTAAAAAAAGCTTTAATTACGATTTAGTTTTCTTGGTAAAAAAAGCTTTAATTATGATTTAGTTTTCTTAGTGTAAGAAACTTTAATTACGATTTAGTTTTCTTAGTATTAGAAACTTGAATTACGATTTAGTTTTCTTAGTATAAGAAACTTCAATTACGATTTAGTTTTCTTAGTATAAGAAACTTGAATTACGATTTAGTTTTTTTAGTATAAGAAACTTTAATTACGATTTAGTTTTCTTAGTATAAGAAACTTCAATTACGATTAAGTTTTCTTAGTATAAGTAACTTTAATGACGATTTAGTTTTTTTAGTATAAGAAACTTTACTTATGATTTAGTTTTCTTGGTAAAAAAAAGCTTTTATTACAATTTAGTTTTTTTAGTATAAGAAACTTTAATTACGATTAAGTTTTCTTAGTATAAAAAACTTTAATTACGATTAAGTTTTCTTAGTATAAGAAACTTTAATTACAATTTAGTTTTCTTGGTAAAAAAAGCTTTAATTACGATTTAGTTTTCTTAGTATAATAAACTTTAATTACGATTTAATTTTCTTAGTATAAGAAACGTTAATAACGATTTAGTTTTCGTAGTATAAGAAACTTTAAGTACGATTTAGTTTTCTTAGTATATGAAACTTTGATTACGATTTAGTTTTCTTAGTATAAGAAACTTTAATTACGATTTAGTTTTCTTAGTATAAGAAACTTTAATTACGATTTAGTTTTCTAAGTATAAGAAACTTCAATTACGATTTAGTTTTCTTGGTAAAAAAAGCTTAAATTACGATTTAGTTTTCTTAGTATAAGAAACTTTGATTACGATTTAGTTTTCTTAGTATAAAAAACTTTAATTACGATTTAGTTTTTTAGTATAAGAAACTTCAATTACGATTTAGTTTTTTTAGTATAAGAAACTTTAATTACGATTTAGTTTTCTTGGTAAAAAAAACTTTAAATACGATTTAGTTTTCTTAGTATAATAAACTTTTATTAGGATTTAGTTTTCTTAGTATAAGATACTTTAATTACGATTTAGTTTTCTTGGTACAAGAAACTTTTATTACGATTTAGTTTTCTGAGTATAAGAAACTTTAATTACGATTTAGTTTTCTCAGTATAAGAAACTTTAATTACGATTTAGTTTTCTTAGTATAAGAAACTTTAATTACGATTTAGTTTTCTTAGTATAAGAAACTTTAATTACGATTTAGTTTTTTTGTATAAGAAACTTTAATTACGATTTAGTTTCCTTGGTAAAAAAAGCTTTAATTACGATTTAGTTTTATTAGTATAAGCAACTTGAATTACGATTTTGTTTTCTTAGTATAAGAAACGTTAATTACGATTTTGTTTTCTTAGTATAAGAAACTTCAATTACGATTTAGTTTTCTTAGTATAAGAAACTTTAATTACGATTTACTTTTCTTGTTAAAAAAAAGCTTCAATTACGATTTAGTTTTCTTGGTATAAAAAACTGTAATTACGATTTAGTTTTCTTTGTATAAGAAACTTCAATTACGATTTAGTTTTCTTACTATAAGAAACTTTAATTACGATTTAGTTTTCTAAGTATAAGAAACTTTAATTACGATTTAGTTTTCTTGGTACAAGAAACTTTAATTACGATTTAGTTTTCTTAGTATAAGAAACTGGAATAACGATTTAGTGTTCTTAGTATAAGAAACTTCAATTACCATTTAGTTTTCGTAGTATAAAAAACTTTAATTACGATTTAGTTTTCTTGGTACAAGAAACTTTTATTACGATTTAGTTTTCTTAGGATAAAAACTTTAATTACGATTTAGTTTTCTTAGTATAATAAACTTCAATTACGATTTAGTTATCTTAGTATAAGAAACTTCAATTACGATTTAGTTTTCTTAGTATAAGAAACATCAATTACGATTTAGTTTTCTTAGTACAGGAAACTTTAATTACGATTTAGTTTTTTTTACTATAAGAAATTTCAATTACGATTTAGTTTTCTTAGTATAAGAAACGTTAATTACGATTTAGTTTTCTTAGGATAAAAAACTTTAATTACGATTTAGTTGTCTTAGTATAAAAAACTTTAATTACGATTTAGTTTTCTAAGTATAAGAGACTTCAATTACGATTTAGTTTTCTAAGTATAAGAAACTTCAATTACGATTTAGTTTTCTTAGTATAAAAAACATTAATTACGATTTAGTTTTCTTAGTATAAGAAACTTTAATTACGATTTAGTTTTCTTAGTGTAAGAAACTTTAATTACGATTTAGTTTTCTTAGTATAAAAAACATTAATTACGATTTAGTTTTCTTGGTACAAGAAACTTTAATTGCGATTTAGTTTTCTTAGGATAAAAAACTTTAATTATGATTTAGTTTTCTTGGTATAAGAAACTTCAATTACGATTTAGTTTTCTTAGTATAAGCAACTTCAATTACGATTTAGGTTGTTTAGTATAAGAAAATTTAATTACGATTTTGTTTTCTTAGTATAAGAAACTTTAATAACGATTTAGTTTTTTAGTATAAAAAACTTTAATTACGATTTAGTTTTCTGGGTAAAAAAAGCTTTAGTTACGATTTAGTTTTCTTAGTATAAGAAACTTTAATTACGATTTAGTTTTCTTAGTATAAGAATCTTTAATTACGATTTAGTTTTCGTAGTATAAAAAACTTCAATTACGATTTAGTTGTCTTAGTATAAGAAACTTCAATTACGATTTAGTTTTCTTAGTATAAGAAACTTTAATTACGATTTAGTTTTCGTAGTATAAGAAACTTGAATTACGATTTAGTTTACTTAGTATAAAAAACTTGAATTACGATTTAGTTTTCTTAGTATAAGAAACTTAAATTACGATTTAGTTTTCTTAGTAGAAGAGACTTTAATTACGATTTAGTTTTCTTAGTATAAGAAACTTTAATTACGATTTAGTTTTCTTAGTATAAGAAACTTTAATTACGATTTAGTTTTCTTAGTATAAGAAACTTTAATTACGATTTAGTTTTCTTGGTAAAAAAAGCTTTAATTACGATTTAGTTTTCTTAGTATAATAAACTTTAATTACGATTTAGTTATCTTAGTATAAGAAACGTTAATTACGATTTAGTTTTCTTAGTATAATAAACTTCAATTACGATTTAGTTATCTTAGTATAAGAAACTTTAATTACGATTTAGTTTTCTTAGTATTAGAAACTTGAATTACGATTTAGTTTTCTTAGTATAAGAAACTTTAATTACGATTTAATTATTCTTAGTATAAGTAACTTTAATTACGATTTAGTTTTCTTAGTATAAGAAACTTTAATTACGATTTAGTTTTCTTAGTATAAGAAACCTTAATTACGATTTAGTTTTCTTAGTATAAGAAACTTTAATAACGATTTAGTTTTCTTAGTATAAGAAACTTTAATTACGATTTAGTTTTCTTAGTATAAGAAACTTCAATTACGATTTAGTTTTCTAATTATAAGAAACTTGAATTACGATTTAGTTTTTTTAGTATAAGAAACTTTAATTACGATTTAGTTTTTTTTGTATAAGAAACTTTAATTACGATGTAGTTTTTTAGTATAAGAAACTTTAATTACGATTCAGTTTTGTTAGTATAAGAAACTTCAATTACGATTTACTTTTCTTTGTATAAGAAACTTTAATGACGATTTAGTTTTTTAGTATAAGAAACTTTACTTATGATTTAGTTTTCTTGGTAAAAAAAAAGCTTTAATTACAATTTAGTTTTTTTAGTATATGAAACTTTAATTACGATTTAGTTTTCTTAGTATAAAAAACCTTAATTACGATTTAGTTTTCTTAGTATAAGAAACTTTAAGTACGATTTAGTTTTTTTAGTACAGAAACTTTAATTACAATTTAGTTTTCTTGGTAAAAAAAGCTTTAATTACGATTTAGTTTTCTTAGTATAATAAACTTTAATTACGATTTAGTTTTCTTAGTATAAGAAACGTTAATTACGATTTAGTTTTCGTAGTATAAGAAACTTTTATTACGATTTATTTTTCTTAGTATAAGAAACTTTGATTACGATTTAGTTTTCTTAGTATAAGAAACTGTAATTACGATTTAGTTTTCTGAGTATAAGAAACTTTAATTACGATTTAGTTTTCTCAGTATAAGAAACTTTAATTACGATTTAGTTTTCTTAGTATAAGAAACTTTAATTACGATTTAGTTTTCTTAGTATAAGAAACTTTAATTACTATTTAGTTTTTTTGTATAAGAAACTTTAATTACGATTTAGTTTCCTTGGTAAAAAAAGCTTTAATTACGATTTAGTTTTATTAGTATAAGCAACTTGAATTACGATTTTGTTTTCTTAGTATAAGAAACGTTAATTACGATTTTGTTTTCTTAGTATAAGAAACTTCAATTACGATTTAGTTTTCTTGGTATAAGAAACTTTAATTACGATTTACTTTTCTTGTTAAAAAAAAGCTTCAATTACGATTTAGTTTTCTTGGTATAAAAAACTTTAATTACGATTTAGTTTTCTTAGTATAAGAAACTTCAATTACGATTTAGTTTTCTTACTATAAGAAACTTTAATTACGATTTAGTTTTCTAAGTATAAGAAACTTTAATTACGATTTAGTTTTCTTGGTACAAGAAACTTTAATTACGATTTAGTTTTCTTAGTATAAGAAACTGGAATAACGATTTAGTGTTCTTAGTATAAGAAACTTCAATTACCATTTAGTTTTCGTAGTATAAAAAAACTTTAATTACGATTTAGTTTTCTTGGTACAAGAAACTTTTATTACGATTTAGTTTTCTTAGGATAAAAACTTTAATTACGATTTAGTTTTCTTAGTATAATAAACTTCAATTACGATTTAGTTATCTTAGTATAAGAAACTTCAATTACGATTTAGTTTTCTTAGTATAAGAAACATCAATTACGATTTAGTTTTCTTAGTACAGGAAACTTTAATTACGATTTAGTTTTTTTTACTATAAGAAATTTCAATTACGATTTAGTTTTCTTAGTATAAGAAACGTTAATTACGATTTAGTTTTCTTAGGATAAAAAACTTTAATTACGATTTAGTTGTCTTAGTATAAAAAACTTTAATTACGATTTAGTTTTCTAAGTATAAGAGACTTCAATTACGATTTAGTTTTCTAAGTATAAGAAACTTCAATTACGATTTAGTTTTCTTAGTATAAAAAACATTAATTACGATTTAGTTTTCTTAGTATAAGAAACTTTAATTACGATTTAGTTTTCTTAGTGTAAGAAACTTTAATTACGATTTAGTTTTCTTAGTATAAAAAACATTAATTACGATTTAGTTTTCTTGGTACAAGAAACTTTAATTACGATTTAGTTTTCTTAGGATAAAAAACTTTAATTATGATTTAGTTTTCTTGGTATAAGAAACTTCAATTACGATTTAGTTTTCTTAGTATAAGCAACTTCAATTACGATTTAGGTTGCTTAGTATAAGAAAATTTAATTACGATTTTGTTTTCTTAGTATAAGAAACTTTAATAACGATTTAGTTTTTTAGTATAAAAAACTTTAATTACGATTTAGTTTTCTGGGTAAAAAAAGCTTTAGTTACGATTTAGTTTTCTTAGTATAAGAAACTTTAATTACGATTTAGTTTTCTTAGTATAAGAAACTTTAATTACGATTTAGTTTTCGTAGTATAAAAAACTTCAATTACGATTTAGTTGTCTTAGTATAAGAAACTTCAATTACGATTTAGTTTTCTTAGTATAAGAAACTTTAATTACGATTTAGTTTTCGTAGTATAAGAAACTTGAATTACGATTTAGTTTTCTTAGTATAAAAAACTTGAATTACGATTTAGTTTTCTTAGTATAAGAAACTTAAATTACGATTTAGTTTTCTTAGTATAAGAGACTTTAATTACGATTTAGTTTTCTTAGTATAAGAAACTTTAATTACGATTTAGTTTTCTTAGTATAAGAAACTTTAATTACGATTTAGTTTTCTTAGTATAAGAAACTTTAATTACGATTTAGTTTTCTTGGTAAAAAAAGCTTTAATTATGATTTAGTTTTCTTAGTATAATAAACTTTAATTACGATTTAGTTATCTTAGTATAAGAAACGTTAATTACGATTTAGTTTTCTTAGTATAATAAACTTCAATTACGATTTAGTTATCTTAGTATAAGAAACTTTAATTACGATTTAGTTTTCTTAGTATTAGAAACTTGAATTACGATTTAGTTTTCTTAGTATAAGAAACTTTAATTACGATTTAATTATTCTTAGTATAAGTAACTTTAATTACGATTTAGTTTTCTTAGTATAAGAAACTTTAATTACGATTTAGTTTTCTTAGTATAAGAAACCTTAATTACGATTTAGTTTTCTTAGTATAAGAAACTTTAATAACGATTTAGTTTTCTTAGTATAAGAAACTTTAATTACGATTTAGTTTTCTTAGTATAAGAAACTTCAATTACGATTTAGTTTTCTAATTATAAGAAACTTGAATTACGATTTAGTTTTTTTAGTATAAGAAACTTTAATTACGATTTAGTTTTTTTTGTATAAGAAACTTTAATTACGATGTAGTTTTTTTAGTATAAGAAACTTTAATTACGATTCAGTTTTGTTAGTATAAGAAACTTCAATTACGATTAACTTTTCTTTGTATAAGAAACTTTAATGACGATTTAGTTTTTTAGTATAAGAAACTTTACTTATGATTTAGTTTTCTTGGTAAAAAAAAAGCTTTAATTACAATTTAGTTTTTTTAGTATATGAAACTTTAATTACGATTTAGTTTTCTTAGTATAAAAAACCTTAATTACGATTTAGTTTTCTTAGTATAAGAAACTTTAAGTACGATTTAGTTTTTTTAGTACAGAAACCTTAATTACAATTTAGTTTTCTTGGTAAAAAAAGCTTTAATTACGATTTAGTTTTCTTAGTATAATAAACTTTAATTACGATTTAGTTTTCTTAGTATAAGAAACGTTAATTACGATTTAGTTTTCGTAGTATAAGAAACTTTTATTACGATTTATTTTTCTTAGTATAAGAAACTTTGATTACGATTTAGTTTTCTTAGTATAAGAAACTGTAATTACGATTTAGTTTTCTTAGTATAAGAAACTTTAATTACGATTTAGTTTTCTTAGTATAAGAAACGTTAATTACGATTTAGTTTTCTTAGTATAAAAAACTTTAATTACGATTTAGTTTTCTTAGTATAAGAAACGTTAATTACGATTTAGTTTTCTAAGTATAAGAAACTTCAATTACGATTTAGTTTTCTTGGTAAAAAAAGTTTTAATTACGATTTAGTTTTCTTGGTAAAAAAAGCTTTAATTACGATTTAGTTTTCTTGGTAAAAAAAGCTTTAATTATGATTTAGTTTTCTTAGTGTAAGAAACTTTAATTACGATTTAGTTTTCTTAGTATAAGAAACTTTAATTACGATTTAGTTTTCTTAGTATAAGAAACTTCAATTACGATTTAGTTTTCTTACTATAAGAAACTTTGATTACGATTTAGTTTTCTTAGTATAAGAAACTTTAATTACGATTTAGTTTTTTTAGTATAAGAAACTTCAATTACGATTTAGTTGTCTTAGTATAAGAAACTTCAATTACGATTTAGTTTTCTTAGTATAAGAAACTTTAATTACGATTTAGTTTTCTTGGTAAAAAAAGCTTTAATTACGATTTAGTTTTCTTAGTATAAGAAACTTCAATTACGATTTAGTTTTCTTACTATAAGAAACTTTGATTACGATTTAGTTTTCTTAGTATAAGAAACTTTAATTACGATTTAGTTTTCTTAGTATAAGAAACTTTAATTACGATTTAGTTTTCTTAGTATAAGAAACTTCAATTACGATTTAGTTTTCTTAGTATAAGAAACTTTAATTACGATTTAGTTTTCTTGGTAAAAAAAACTTTAAATACGATTTAGTTTTCTTAGTATAATAAACTTTTATTACGATTTAGTTTTCTTAGTATAAGAAACGTTAATTACGATTTAGTTTTCTTAGTATAAGAAACTTTAATTACGATTTAGTTTTCTTAGTATAAGAAACTTTAATTACGATTTAGTTTTCTTAGTATAAGAAACGTTAATTACGATTTAGTTTTCTTAGTATAAGAAACTTTAATTACGATTTAGTTTTTTTGTATAAGAAACTTTAATTACGATTTAGTTTTCTTGGTAAAAAAAGCTTTAATTACGATTTAGTTTTATTAGTATAAGAAACTTGAATTACGATTTTGTTTTCTTAGTATAAGAAACGTTAATTCGTATTTTGTTTTCTTAGTATAAGAAACTTCAATTACGATTTAGTTTTCTTAGTATAAGAAACTTTAATTACGATTTACTTTTCTTGGTAAAAAAAAGCTTCAATTACGATTTAGTTTTCTTGGTATAAAAAACTTTAATTACGATTTAGTTTTCTTAGTATAAAACACTTTAATTACGATTTAGTTTTCTTGGTATAAAAAACTTTAATTACGATTTAGTTTTCTTAGTATAAGAAACTTCAATTACGATTTAGTTTTCTTACTATAAGAAACTTTAATTACGATTTAGTTTTCTTAGTATAAGAAACTTTAATTACGATTTAGTTTTCTTAGTATAAGAAACTTGAATTTTAACATTAATGTTTCTGCTAATATAACGGCATGTATGATACTCGGATGAGTATGTAACAAAAGTATCGGTGCTTATTTAGAATAACACGCGTTTAAAAATATACAGAAATATTTTTATGATATACGTACTCGTCACGGAACGAAAAGGTCATATTCAGAAAATCAGGTAAATTGATCAAGTAGTTTTTTTTAACTAAGAAACTAAAAATTTAAGATTTTTAACGATTTTATTACAAAATGTACTCGTTATCAGGCTGATTTTGCTCGCGATACTTCGAATTGAGTTGTTTCCCTCTGATTTATTCAACAATGTCTCGCTTCGTCAAAAAATTTTATTTTCTTAGTTTAAAAGAAACTACTTGATTAATTTACGCGAATTTTGGAAGAGGATATGTTCGTTCCAGGATGAATACGTACAAAACTACCACCTTACATTCATTAACACTTATTCTAGAGTGGCCTCCGGTTCTTGATAAGTGGTGATTACTTGTAAAAAAAAAAAAAAATAAATAATAAAAAAATAATTTTTAAAAACTGCCCTGATATCAACTGCATCGGCTTCATAAAACGTATGACGGTGAAACTTAATTTGTTCAATTTTATCTGCATGGAGGAATTCAATAACGCACTTTTGCTTCTGACGCACGTCCGTGACAGGAGTTGCTTTCTCTTACTGTCAATACCTGCAACAGAGAGATAAAACTTTCAGTTCTGATCCATTTGGGAGGAATAAAAAAAAATAGGAGTCATTACTTTTGGAACATCCTTTCATATATTCGTCTTATTTATTTAAAGAATATTTAGCCGATAATGACAATTATTTTTACGAATAAAAAATATTTTTTCTTAATAATATTGAATTTAACATACGACGGACCTTCAATAAGTTTCCAGACTTATTTTATACAGGCATTTAAAATTGTCGTAGATGTTTGAAACTTCAGTATGTTATTACTATGCATATTGTGAAATGACTGAACGATTTTTATGTTTTCAGGTTACAACAAGAATTAGAATACACCCCACTCAAGCATGATTATCACGACTGATGAATTTCCAAAATGCAATCTGGGCGTGAGGACACTTTAGGAGAACGATATGCAATAAAATTCTGTTTTAAACTTGGAAAATATGCCACAGAAGTATATGGAATACTATAGATTGCTTTTGAACGATCCCACATGAATCGAGCATCAGTTTTGGAGTGGCATAAGCGATTCAAAGAAGGCAGGTAGTCTGTTAGGGATGATGAGAGGTGTGAGAGGAGTAGTGAAGTCAAAACATCAGAGTTGATTGGCCAAATAAAGAATTTCATGGATAAGAATCGTCGTGTATCTATAGAGACAATAAGTGCATAGTTTGATGTCAGTGTGGGAACTGAAGATGCAAAATTTTGTTTGAAGGGTGCTGCATCGTTGGCACAAACTATTTGACCAAAATGTGTATCAAGACAATTCCTAACCCTCCCTAAAGTCCAGACCTTGCTCTTTGTGATTTTTTGTTTTTCACTAAGCTCAATCGTCTCATTATGAGAAAATTGAGGAAACGAAAGAGAGAGTGATGAGGGGCATTCTAACGCTCACACAAGAGCACTTCCATGGGGCCTTCCAGTTGTTAGAACGGTACAACAGGTGAATTGCGACCGGAGGAGATTACTTGTCCTGCCTTGATAGAGTTCAAAATAGACTTCGTAGTCTAGTGGGAGATGTCCTTTTCTCTTCCCTGCAACCTCTATCTCACAGAAGAGATGTTGCGAGTTTGTCTCTGATGTATCGTTATTTTCATAGAAAGTGTTCAAAACAACAACATCAATTTTCCTCTGCAAAACAAGCAAACCAAACATTATGAATAAATATTTGAAGGCATATAGCAATTGTAGCATCCACACTTTTATCAAAATGCATGGACTCGACATTAAATACCTCGAAAAGGGTTGATATGCCGTAAAACAAAACAACCAAACGAAACACCATTAATAAATATTTGAAAATATTAAGAACCTGAAACTTAAAAATATTGCCAAAATTAACCCGAAACTGGTTGTTATGCTGTAAAATAAAACAACGGAACCGAATAAAACTTTAGCATAAAATTTCTCTGCAAAATTTATAACTAGAGTGAAACAATTGAAACCCCACAAGACGTCGAAAATGGAAACTTTTCCGTATGCTGATGAGATCTCTAAAGTATTGAGATTTGATATTGGCTAAGCCGAAGCTGGAATCATAATTCATGCGGAATTGATAATTGAAGTGCCTTTTACTCACTCATGAGCAGTACGATATAAAAAAAAAAACTTGTCAGCGATTAAAGAAAAGTACACCCGCTTGCGTCACGACAGAAGCTGGTTTCGTGCCGTGGTAGACATAAAGGGGGAGGGGTGGAACAGTCATCTAAAGAGAACACTGCGAAATAAAAACGTTTAACGAATCAACCTAGAAGGGAAAGCATTTAAGACCAGTCGACATGAACCATTTAAAATCTGTATAATTGAATTTCCGACTGAAATTAATTCGATTTCCTTAATGAAACGTGCAAAACAGTGAAATTACTGGCGAGCATTCTTCTTTTTTCCGCATATTTTCAGAATCGTAAGCAAGACAAAACGACAACAGAGCAAAGGGACATTTTTTTTTGAGATACAGCGATTCAATCAACACGATTATCGATGACCATGGGCCAAGGGAAACGCGACATAAAATTTAAACGTGACATACTAATAAAATTCTATTCCGGGCTTTAGCGGGGACATACCAAAAATTAGTGTTCTTTTTTTTTTTTTTTTTTTTTACAGTAGTTACTCATCATTTGTTTTGTCATATTTAAAAACGCCATTTTTTTCTGTGTACCTATTATATGACGTTAGAAAATTCCGTTTCATTCAGATTTTTTACCCAATATTTAAAATTTTGGTGCTAGTGCATTTACTGATCCGCGCTATTTTTTAAATCGTATTACCACGTTTAATTATGTTTTTTTTATTCAATTGTAAGGTTAAAGTACAGAATAGGTACAAAACACTCTCCCCTCCCCATGTTAAGAATGGCTTTTTAAATAATAACGTTACTATTTCAGAACGGATCACTCTCTCCATGAGTACCAAAATTTTATATTCTGTGTTACACTTGAAATGACTTTGGAAAGCTCCAAATGTTTGTACAGTTTAAGACATCTTTATATTCACTCTATGAACTGCTGGGACGGCGACATCTACAATTCCGGGTGTGTTTATTAACTATTACCACGTAGCTTATTATTACGACCGGTTTTGTTGAATACTAGCAGATATATCCGGCGTTGCACGGTATTAAACGTAACGTTAAATTCGTTTAAAAAATGAAGTAAGATAACAGAAAGAAACTCAGACATGTGCATTCGAGTATTATGTTTTTTTTCTAGACAGTCCACTTCTTGTAAGTAAAAAAAAAAAATACTCCCGCTGAGATCGAAATCAAAGCCTAAACACACTGAGTCAAGTACGATAACTATTAAGCCAACTTGCCACGATTTAAGTATTTTCAAACCTATTTATTCTTAACACAAGGAAGCTGTCATGTGAACGATACGCGAATGCGCAGTCGTGAAACAGTCTACAAACAGATTTGTTGACTTTTAATGACCGTAGACGAGCTGGCATTCACTTTCTTCCTTTGTCATCGTTTTCCACTCCAGATATAAAAAGGAAAACTGGTATCCAATCTGTTGCTAATGTAGCTGGAAAATTCCATGGCTCCAGAAAATGCAACCTGCTATCTATATAAAAGTCAAATAAAATGATTATGGCATGATCACATTGACACAACGGTTTTTGCTACCTCACTAAAGTTAAGCAACGTTAAGACTGGTCAGTATCGAATGGGTGATCATTTCGATATGCAAGACATTGTAATTTGAAAGTCGTCAAAACCCCCTTGCAATAACTGCAAAAAACATAGTCGCCATCTCCGATAACAGGAATATATATATATATATATATATATATATATATATATATATATATATATATATATATATAATACTGTGAATTTGATATTTCTTCAAAACTTTCCCCGAAGAAGGAAGATGGTTCAATCCGCCTAGGATGAGTACCACTTCGGTTCAGTAAGATGGAGTACTAATGTCACATCTACCGCTCAATTCAGGTTTTTTTTTTCATTAACAAATTATAAAATAGATTTCGCAATCTGGTGTTTGATGATATTTTCTGTTTTCTAAAACCCTTTTTCTAACAGAAGAGACATTTCTAGCCTTTCTCTAGTTTTTTTTTCTTTACATTTTCACTCCAAACAAGGCACAGTGCCACTTTGATGTAGGGACATAATTTGTAGGGGTACAATGTAGGGAGTTGAGCAGCAAGATGTCTGTTTACATTATACTTGAACTTCTGCATATCAGTATAGTCAGGGAAGCAGGAACCCCGAAGGGAATTCCAAAGTCCAGCAGTCATAGGGAAGAAAAGTAAAAGGGATTTCTACTGTGTAGGGGTGGGATTTTGCTGCTTGTCAGATTTGTCGAGGTATTTACGTCAAGGGGGCACAAGGGCTTGTCGAAGCACCTACCTTTAAAATACTTATAGAACAGGCAGAGGGGTGCAACATTTCGTCGATGGGACAGTGTTTGAAGCCTAACTGATACTATGGGACCTATTAGGTTGGCAACTCTCTTTTGAACCCTGTATAAGAGGGAGAGACTAGTAGCAGATTCACCGGCCCAAATGTGGAAACAATGCTTTATACATGGGCGAATGGTAGCCTTGTAGAGGTAAAGAATACTCTCAGGCATAGTTTTTTCATTGTTTTCATGGAAGGTGCCAGAAAATATTTTTCTATTACAACAACAAAAAACTTTCCTACTTTCTTTTGTATGTCCATCATTAAGTAGAAATGTGTATCAACAGAGTTCCTTTCCAAGAACTGTGATATTCATAAAAAAAAAGCAAGCGGCCACGCGTGTGTGCCTTGTGTGGCTATAAAAACAATAAATAAATAATCAACACTCACTCCAGAAACGTCCTTAGGTCTGTCTGTACTGCGGGCTGAGAAGAAAGAAAAATTAAAAAGATCCAAGATGGTGTTCATTTGAAGCCCTAGATCTCGCACAGTTCTCCCATGGTCACATGACACAACTGCTAATGAGGCAAAAAATAAAATAAAAGTAGGTCACTTGGAGAAGTTAGGGCGGAGCGTTCAGATCTGCGTACAAGGAATAGTGCTCTGCTTCTCGTCAGACATTTTGATATAACCTGTGTAATGAAATTTGCTTTGCGTCTCGTTAGATTTCTTTTTATTTTGCAACAAGAACTTAATTAGTTCGCATGTATCAGTCACAAACTAATATAATGTTATTATTATAATTACTAGCTTGCAGCCAGGCGTTGCGTGGTCTTACAGCACGCTTAAACATGATATTTTAATTCATGCAGATTGCGTATATATTATTATAGAATCAATCCTCTATTGATTATTATATATTACGAGGAATAATTTGCCCGGTAGACTAATTCGAAAAACAAAACAAAACAAAAAAAAAAACAATAAAAAATAAAAAATAAAAATAATGATAATGTCGTTCACTAAATTCCATTTGTGTTTGTTTAAAATATCAATATTTGGGCTTCACGGTGAACGCCCTGGAAATGTTACCTCTGATTAATATTTAGTTTTAAAATAGGCAAACGAAGAAATGATTTGCGGAGATCTTAAATGGTACATGTTTTTTTTTATCGTAAATTGAAATCAATAATAAGAAAAAAATAAAATAAAATGGTGAAGTACACCTAGGTTTGAACGGGGGATCATTCGATGTGTAGACGAATGCTATACTGCTAAGCTATATCTTTATATTTTAGCGAAACTGTTTTTCTTTTTTAAAAGAAGAAATGATTTGCTGACATTTTATTATCTCCCCTGTCAATGTAACGTAAAATATTACCCTTTGAAAATTATCATTATTTATCTCTAATAGAGAAAACCTATTTTTAAGATCGTATTTTTCTATTCTTATCGGATGAATTTCTGTACAAAACCTATCTAAGAACATTGCCAGACATATAGAACAGCCTTGTGTGAAATTTGCAAAAGATAAGCTCAGCCGTTTCGGAACCTATAAGAAAGGAATTCACACACACACACACACACACACACTAAGTGACTTTTATATAATAGTAAATATAAAGAACATGATTGAATGCAAAAATGATATCGTTTTCGAGAAATATTGAAACCCATTTCAGTTATTATCTTCGACAAGTTTGATATATTTGTATTGTTTCCTGCTCCTTCATCTTCGTTCTGTGATCTGATGGGACGACGAAATCTACGATACTTTGCTCTTATGCTAGTAAATGACCTGATTTAGACATTAGGGCACATCGTATTATTTGGATAATTCGGACTACTGTTCTCATCTTAAGTGTTATTTTCACAAGAGAACTGGACCCGTTGCGTAATGATTAGAGCATTTAGAAAAAATCCAGTTGTAAAGTGATATTTTTCTGAGGATTAAGGATTCAATCCCCAGCGTGGGCGACCGAAAATACAACTGTGAATTACTTAGTTCTTCTATCCAGTCATGGCTGATGGAATGAGAGCATGCTATCCCCGTGAAGTAAATAAAGGGTACTGTTCGAAATCTCGTGCAGATTCTCGAGTTCGACAGAAACATTTCAGAATTCGACAAGATACATCAACCGAAACGTTGTGAAAATGGCAGCCAAGACGAGAACAGTAGTCGGAAGAATCCCAATAATATGAATAAGAAATCCTCATCTCAAAAATGCAGAAATACAATTTTCTTTGTTATTTCTTTTCCATGTTCTCTTTTCCCTCCTCTTTACAGTCGATCGTTTTTACTTCGTTCTTCTCGTTGTCTTATATATTTTATTTTCAGCCAGACATATTAAGTCTGAGGCCGATCGTCTAAGCCAACAACTCAATTAATTATGTTTCCATTGAATATTTATAATCCTTTCCAGAGTCTACTCATTTAGATAAAAAAATAATGACACATCCAATGAATAATGGTTATAAATTTGTATTATTTACGAACTACTGTTCTTATCTTTAAAGTTATGTTCACACCGTCACACAGACACATGCATACACACGCATCTATTATATAAATCTCACTTTTCTGTTTAAATGTATGCATGTCTGTCTAAAACTTTCAACAGAGGCGACGGATTTTCACAAGATCAGTATCATTTTTACGCTCGACCCTTCGGACGACAAATATCAAAGAATTGGCTACAAACATTAATTCCTTCACCCTCAACTTGGCACTTTTCTACAGGGAGGGGTCGCTTTTTTCGCAGATATTTTCGAAAATCATTCCCTCTTTTCAATTGTCTAGCATAATTTAAATCTTAGCCACTTCCGGTTTGGCGATAGACGCAACGGAAAAGACGTCACGTTTTTTTCACGTTCTTTTCTTCCTTTGCTGCACGGATTCGGGCCTGCTTACAACTTTTTATTATTATTATTATTATTATTATTATTATTATTATTAATTTTTGTTAAACACACCCCAAACACTCGGGCAACGCCTGTCACCCAGGCTAGCACACACACACACACACACACACACACACACACACACACACACACACACACACACACACACACACATATATATATAGGTGGAATTATATATATATATATATATATATATATATATATATATATATATAAATTTATGAGGAGCATTCAATAAGTTTCGGACTTTTTTGTATGGGCATTTTTATTGGTAGTACACACATAAAACTCTAGTCACTTTCAAAGTAATCTCTTCCGGCTGCAATGCACTTGTAACGTTCCAACAACTTCTGGAATGCCACCTGAAAGTTCTCCTGTGTGAGTGTGGCAATGACTCTCGCCACAGCCTCTTTCATGTCCACAATTGTCTCATAGGAACAGCATCTAAGGTTTTCGTTGAGCTTAGGGAATAACCAAAAGTCACAGGGAGTAAGGTTTGGGCTATAGAGAAGTGACTGTCTTGATTACCAACTTAGTCAAATAGTCTGTGACAACGATGGAGTTGTGGGCTTGTGCATCTGCGCAGATTCTCTGCATCTTCAGTTCCTCGCGAATAATTGTGTGTACAGTTCCCACACTGACATCAAACTGTGCACTTATTGTCTCTATAGACACACAACGGTTCTTATCTATGAAATTCTTTATTTGACAAATCAAATCTGGTGTTCTGACTTCTTTAATCCTCCCACATCTCTTATACTCTCTGCCTTCCTTGAATCTCTTATGCAACTCAAAAACTGATACAGGATCCTAACGAGATGGTTCAAAAGCAGTCTGAAGTATTTCATACGTTTTTGTGTCATTTTTTCCAAATTTAAAACAGAATTTTATTGCATATTGTTCTTCTAAAATGTCCTTATGTCTAGATTGCATTTTTGAGCTTCTCCAGCTGTGACAATCATGCTTTAGTAGAGTGTATTCCAATTCCTGCTGTGGCAATTCATTTTAACTTGCAACCATAAATATTGATTAGTCCTCTCATAGGATGTATAGCAATCACATACTGAAGATTCAAAAGTCTACGACGATTTTAAATACCTGTACAAAAAAGTCTGGAAACTTATTGAAGGCACCTCGTATATTAAAAAAAATATTATTTTGTTCAACCTAGGTATAATTAGCTGTAAATCGATTTTAAAATTTGCAGTTTTTTTATATACGAGGGTTTGCTAAGAATGTTAAAGGCCAGAGATTACTTTTTATTCGACTGTTGAAATGCTTTCAAATTAATGCAGTCTGGTTCCGCCATTAACATAACGTGCTGAGTCAGCATTTTAAGCTGTGATGTCACGGAGTGGAATGTATATATGGACATAGAGATCAGAAAGAAGTAGGAGGAGAAAAAAAGAAAAAAAAACAGAAAAGGAGGCGTAGCGAATGAGAAGTTACGTGACGACTCTTCTTCTGACGCCTTCGATTGAGAGCCCTCTATATCTGGTGCCGTATATTGACAGCGAGTTGTATCTGGTGCCGTGTATTTACAGCCAGCCAACGTCGCGGTCAGGAAGAGAAGACATACTGGTGTTAAATGCGTGTAAGTGACTGGTATGGCAAATCGAAGAAAATGAATAACTGGAAAGTTTGTGTTAAAGTTCTAATTTCTTTTGCGATTGTAAGTTTAGTCTGCTAGAAAGAATAATAACGTTGCATTTCGAATTACGAATTAATCAATTTGTTGTTATTTTAATTTTCAACAACGTATTAAAATGGTACACGTGTTTACTGTAATATATAATAAGGAAGCTAAAGATTATGGCCTTAAACTATATCCGATGGTCATGCCTCATCTTGCGGGCTTTTAGGAGTGTGGAGCCACCCCTTAATTGTCATTGCTCCCAGGTTCACTTTGACCCGAAGTAGTAATACCTGTTAGGGTCCCAACTATGGGTTAAATAGAGACTTACTTGAAAAAAAAAATATATATTCTATTAAAAACTTTTTATTCAAAATCACTGGATTCGGCATTGAATAACCTGAAAAGGGTTGATATGCCGTAAAACAAAAATAACCAACCAACTAAAGATTACCCACTTTGTTTTTAATTAACTATTATAAATAAATAAATAATTTTATTAATTAATTATTTTGGGCATTGATTCGTATGTCCACACATACGCTTGCGCGTGAGATGTGTGATTAGATTCGATCGAATACATACAGGGTAGAACGATAAAAGTGTCGCCCTGGAGAAATCATAACAGCTTTATTAAAAAAAAAAAAAAAAAAAGTACTCCTTCTTAGCACTCAAGCCTGGGTTATTTCGGACTTGTGAGCCGGCGCCGAGTCTTGCTGCCACACTCAGGGAATGCCAGCGACCACCTGATTGCATGAGGGGATCACTGTACTCTTCACCACACTCAGGTACATTTTGCTGTTGACTTTCAGATGTGAGGTGGCATGATGTGTTCCTCACTTGAAACCACACCAAAGACGATGACTGTGACCGGAAACTTTGTTTTAATCACCCTGGGCACGTCTGTGTTATTCATGGCAATCCAGCGATGACATTTGATGGTGCTGGCAATGGTCCTGTTATCATAACTTAAATTGGTAGAAAGCATAATTTGTACAGCGGCGCATCTCCAATCTTATTCGTTGAACATTGTGTCACTTTCAGACATGATAGAAGGCCCTATTCCTTCTTAAGATTTGTATACAACTGGCCAATTATTAGATGGTCAGCAACAAAAAATGAAAACCGGTTTTCATCAAACGGAAATGGAGTCATGCCGTTTTTTCTAGTACGACAATTTTATCGTTCCAGCCTGTACGCCCATTTCATAATTCATTTAACCTGCCGTATAATAATTTATGATGGCGTCATTTTATTTACTTTCTTTTCGGTTAGATGCAAGTTTTTTGGGGGGAGGGATTAGACACAAGTTTTTTTAATTGGTAGTCACCACTTATCAAAGCCTGAAGGTCACTCGAGGATAATCAAGATAAGGTATTAATGTAATCGTTAATGGTGTAAATTAATAAACTTTGATTATTCATGGAGACGGCTCGACAAGAACGTGTTTACATTGGATTTGAAGGCTTCCAT